>NC_138668.1:2825538-3192184 GCF_964273445.1 Streptopelia decaocto | reverse complement strand
GGTCATCTAAACCAAGATGCTGCGGAACCAAACCCACCCCACTTCAAACACATCCGTAAGTAACAATTAAGACCTTTGATCCCTCAAGGTCTTTCCTCTGTTTAGATAGTGTAAGATGTTTCTGGTGAAATGCAGAAAGCTACAACATACGAAACTAGAATAGTTTAAATGGCAATAAGAAGTTACACAAGAAATGGCAGATGACAACAAAGGCTGAGAGCCTGCAAGCTGCGTTGTTATGGGTTGACAACAGTCCTGGCAAACATCAGAATGCTGCAAAGTCAGTTTTATTGAAACATTTCTCCACAAGTGAAAGCTAGCCTATTAAAGTCTGACATTCAGCGAATAACACCACTTAGTTTAGTGGGAAAAAAATGAAAAGTAAAAATCAAAGGCAGCAGAACCTCAGAAGGTAAACTTTCTGTTATACAGCATCACTAATTATCGCAACATCACAGACAAGAACATAGGCAAGTTAGAGCCTAATGGATACGCACAAATGATCCGTGTGTAGATAGGGAGGGAAGAGTTTTTGTTTAATCTAAAGCAGGTAGGAAAGCACAAGCCTGTAGTTACACTGGTGTAGGCGTGAAGGAGTCAATAAATGTCATTGTACAACACAAGTCTGTTCTTGCTTAGGTCTGCTACATAACAAATCTTAGAATCAATCATAGAATGGTTTGGGTTGGAAAGGCCCTTAAAAATCATCTCATTCCACCCCCCTGCCATGGGCAGGGACATTTTCCACCAGACCAGGTTGTTCCAAGCCCCATCCAACCTGACCTTGAGCCCTTCCAGGGATGGGGCATCCACAGCTGTGCTGGGCAGCCTGTGTCTCCCTGGTGCCTTCTCTTCTCCAGGCTGAACAATGGCAACTCTCAGCCTGTCCTCACAGCAGAGGTGCTCCAGCGCTCAGATCATCTTTGTGGCCTCCCCCAATTTGGTCCAACAGGTCCACGTCCCTCTTGTGTTGGGGCCCCCGAGCTGGATGCAGCACTGCATGGGGGTCTCACCAGCGTGGAGCAGAGCAGGAGAACCCCCTCCCTTGACCTGCTGCTCATGCTGCTTTGGATGTGGCCCAGGACACGGGTGGCTTTCTGGGCTGCAAACACACATTGTTGGGTCACATTGAGCTTCTCATCAACCAATACCCCCAAGTCATCCTCCTGAGGGTTCCTCTCAATCCAATGTCTCTATAAATTCCCCTGTAGGCAGCACTACGCAGTAGGGGTGGTTACTTTGCATTTTACATGCATTAGATGGTCTTTTCTTGACTATACAAGATAAAGGTTTAATCTAAAAATTTAAGGGCTTAACTGAACAGGACATGTGAAGCTCAAAAAATAGATAAGAATAAAAGAACACAAAGTTCCAGAGAATGCCTGTGGAGCAAAGAGCTGCCGCTAATGCGACTGGGACAGGCATCTGAACGCAAGACGCAGAGCAAGAAACTCCTACCTTCACTTTTATTACTTGATGAGAAGCCCCACTGAGTTCAGCTGTGCTATTAGTCATATCCTTGAGCAAGAGCTTGAAACAACATATAAAATTATTATACCGGATGAAACAAGTTCATACTTCAATAGGCCTCCAAAAGAGTTAGTGCTAAGTCAGAGCAGTCGTACACTGATCAATAATGAACGCTCCTGCATTTTTTTCCTCCTGTTTTGGCATGGGGTGGTTAACATTAATAATTCACTATTTATTTTGCTTTTGAAAAAGCATTTAAAGCAACAGAGGAAATCACACATTCCTACTGTAACATACTCATTTTTACATGTAGGAGGGGGCTTAGCAAACGACAGGGAGAGCACAGCAGCGTTCAGAGGTTTTGTTGCTTCATTCGTAATGTGGATACAAAAACCACTGAACTTCTAATAGTTACCAGTAAATACCAATAAATAAATACCTCCTGAAAAATAGATAAGGCTACGTTTTCAGCTCTGACTGCACATCAGCTAAAGATCCTGGTTACATTCTCTTTATTGGCAGTTTTTATTATAAAAACTGTTAGAAAAAAAAAAATCACACTATGACTTTTCTTTATTCAATGAACCTGTACGAGCTTAATTGACTTCAAAAACAAATCAAAGAAACTGTGGTAGATTTACAGAGCGGGGATATAAAATGCAATTAATACGACATTTGATAAAGCAAATAAAGATAAAATTCCAATGAAGAGCTAATAATTGAATATTACAAGACAACGACGTCTACATTCATTCCTACTTTAATTCTAAAGAAAGCAGCATTAAAAGGTTCTTCGAAAATAGTGAAATATATTTCAGCCTGCTTGGCTGTTGGGTGCACATGCACCCCAGTTGTAAAGGTGATGCCTGGACACTGGTGAGATCCACACTGCTGATATCTGCATTAAACTGACTGGAAACCGCGACAACTAAACCATTTTACTCATTATATAGAAAACAAGAGCAAAGGGAATTAAGATGTATTTATTAAGAAATTGTTCAAAATGAAGATCTTAAAAAAAAACAAAAAACCTAAAATACACAAATATTCATTGGGATGTGAGAAAAATAGAACATCTGTGAAATGTAATCAATTTTAAAGATTAAATGAACATCAGTATATTTGAACTGACAAAAATCAGCGTGGAAGGCCCAAATGTTGC
This sequence comes from Streptopelia decaocto, assembly GCF_964273445.1. Taxonomy (NCBI): domain Eukaryota; kingdom Metazoa; phylum Chordata; class Aves; order Columbiformes; family Columbidae; genus Streptopelia; species Streptopelia decaocto. Next base: position 3,189,552 of record NC_138668.1, on the reverse strand, counting down.
AAATTACATGTTTAAAATAGTGCATAAGCTCGATATTAATTCGTATCGAAAAAAATAATTAAAAGACAAAGAAACTACTGAAGACAGATCTTTGGGGTCATCAATTATATAGCCAAATTAATGCTAAATTAAACCCCCCAAAATGAGTTATTGATATCTTAATAGTTCTGTGGAAAATGGAATGTTTCAGTTTCATTAATTGAAGGCAGGTACAGAGCACGACACAAACCTTCCCAGGCTGCAGACTCCAGAGCTTTATTTAGATCAACTATGAGCCTTGCGCATCAGGGAAATCAATTAGTTGTGTTTTAAGGACTCATTAATTCCAACGTTTCCGAACCATCTGAAGATTCCTGCCCCAGCCCTTCCCGGGGTCGCAGCCGCTTTTTGCGCAACAGCTGCGGAGAGTGCCCTGAAACTGGCTTAATGCCTTTCCCTTGGTTTATTGTTTGTTTGCATTGTCTGACAGGAGTTGTAAATTATGACAGCACCGCTCAAATGTTCCAAGGAAAATCTGATTCCCAGCTGCTCCATTTCCCAGCGAGTTTGAGGAAGACGAGCGCAGCAGATGGAGTGGACCTGTCAGCAACTCACGCCCAGCGCAGAATTCATGAAAAACATAAATGTCGTGCTTTTCTTATTGCTTTTTAAAAGCAATATTGCTTTTAAAATTTACTTCTTTTAAAAGCAATATTGAACTTAATGGAATGTTTTCAAGACAGGAGCAACCAGCAAGTAAACTAAGCAGGCTGATGCTTTGGGAATCTGTCAGCATAGGGAAAGGAGCGTTTTAAGTCGTATGTATTAATAGAAGAATTTTTCAGGTTTCTCTGGAGCTCAGCAAAAGGCCATAGGGAACAGCAGCCAATATACAAACTGCAACGTACACGTCTGTGAGCGGTAGGTGCTTATAATAGTAAATATTCAGCATTATGATGTCCTACAAGCATTTCGGTGATACTGTTACCACAAAAGCAGCCAGAGACAAGAACAGATTGATCTGAAAGCGAAGGCACCTTATACCTTAGAAACGATAAGCTCTGTTTGTGACACGTTGCCTGACCAAAGATCAGCTCTGACAGGGTGGGAAAAGGCAGCAGTGATGGAGACAAGTCATTCTGTATATCCAGTTCTTCTAAGTATCTGAACATGTAGTGGACACCTAGTGAGGTTTTCATGCTTTCCATTTATTGCTGCCATAATTAAGCACTTAGATACACTCGGGGATTTTTAATTGCAGTCATCTGAATTGTCCAAATACTCTAAAAAAAAAAAAATCTGCTGCAAATAATCTTTAAGTTTGATCTAAAGCTTATGAAAATTATTCTGTTAACATCAGTGGAACATGAATCAGGTCTTTAGAAGCAAAGAGAATTTTCCAAAGGAGATACCATTATTAAGGCACTTAAGACTATGGGTTTGCACTTAAATATTCTTCCTGCTCTGAAAATCGCATCATTTATTAAAATGCTGCAAATGAATTCTGTAGTATCTTAAATAGGTGGATTTCACACAAAAAAACATTAGTAATGGAAAATATCAAAATCTACTGTACAAATAGATAATTCCCAGAAGTTAGATATTTGTTAGGTTATTAGTCTACCAGATTACACAATAAATAGATAATACCAGGTTCTAAAAACATCATAAAATGAAAATCACAGAGTAACCTGATTACGCTTTCCCTCAGCAGCCTTCCATCTGCTCACGAACCCGCGTGCAACATTTGAGTACAAAGGCCTCCATAAAGCCTCTTTGCCAACATTATCTCCAGCTAATACGAATATCAATCCCTCTTTACAAGATATTTTTTGCTAGAAAGCTTCTGTTCCCCTTTTAATAACTTTTGTCCACATTACAGAGCGGGCGCCGATCTTTCTGCACGAGCCAGACACCACACAGTAGCAGTGATGTTAATAGAAAAGGGAGAGATTATGGCGTAATAACAACATAATTACTGAAGACTGCCCCCCCCGGATTTCCCCCTTTGGAAAAGCGTACGGAGACAGTGCAGTTAAACCACAGCTGTTCAATGGAATCCGGACTCGGAGCAGGACACGCATGGCTTAACAGACCGAGCATTTCACCACCCATGTGTCTTCCAGTTCTGATGAGGAATCATTAATCAAAATCATTTAAATACACGTCTTCCATAAACAGTCCGTGTTTTTCAGGATTCAATCACAGAGTAAAATATGAATGTATGTGCTACAGAGCAACATGTCCATAGCAACAAGGCACTAAGAGCTGCGACTGGATGCCAATTTCACAAACTATTATTCAGGTTCCAGGTAATATTGTTACTGCAAATCAACTATCTATTAAGAAAGATTTTAGACTTACACTGCTGCTGAATATGAAGTATAACTACACAAATGAAAGCACTGATTTGACAAGCAATGGTAGCTCATACTGTCGCTTCTCTAGACACACCATGGCACAACATGGGCTTCTCCAAAGTGACGGGGATTTCTAATCATGAACGCGGCCCGAGGTTACACAAGAATAACCAAGACCACCCTAACTGCCAGGCAGAGGTTCATTACGATAATGAAATGAAGGCAGACTGGCTATTGACAGGTTTAGCAGACATATTTCCAGGAGGAAATGAGAGAATAAGCAGAATTTTCATGTTTTAAGCTTGGCTTCCCTGGTCTCTAGCGCTAGTTTAAGAGCCTGCAAGGTCTTGGTGTAGCAAGGCTATAGACATTATTCCCCATGTTTCTTAATAAACACATTATACAAACACTCGTTCTGTGTAAAGCGAGTGTAAGGCTGGAAAACAAGCAGATGGAAAAATTTTACTTGACAAATCATCAGTGATCGACTACCTGACTAGAAAGTTCTATCAGGTAGAAACCCGCAGGGTCTGCCTTTGGTCTGGCATTTTTTAATATTTTCATTGGCATTTGAATATAGATTTCACTTCCTAAACCTGCAGATAAAATCTCAAAGACTCTGGAAGACAGAATTAGAATTCCAAATGCAAAAGACCTGTTCAAGCCTCACCACAAGACTGAGGTTTGCAGTTCAATGAACATACTCAAAGTATCGTATTTGAGAAGGAATAACTGACTGCAAAACAGGCAAACCTCACAAGAGGCTGTGCAAGCTGTAACATCAATGGAAAATTTAAGAACTAACCCTGTTTGTCACCCAGTGTGGCCTCTGCTCACTTATGGCTACCAGGTTTAACCATGTGGGTTAGTCAAGTAGAATCAACCCACTCCCTCCTCCCCCCGACCATCCAACCCCAATAAGTTGTCTAAAAACAAAACAAGCAGGAGAATACTGAAAGAGACAGTTGTCACAAGTATCTTCATAGATGTACAGGACTGTTACAAAACAGTTTCTCACAGTTAAGAAGAATCATCAAATACTGAGGTTTGTTATATACATATATATACATATATATATATACACACACATATATACATGTATATATGTGTGTATGTGTGTGTATCTGTGTGTATGTATCTATATATATATATCTATATATCTCTATCTTAGCAGTTCGCCTTTGGAAAAACTTATTTTTATTCTTTTGGGACAGAGGCTCCCAGAAAGGATGCTCAGTGAATTATCCCAAATATATATATATATAAGCATGATTTTATTTATATATATAAATATATAAAATAAATAAATAAATAAATATAAAATCATGCTCATATTGAGCAATTACTGGTCTACAGATTTATTTTAAAATCCACAAACCAAGACCCAAGATAATGATGACACAGCTGCTGAGGCGGATGTTTGCAGTGAGGGACAACGCTGCCAATCCAGACGCAATCAGAGCAACAAACTAAGGACTAAAATCCATAAGTGCACTACTTAGGTGAAAATGTTCTTTTCCTCCCGCCAGGTTGTCAGAAGCTTCAATTCTTACTTAATGCAACTTAATTATTTTCACACAACTCCTTTGCTTTTGTTATTTATTACTTCATTTTAGGCAACAAGACTTAGTATACAGATATAATCACCTTCGTGTGCTTAAATCCCAGCTCTTGGGTGCCTGGATGTGCTGCTTCTCAAACTGGAAGAAAAATCCAGACTTTCAAGACAAAATAGATATATATATATATATATATAAATATATATATCTCAGTGAACAACAGAAACCATGGACTTGGAATAAAAGAAGTCCAGTTTCTCCAGTCTCCTCCTCTTATAAAACTGTTACCACATTGCGGATATTTGTAAACAGAGTATTTATTTTCTTCTCTCTCCAGTTTATCACACAATCAACACATTGAACCCCACTTGCAACATCATTATCTGTTGCTATGGACATTGCTAGCAACCACTGGGAACAACAATAGTGGAAATATTTTAATATAAACGGGTTATTTAAACAAAACATTGCGGTAAAAAACTATCTTATATTGTTGATCTACACAGCTGGCTGACTTCACTGACAGCAAGCGCAATTTGTAATCATTTGGGATTTTATAGTTCCATTTTCAGCTATAGGCAGACAGGAATATTACTCCACTTTATGATATTTCTCCTGAATTGATTAATCAAGGTGCTGTGGGGTTTTTAAACATGGCTTTTCCCCCCTTTCCGTCACTGCAAAAGGAAAACTTCAGTTATTAAATGATATCTTCACTTCTGATAAAACATGTCAGCATAATAGTATGTGCTATAGTGGTTTGGAGGCAAGTATTAAAGAGCTTCCTGTTGAATATTGGATCTTCATCCCATTGTCTCACTGAAATACATACCACAGAATAAAAGTGAATGTAAAGCACGGCTGCGAACTGCACTGACTATAAAACAAATTAGCAGCAGCGTGGCCCTGTCACAGGGCAACGCACTCAGAAAATAATTGATTATACAACAAAGAAAACTTCAACCTCTTCACAGCGTATTTAACAGATACATTTAGACTCACCACAACTGTGTCTACTTGTTATAGATGTTCCCAACCTCTGTTTATTCATGTTCTGCAATCTGCCTCAGCACCATCTCTGCCATTTTCTTTCTGATTCTACACATCTCTCTTAAAAAACATCTCCATTTTCACATGGGGGTAGCTGAGAATAGGATTTGGCACACCTGTTGCTGTATAAATGTACCTAGTCCCAGAGACCAGAGAAAAAAAAAGCCTGTATCACAGCAACTGCAGCATACACACAGTTTGGAAATACAATTTCAAATCTCCGATGGGTCAGTGCAAAGCTCTAATACATTTGGTCAGCTCTGTTGAAACAAATCCTTCTTTGGCAGCTAAATACACACACGTGAGTCTATGTATAACTGATACACGGACCATAGACAGAAATCACTGGGCTAGAATTGTGAAATCCAAAGGCAACTGCGTGATAGGGAAGATGAAACAGCCGCGCACATCTTGGAAGACATTAAGAGGACGGCACCTTCAACAACTGTTGATTATCACATGAGCCAAGGGCAATGTTCTCCTCCTAGTGCCAGAAGAACACAAACCCATCTCTCAACCGCCACCTCCAGACCCGCCACACCAGCCCTCCAGGCGAGAAGAACGGCACCGAACCAGCCGCTCAGCCCCTTCGGGTCACCCAAAGGACAGCTCTGTTGAAAGACGTGGGAGCATTTCAAGGGTCAGGAGAATTTGTGCAGCCATAACCTATCACACACTTGTTTTGAGAAGTGGTAGGGAGTGTTACACTCAGAACTAAAAGTCCAGCAGTCCATTAGTTTTTAGATGCATTACTCCTCCTTTTAATCATACCAAACCTTGAAACAAAGGGCATGGATATGGTAAGTGTCTCAAGCATCAACCTGCTGAGAACGAGCAGCAGTACTGGGTAGCAATAGAGCAGTTTATTTAGATGAGTTTTACTATGAAAGATAATTAAAGATTTAGTGGCCCAGATCAATCCAACAGTAACGCTGTCTATGTACAGTACTGCAGTTTGCTGAGACCAGCATTTGGGTTACTGCTGCAAATTCATTGTACAGTGTTAATATACAGTATCTAAAGTTTGCTGTCTACATCAAAATAGGAATTTTGTGTAGCTATTTCTACTTGCACACCATTAAGACACGCTATTGCTACACAGCACTGATCGAGCACAGGCCCAGGGGCCAAGTATATCCAGGTTTCACCAGTGATACGTAGCCTTGGGTGAGTGATTTAGCTTTTTGGTCTACATGTTTTGCTGAAAAAGGATAATACATGTATATCTTTTTATGCTGAAATAGTTAACACCTCTAGCACTCAAAAGATGTAGAGGATTACACAGTGCTAAATCTTAATACTCTTTACTTCTGCCCTCCCTGCATTTCAGTTTGACTACCAGGCATTTTGTTACAATGTCAGACAAAGCAACTTTCCGATTTTCAGCTGCTTTAATGTCTCTTGAATTGCACACACCGGGCAGGTGAGCACAGTTTCCCAACCACCAGTCTTCTAGTAACTCATGCTATTGTACTGCTTCTTTCAGCAAAAGCTTCTCATACTGAGTGTCGATGCATTTAGTAACAAACAAATCTACCATAGAGTCCAGAAAATCCCGGTTGTTATTGAAAATAATACAGCACAAGAAATTTCACGTCAGTCAATCACAGACTTTTTTAAAATGCCATTAATGCAAACATTTCAAAGCACTTCAACTTAGTGACAATAAAACATAAAGAAAACACCAGTTTAAAGAAAAAAAGCAGAACTTCAGCAGAAGCTTAAAAAGAAACAGTGACCCCCTATTTCCTCCCTATTTCTATCATAAATAGGCCAGGCAGTGATATAGAAGCAAAGCAAGGTTGGGTACATTCAACCACATGTTGGATATACATATAAAGCCAAACACTGGAAGCTTTGGAATAAAAAGAAAACTGCATAACATTAGAGCAGCATCTTGTGTTATGGTTTCTAACCAAACATGATTTCTTGCCAATAATGCATGAAACAGAAGACTGTAAACAACTGGAAAATATTACTCCATCAATAGCATTTTATCTCTTAGGTTATGTCTGTGTGATACGTTACTAGTCAAAAATAATACAAGCTGAAATTTTTTCAGAAAGAAAAAATACCTATTTCCAATAAACCAGGCAAATGTACACAAAGCTGTTGCGCAGCAAGGTGGGAAGTGAAGTTATGAGAGAGTTTATGTAAGAGATTGAGGAGATAAATACAATTATATCTAAACCTGACCATTTGATCATCCCTTTCCCAGACAAAGTAATACTACATATATTAAAATCTATGAAATTTCCACATGAACGCTGGCATCTTTTAAAAGAAGGTGTCCTGGAAGATAGCCTTCCGACATTCAGAAGTACAGCTCCCTTTTGGGAACCATCTGTACGTTGTATCTGACACCTGGTTGTAACCCTTGACTCCAAAACCCATAAAGAACACTTCAGTGGCCAACTGAAATATAAATACCGCATGATTAAAAGAGCAACAGACCATATAGATTTTCTTGCTTTCAACTTGGGTGGTGTTGCCAAAACCAGGAAGACAGTTAACCTATTAACTACATTTATTTTTAAATTACTTGAGATCAATACACGGGCATGTTTGTATGACTTACTGCTTATTTGACTTCTAATGACACAAATTTCCTTGCGGTGGAGCAGCGACATATATTCAGGCCTTCAGGCTGTAAAGCTTGAGGAGGTCAGCAAGCCAAAGCTTATGTCGTAGATCTGGCCAGTCCTGTGGTAGAATGACAGCAACTTCTACTTCACAGACACTTCCACAAGTAACGTAGAAGGCAAAAAACTTCAACTCCCTTTTTTCTGATACTGAAGCTATAAGCACCACACGTTCCCTCTAATGAAGAGCAATAGAGAGCCTGTACGTGAGAGGCTGCCTTGGCACCATTTGCTGGGTGACCCATAAACACTAAGCCTATTGAGCAGGCAAATGAAACCCTGAAGTGTCAGGAGATGCAGCTTGGTTGATTTTATGGCTACAATATGCTTTGCAGAGCATTTTGATTTTCCGTGCTGAAGAAACACTCAGCTGTGAGTTACACGGCCAGAGAATTCACAAATTCTGGAAAACACGCACACGTGCTACCAGGCTCGCTTACATTTCTGGGGTTGTGAACAGAATGCTCAACATCTTGCCGATGCAAGTAATTCTGCATAATAGCTAGGCCAGAACAGAAAACCTCTGACACCCTCTAAGTCTCTGCTGCAATCTGTTTTCACATATTTATCTCCTCGCTTGCAGACATTTCTGCTGCAGAGGTTTTAGGGATTTGCTCCTGCAACGCAGCAAAACGCGGCTCCCTGCGATTCGCCTCATCGGGGTGAGAGGGGCTGCTGCAGGGTTAACGGGCAGCAGACACGACGGTTCCATCACCCTCAGTCACGACTCTTTTGATCCACTCTGCCCTGTAATGAGGATCTCCACTCGCTCACATTTACGCAACGGCAGCATCAGCCACCTCCTAATCCTGCAACACATTAAAAATGGAAAGATAGATGCAGGAAAACATTAAAACGCCCTTATCGCTTGGCTGCAGTGGTATAAACTTAAAATAGGAGATTGTTTTTCTGCTGAAAACAAGCAAATAAATACTTTTACTTAATTTTCTTCTTAAATAATCCTTATGAGTGTTGAAAAGACGCTTTGATTACTACTGTAAAGATAAACAATGAAGCGTTCCATTATATCTTACCTAGGTTAGATAGAAACAAATTCAATTCCTTCCTGTACATGTTTTTCCCCAGATGCATTAGCACACTTCTTTACATTCAAGAACCAACTTTTATTACAAGCTGAGTGTGTAGGGAACAGGGAGATAGGGAAAGAAAGCAGAATGAACAGAATGCTAATGAGAAGGAAAAATACAACCCCGTCAGCCAATCCCTTTAATTAGACAGACGCCTACATTTTTAACTTCCAAGTTCTTAATCCTGTCGTTAGTGAACTCAGAAGATGGAAAACAGAAACAATGCTCAAATAAAGCCTGCAGGCTATTTCGCTTAAGGAAATGTGAAAATTAACCTCTTATCTCCTAAAATGAAAATAAGGTACAGAAGAATGACAAAAAGGGTCATATGAGAGCCAGATAGCAATGCACAAACTGCAGAATGAAATCTTGAAAACAAGGCAGTCACATGGGACAGTCGGGTAGACTTCTTGTTTTCCTCCCTATATTCTTTACCCAAAAAAATAAGAGCTAAAAATGTGTATTTTGTTATACTGCAGCCCTTCCCAAATCATGATAAACAATCTGAAAAATCAAGTCTTGTCAACTAATTAATAGGAAAGAACAGAAAAACAGCTTCTTGCAAGTTTGTAGTACTTAATGAGAGAAATTCTTATTTGTTGATAAGAATCTTTACACAAAGGACAGAAATAAGTTCACATAGTAGCCTTGTTTTGAGGCAGCAAAAGCACACTGTGCAAGTGCTTAATATACAACCCAGAACAGAAGCCCAACGCATACCCAGGGATTGTAACTTCTCTTCAAGCTAAAACAATTACCCAGGCAAGCAGGCTCACGGTTCCTCAATGCACAGCGGTCTGCACTTGAGCTCAACACGCTCTCTGCGAAGTTCGAGAGACCGCTGGGAAAGAGAAAGTCACGGCACGGCTCGTTTCTAATTGAGTACTCGCGCATGAGAACGAGCGGACGAGGGCACACGGCCACGTTAAAACACACAGACACGCGTCTCCGGAGATGTGTCGGGGCTGCTTCTTCATTGATCCCTCTGTCAACTGAAATACTGAAGTTTCTCCTTCAGCTCATTCAATAACCTGAGTTTTTGAAGTAGATACTTTACATTCTGTTCCCTGTGCCTCGAATGAGTGAGTAGCACCTACACAAAGGTAGGGATTGTTATAATCACAGAATCAAGTTTTAAGACCTAGTGATATTGCTCTACAGATAATTTCAGCGTTCTCAGTTCATCCCAAAGGTCACGACTATACCATGTACCTTTTCCTCCCTCTCTCTTTGCTCTGCACTCCAGAATGGCAACTGAAAAGGAATATTTGAGAACGCAAGAGCAGAAGCAGCACCAACAGCATCATCTCAACAGTTTCGCTCCTAACGCAGCAGAGGGACCGTGAGTTTAAACAAACTCCTCACTCTGGTAACACTAGAAAGAGAAGGAAGAAAACTCTCCACCAAAATCAAACACTTCAGTAATGGCATTTTCTTCTACATTCCTATTACTGTTCAGAAGCAGAATCTCTGAAGCCCCAAGGATGTATCAAAATAATATTGGTTGGTAATCTCTATGGCAAGAACGACATTAACATACAGCATTTTCCTAAGTAACACGATTCTCTTTTGCCCCACAAAAAGCAGCTGGAGGTTTGCTGGAGCTGCTGAGCCACCCGAAACCCTGTTCTCCCACCCATCATCATTTCCACCACACGTGTTTCCAGCCCGTGACACAGCGGTGACTCTGGAAATGTGCCGCCCATGCTACTCCATCTATGTCACAAGACAAACTGCCGGCGAACCCACTTACGGGAGCCTGCAGCAATATGTAAAGGATAATGTTAAGATGACCTGCGAAGATGGATGAGCAAACCCCAAAGCTCTGAATTTCAATGCTTTATTGCTTTAAACCATATTTCATCCGCTTAACGCAGATTTAAAACAGGACCTTGGGACTGCTTTCAACCAAGAATGGACTTTAAGAAAAACGCACATAAAACAATTGCTGAAACACAATTGTAATTCTACATGCCTAATATTTCCGAATTATTTTCTGCAAACATTTACTTTCAGTAACAACAAATGCACAAGTACGCATGTTTGTTATTCAACTGAAATCACCTGACAGGTAAAATGGTGCAGAGGCCAAGCGGGCAGCATTAAATCCACAGACTCCAGTGCCCTGTACTGCAGAGGCACTAACACAGTCTGCACCGCAGAGCAGCACCTGACACCAGGAGGACAAACGTGCCATTCTAAGTAGCAGATCTAACAAGGTCTTTGCTCTCATGAGTTGCATCTAAATCACAAAAAAACAAACAAACAAAAAACCCCAAAAAACAGAACTCTTACCTTCTTTAAGATCTGACACCAGAGCGCCCATCCTACCCTTGCTACCTTCAGCCACAAAATGCCCAGAAAGACTTTCCACTCTGGCTTGGAGGATCTTTCCAGCAACCAGCCCCAACCCTCTGAGCATTTGCTGCCTCCCCCTCCTCTGATTGGGAGCCCGAGCAAGTGGTAGCACCTGCAGCTCATCTGAGATAACTGCCGGCAGCTGAGCTCAGCCAAGCCCAGCTCAGCTGAGCCTAGCAGCGAGGAACCACCTTGGGGCTTTTTCCTCTAACCCAGCATCCGATTCCTACAAAGACTGCGGGAGCTTCTATTTGCACCCATTGCTCAGCAGGGGCTGTTTTTGTCCCACAGATTCAAAAAGATTTTGCAGGAACAAACCAGAGGCAAATGTGGACATACAGAACAGACAATCCTATGTAAGCTTTGGTCTTTTTGGAGGAACCTTTGTAAACATGTCCGCGCTACGCCAAATCCCAGTTATTTCTTGGTAGCTGTTAGACTTTGCACAGCACTGCGTTGAATCCTGTGGATAATAATCTGTCTTTTCATGACAAATTCATCTCAGAACAGAAAGATCCAGAACTGAAATCCATGCTTACGTGACTTTTTTTTTCATGTCTGCATACAGGTCCACATAAACTTCTGATCCCAGGATATATAGTCTATATATATAGAATATACCTCTCTATTCTTTAGAATAGATACATAGAAAGATATCTCTATCTATAGAATATATCTCTATATAATCTATACCTATAATAAGAAACCTGTAGTATTCTCTATATTTACAACACAAGTTTGCACTTGGAGGTTTGAGTTGCAGGAGTTACAGAATCTAATTATTATTATTCAAATTATTTTATTTAGTCTTTTTATTTATGTCCTCACATTGACTGTATTTAGTTCTTTAAATGGTCAGTTGTTTCAGGAACTCTAGAAGAAGAAAAACACCTGACGGTTGGTGATGTGCCTGCTCTCCTATTTAAGCTTTAAGCTTTGCTTCCAACTGGCAAATAAGTAGCAGGGAAGCAGAAGGGTAAAAACTTTGTGTTTGGTCTCTGCCAAAATGGTAAAAGAAAAATGGGATTGCTGAATAGCTGACAATGGCTGCAGAATCAACACAGCAGTGATTGGCCCATAAGCTGCAAAGGGCAAGATCAAGGCATCTGCTTAAAAGCTTACACCAACTGTGGGATAAAAAGAGCAAGGAAGCCACAATGAAACCTAATTATTACAGGAGCTATAATTATGGCATTATTCTTTGTCGTATTCACGTTAACCCCACATTGTGAATATTTAATGATTATATGCTTACTTGGAACCCTTAATGTCCTTAAAATACAGGTGTTTTTAATGTATTAGGCAGGAATTACACATAATTTTTGTCCTCAGGTTGTGTAGTTGAAATAGAGGGGCAGCATTCTGTGCGTCTTCTGCAAATGTAAGTCTCAAAGCTTTGGAAATTGTGTATGTTCACCTCCATTTTCCGTCCTTTTTGAAACAATAATCTACCGTCTTGACCTCAAGGAAACCAAACGTAACGTTCGAGTGATCAGCTGCAGCTATGTGCTGTGTTATCACCTATAGAATTACCGATAAATAGCTACCTGCCATTATGCTGGTTGTAGTAGGTCTCTGAGAAGTCTAAAAACTCCAGATACATGCAAACAATCTTCAGCAGTAACAAGCGAAAGATCTATTTCTGCAATAAGAAACACCAGGAAGCATGATTCACCAAGTGCCAACATAGCATCAAACATAGCAGTTCCTACTAAACTACTTTTCTATAAAACATGCAGCCAGTAACCACGTAAAGAAGACAGATTTTAGTATGCAATGTAGTATAACAGGGGCCAGACGTATAGTTTTCAGTGTGGTATAAAGACAGAGATGAAAAACTATTAGATGTTTCTAGCATGTACTGAGGCTTTAGTACAGTAAATATTGGCAATGGATTTATTACATTCTGCACACTGCATCCTTACCCAAATGGAGAGCACTACAGCTTAATGTATCTGGTTTTTATACTAGAAAAGACTGACATTTTAAACCAGCTTATTTACATTTTTTGTCAACAGTTTGGGCTGTCGTAAGATTGCTGATGGTTTTGCTTAAAATTTGGCTTTTTCCAGCACTAACGTGGGAATCTTGCAGATCTCACAAATGATTTCTCTTTAGCAGCGAACTGCTGATAACTCAAAGTACGATTTCCCAGTTTTCCATCCCTTTTCTAGTAACTTGGGCAGACCAGGCTTCCCTACACCTTACAAGGCAGCATCAAAAGCTTTGCCGAAATTAAGATGCGCGACATCTGCTGCTCCACTCGTATCTCTAGAGCCTGATAGCAAATCGCAGAAGGGTTCAATACAATCCATTTCTAACATATACATATATATATATATATATACACAGGTTCTTAAATGACCTTTCTTTTTTGCTTAGGAGATGAGAACTAGTTTCTTTGCTTGCTTATTGCAGTGTTTTTCCAGAAATGAGAGGTACGCTGACTGACATTTAATTTCCAGATTTCTTTTTCCTCTTCCTAAAAACAGGCGTGACATTTCCTGGTGGTTTGCATCCCAAGCTCACATTCTGCAACCATTCCCCGGGATAACTGCTAACAATTCCAAAACCGCTTAGTAGCTTCTCTACATCACCTAGATAAACTTCACCTGGCCACCCGATTAAGAAATATTTAAGGCATGACATCAAGTAAGATGGATGTTTATATACGTAATAAAGATGAAATATTGCTTGTTTTCAAAAGCACCGTGATGTTCTCATGTTTTTTATTATTACTTATTTCCAATTTATTATCTCGGCAACACCGAACGCTCTATCATTCTAGCTAGCTGGAGAGCACTTCTGATCCTCAGGATACGGTTCGCGGCCTTGAAAGGATATTGAGTCAAAAAGAAAATTAATATGAACTAAATTAAGGCTCTCAATGCATGCCTTTTTTAAACTGAACCTAAATCATGTTTGATAATGCTTCCCCGGGCCTCCAAGGCTTCGGTGTCTCTGTGAAAATCCAGCGCCGGGTACTCGGAGCGTTTGCTGCATCTGCTCCCGGGTCTCTGTCTGGGTGACTCCGGCCATCCAAGAGGAGTCCCAGGGTCAACCACCGACCCTGGTGCTCCTGAGAAAGTCATGGGTCTCTTGAGCTTGGAGAAGAGGAGACTGAGGGGTGACCTCATTCATGTTTACAGATATATAAAGGGGGAGTGTCAGGAGAATGGAGGCAGGCTCTTCTGGGTGACAACCAGTGATAGGACAAGGGGTAATGGGTTCAAACTGGAACACAAGACGTTCCACTTAAATTTGAGAAGAAACTTGTTCCCGGTGAGGGTGTCAGAGCCTGGCCCAGGCTGCCCAGGGGGGTTGTGGAGTCTCCTTCTGTGCAGACATTCCAACCCGCCTGGACACCTTCCTGTGTAACCTCATCTGGGTGTTCCTGCTCCATGGGGGGATTGCACTGGATGAGCTTTCCAGGGCCCTTCAACCCCTGACACTCTGGGGTTCTGTGTGTGTGATTTAGATGCTCGCTACAGTAGCTGCTAAAAATAAGAGATTTTTTCATGCCATGCTTTATACCGCTCCAGATCAGGACAGAGGGAATGAAGAACAGTAAAACCAGTGAGAGTTCTCTGTGTGTCTGGGGTGATGCCAGCAGGTCAGAACACACCAAACCCCGCTGGTGGAAGCCAGACTCCCCCCTTCCCCGCTCTGGAAAATGTGGGGAAGGAAGGGCTGAGATGTCAAAAGAACTTTGGCTTGTTTCTGCCGTTACAGCTCAACAGACCACGAGAAGGAATGTGCTCCATAGCCTTGTCTGGGGTCTCTTCTTGCTCTCCAACTAAAACAGACCAGCTGCTGTTCTCCTTTAGAGTGATGAAAACCATTAAAATGTTGATAAATCTCCGCTGTATCTATATGCAGAACAGAACACGAGTAAAGAACGGCAGCAGAGGAGCAACACAGCCCCGCAGAACACCTGGGCAAGTTATACACTTTAATAGCAATGCAAATTCCACAAATAGTTATTCAATAGAATTACAGAACTAATTAAAGTAACTAAATATCTAAAGAGAGGCCATTTACACAAGCCTGGTTGGTTGTAGTATTTCTTCAAATGATGTTCAATAAAGTTTCCAGTGCACTAGGGCCAAGAACAGGAATTCTGTGCTAAGAAAAGGACGTTGAACTCGACAACGACGAGCCATCTTGTTTGCGGTCTCTGCAATTCCCGCTCAGCTCCGCGATCCGGGGTCACAAAAGGGGCGTTTTGTTTGGTGGACGGGCTTTCGCAACACTATGAATGATTCAACACTTTCTGACAGTAGTATCTGTCGTATTCGAGGTTAGCCCAATGCAAGGCCTTCTACCGCTTGATATTTAAAGGCTTGAAGATAATTGCACAATATTTTGCATATTACTTGGTAATGTGTGTACTGTTCATAAAATATGTATTACCTGGTGCCGTGTGTGTACCATTCATAAAAGTTTAACAGCTCTAAGCGTTATCTTAAGAAGTACAAGAATTGTACTACATATTTGTGCATTTATGAGCACTTATATACCACCCCTGTAAATATATTTGTAAATGAAAAGGAAATAGAATGGAAAAGGGATTTTTCTAATCATACCTTTGACAAAATAATGGCATCATTATCCCTCCTACAACAGGTAACTGCACAATATTGCACTTCCAATTATACATCTTCACTGTTTGTTTCTGTAAAACATTTTCTCATGCATGGCTGAATTGCATAAATGTTATTTTAGAACTCGCAAAAATCTGCTAATTCGAGAATGTAGTGCTCTAAAAATATCTGTTATCAGGGTTTTCCAGGAAGTAGATGTAGAAAGGGAGAACTAATTCTCAGATTATGCACTACACTGATATGAAATCCATTTGATTAAAAATATCGAAAAACTTCTTGGTGTTTTTTTTACCAAGCCGTACATTTGATTTGTCTCCTTCCCCCAGTTTTGACACTAACAGCTCCAACTTGTTGCTTCATTCCAGCCTCTATTACGCCTCCAAATCTAATGAAAAATAAAATCTATAGGCACCTCCAATACCCCGTTTGTCACTCTGCAGCTTCGGGAACTGCAAAGCATCAGGACAGACCCAACTGGGATCCTTCTTTTTCAAAAGCACTGGCTCCGGGAGATAAGAAAATCTTCATTAGCTGCTTTGCTTTATGGAGACGATGAATCAATTAAGCAATTCTAAATCCATGCAACGAGGGGCAATAATATGAATGTACACACTAGATAACTAGCAGTTGTAAAACTTGTGTAACTTCCCATGGTTTAGATACTGCCGATACTAGAACTGGTTGTATGGTAACTTTTTCTTTACTACAGACTTTGCAATTTGGCTTTTACTGAGTAGCAATGGTGTACAGCCGTGATCCAGACTGCCTGCTTTGTCCTTCTAGATGCTTTCAAAAAGAAGGACTTGGATGACTGTTCTTTTTATTTTCAATGAAATATTTCACAGACGAGAAAAATTCCACTGATGTATGGCAAACATTTGCATTCCATAGAATGTATCTCCTGTGATAAGACCATTCTCAGTTTTCAGAAGTGGAAGCTTTGCAATTCGCTTTCTGGTCTTCGCAATTGAGCTGCTGAGAAGATGGTACTCAAAGATTCTTACTGTGGGAAATAAATTTTAGTAGTTCATTTTCTGGAAGGGCTTGAATAAGTAGTTTTCCTATGCATTTATCCTTTAAAATTACTTAGCTTAATACAGTCAATGCCACTGTTCTGTTCTGTTGTTCTGTTTATGGCTATAAAAACCACAGGCTGGTTTAACTTCATGAAAAGCTCCATTAACGGGGGCAAATGGGCAGATACTTTTTAAAGTCACACACGTAAAAGGCAGAAGACAAACAGGTTGCAGTAGATAAGGTTAAATTTCGGTACGATACTGCAGTTCTGAGTAGCATTTTGCAATACGTATTAGCTTTAATAAATACAACAGCATGGTGGAATTATTAGAAATCTCCAGGTAAGAACCATCACTCCTTATGTCATTCTCAAAATCAGAGTGAGCAAAGTTATGAATAATGTTTTGGGCCTTTTTGCTGCCTTCTACTATACATATAAGATGTATAGTATGCAGTCTATATATGATTGTATGAATTAATCTAATCCCTCAACAAAACCAGAAATAAAAATGGAAAATTGCAATACACCTCTAGTCAAGTAGTGCAAACACCAACTGTATCCTCTATGATTAAAGACAAACTGATCTCGGCCCAGCCTCACTTGACCACTTGATACACATGCAGAGGAAGAAAATAGCACAAATAGATGTAAAGCGTGACACGCACATGAACAGACCATCTTATATTCTCCTTATAAATATGGATTTTCTCAGGACAAGTTCTAATGTCTTCATTGCATTTTCTTTCCTTTCTCTGCTTCAACCTTTCCACTTTCCCAGTAAAAGTGCTGAGGATTTTTTTAAGGGTTGAAAGGATGGCTGCAAAAGTTGTGGATTACGGGAGTACAGAACAGTCACATTCTATCATGGCATGAAACAGGCCTGCAGAATGAGTCCTGCAAACATACAGCATGTTATGTAGAACTTGGTTTCTGACAGCAAAAATGGAAGTGGTAGCTAAACATGAAAAACAGAGAACTAATTAATGAGGCTTTAAATAGCCTTTAAACGCAAATATCACAAGTTGGAAGCTGTGTGGAAGTTGGCCTGCAAAAGAAAAGTCCTAAATGTGTAAGGAAAGAGGCAAAAGACCACCCAGCTCCACCGGCAGCCGCTGTGACACAGTTCTTAGAGGTGCTGGGAGGAATTCAGTTGCAAGACTGGCAGCAGAAATATGAGGCGTGAGAGGGGATTTCTGCAGGGACTCGAGTACCCGCTCACAGATATCGATCGCAGCACGCAGATGAAAGGCACACACAGAGCCGGGCCTGCACACCAGCCAGAATGTTATTACTGTAACAAAATCAAGCTATCTGCCTTTCCCCCTTTTTAATTAGATACTTCAAAAAGTATAGAGTGTACAGATTCTCATCATTTCACCAATAACTGGAAGTAAATTCTCTCTTCAGTTTAAATGGAGGATTAAGCTCATTGCTGAATCAGCTCATCCTGCCTCTGGAAAAGCTCAGACTGCTATAAATTTAGGAACTACTTCTTCCAGATGCAGAGTTAGTCAGAATAAATCCTGTATCACAGTTCCCTCAGTAGTTAGGCCTTTTAGCTTTTGCTTTTAAGGGACACAAGCAATGAATTGCAATAAGTCAAGCTTTCCAACGTTCTTCTAACTTACTGTTGCCAGGAAGCCCAAAAAGCCTATCTGTGCTCTGAACATCTGAGCAGCAAACACAGCAAACATCCCTGCTGGACACCAGGAGATAACCGGTCACACTCAGGAGATAACTGGTCAGACTCGCCGTATCCTGGAAGTATTGATAAATATACTAGAACAGAAGCGGCTGGGAAACCAGTGGTAGGGGCCATCACTTCACTTATGGCCCCTCCTGCTCCGTATGGGCAGAAAAGAACATGTTATGGCTTTTCTTACATATATATTTATGCCTTAAATACATAAGCATGAGGAATTTGCTGGTGCACTGTCACTGCAGACAATTAATTTCCAAATACGCAATGTATCTGCCATAAACAGCCTCTCTCAGCAGATTCTGAAGCTGCTTAGGTACGGTGCCATTTCATTAATCAGTGTTTGCCTGAGGCACAGCACATGAATGTACCTAAATTGCTGCCAGGGTTCCTAGATCATCCTTTGGCTTCCCAGCACGTTTCAGAATGAGAATCACTCTACAGCCACTATCCTACTTACCACATCCATTCCTACACCATCAAAACGTATGCGGTACACACACAAAAGCAGCAGGCGGTTGCTATTGTGGATGTAAATTAAGTCTCCTAAGACAAGGTGCAAAAGGAGAACGTGACTTGTTAGAGACAATAAGTAGTGAAGATGATATGGCAAAGGAGATGAGTAAACATTATTTTATCCAAAATTGATTATAACCTACCATTCCTTTAAGATAGACTTTGACAAGAATTCTGAAGATGTTATAGGATAATTAGAGAAAGATGCTACAATTCCTGACTTTAAAGCCAGTCAAGAACATTTAATACTTTGTGCGATCGGGATAGTAAACAAATTTGATAAGAAGTGATTGTACCATATAAGAGAAACAAGGGGCGATGCTCTGCATCCTTAGTGCAGCTCTATAAAAATCAAAACTCTTGTCTGACCTGGGCAGGAATATTCAAAGGATTCAGACCTTGCAGTTTCAAAGTATCTGCTTATCAAAGGTCCGTTTCTGTGCACTGCCATGAATGAACAAATAAGCTGCATAAACTTCAACTGTTTCAAACACATCTTAGACTCAAAGATGACATCCTTCTCATTTTTAAATTTAACTCAAAAAAATATCGATTTTTCTTTTTAAGCACATACCCACACTCCATAGAGCCAGAATACTTAGAGTGCAGTTGCTGAAGCCTTCGAGCACCGCCATGGGTGCCCAGATCCTGCGGAACCTGAAGTCCAATGACCTAAAGCGTAAGTACAAAGTCCCTGCTTTCTCTTAAAATCACCTCTTATTATTTTATATCATAATCTTTAATAAGTTAGACGGCAATTTAATTACAATTGCATTTTGGAAACTAGAAGAGCCTCTAGAGATCTACATTCTTTAAAACAAAAAGGTGATGTTTAAATAACCAGCCCAGTAAGAAAGGGAGGCTGAGACATCTTGAGGGAGATTATCAGAAGCCCTAATGGGAGTGACATAATTTCCAATTCCAAGTAGTAAAAAAGCACCACAATTAACTAAGCTTAAAAAAAAAATAATCTAAAAGAGGGAAAGAATTCCAGATGTTTAAGGGAAAACCTTTTTTCTCCCCATAGCAGATGGGTGTGAGATGGCTTTTGACATCAGTTCTGTCTACTTAAAATGCTCTTTTTGTACCAAACCTGCAGAAACAGCTCTCGCTGATGAGCTCTGTCACTGGAATGTGGTATTTTGATGATGTGCGATAAGAAGTCATCACCCTCTTTGATAGCGTAGTAGAAAAAATAGCTTGAGCAACACTGAAAAGCAGCTCACTTTGAAAACTACTACAGTAAAGAAGTTCCATATGGAAAAGAAATTTGTGCTTTTATTTATTTTTACACATTATCTCCCACAAGTGTTAGACTGTTCACCTTCTGGCATAGACTAAAAGCTATAATAGAGTTCAGAGACATCAAAGACTAAGTGAATTCCAACCCACAGCTTATCTCTTGCACATAGCAGTATTTCATCATAATGGAGAAACACCACTAGCAAGTGACCATAGTTTATGCATCTGAAATATACTACCAAGATGTTTTCAAAATTGCCAGTACTGTATAATATTCTTTCAGAATATAAATAACAATTACAGCTTCTAGAGGTGAGCTTGAATTAAAACTTTTCAAAATGCTGCATTGGTACTATCAAAATCACCAGGTACACCCCACTTTCGATACCTACAAAAGCAGTTGATGTAATCCCCACATTTTGCCCCTCGGGATCATTTGTAATCCTGGAGACCGTAACACAGAAGGCAGATTTGACTCCAGCACTCGCCCACACAAGAAAGGGATTTATTACAGGTTCTTTTTAAACAACTACAGTCCTAATGCAATTCACTGCACCAGCCTAAGACGGACAACCTGGCAGGCCGAACATCTGTGCTTTTTCTATTCAAAATCTATTTCGCTGATGGATATCAAGCCGCATTTCAAGATAGATTGGATGTTTATGTCATAAAGTCAATATAGTGGATAACATCAGGCAGAAGGATAGAAAAGAAGGAGAGGAGAGAGAAAACGTTCTAGCGTTGTCTTTTGTTAATTTAGTATTACACCAAAGTATTCTATTAATGTGTCATGTACTAAAAGCATCTCGTCAAAAGGGATGCCAGATTCTCAGTGTCAAGGAAGTTAAGCCTCCAAAACAAACAGATACCTCAGCGTAAGAGCATCGAGCTGCTTTGTATTCCTGCCTGTTCATGTCTCATGTGAGTTATTTTTAGTGGTAAAATTTTGTCTATAATGTGCAAGCATTGCAGCACTTTGAAGTAATGAAACCCAATGGACCCTTCAGCCTTATTCTGTTTATGTTATATAATTATAAGCTCATTATTTTTATATAAAATGCTATTCTGATCTAAACCAGGATGCTCCAAGATACAGCAAACCTATCTGTCAACTACATTCTGATGACATCTGCTCTGTCTGGAATGGAAAAGTTATTTCTTTTATGATTGGGAATAGCAAAATTCAAAATTAAGCTGCCTCTTTTTCATCCTCACTAGCAATAAACATTCTGATACTGAAATTCCACTTACACCTGCACAACGTCACTGCCAGCAAAGTCTGCGGTAACGGATTCCAACACCAGCGCTGAGCCACCGTTTTGCCAGTCCTGGTAATTCCCCCCATCCCAGTTCTGAACAGCGAACTTGTACTTTCCAAGCACTGGTTACTGTCCTCCCTTCCACTAGGATTAATATCTAACTTTAAAGACAATTCCTCTATATGTATTCAAACTATTTTTTCAAATGTGCATTACTTTTCACTCACATTTTACTATATGCTGCTTATAGGTATTTCCTATGTCATTTTGGTTAAACTAGTGAACAAAACTCTCAGGACTGTGTTTAGACCCTTCCACCTCTCCTCATTATAGTGACTATTAGAAGAACAGCTTTGTATCACTGGGATTTCTTACCAGTTGTGTAATTTTGCCGGAAGAATGAGTGTGGCAGTCACACCGCAGTCATTACTGTGGTAGTTCAGCATCACCAAGAGAACCTCAGTGCGCTCTGGGTTTGTACTGCATAACAAACCAGATAAAGAACGGAATGTGCATGCGGAGCAGGATATTCACTGCTTCACAGATAACTGCATCAATGGGACCAGATGTATCTGCACCAGGAAATCTATTTTTGAGGCAGCTGAATTCCTCTACGTGAAATCCTTGCTCGTTCATGCAAGGTGAAGACATTTTTGCTGTTAATTTTTAGGAAACTGAAAGCTACTTGTGAGGAGGCAAAGATTTGTCTAGGAACAAATTATACATGCAGGATAACAACAAAATGTATGGAACTTAAATTACGTGTACACCATCACTATAATCAGTGTTTTGTTGGTTTTTTTACAAGTTTTGTGAGATGAGCCTATTTCTTGCTGTAAGTATATTGTGCCTCGTACCTTGAACCAACATCATATTAACCAGCAATGTAATTTTTCTATTGAAAGCTGCTGTTAACGTGCATTGATAGACAAGTCCCAATGAAGAAATCAGGAGAACAATGCAGCTGACCAAATAAATATTTCTCTATATTACTATTATTTTTTATCTCAAAGCTTTTCCTCTTGAAAGAATTCTGAAGTGGTTTATTTTTATGACGTTTTATTTGTTCTGTAGACTACTGCTTCCAGTGGTGTCCACACTTCACTTAATACAGGGTAATCCTGTTATACAATACAAGCCTGTATTCTCCAGAGTTTCAAAGCAACAGCTTTTCTGTTCAGTCTCCAAGATATTATATTTCCTCTGCTGCTCCTCAGACTTCCAGCTGCTTTGACAATGATGGTATTTACAACTGGGAAAAAATGCTTCATAAAATTACAAGTATGTGCTAAAGAGGGATTCAGACAGTAATGTGCTGTCACCTTGGTCTCAGCCCGACATGGGAGAGTCGACCTTCTTCTGGACCCGAAGTCCTGAGGGAACTCAAACTACACATTTCCAATCCCGCCTGGCTTCCTCCATCACTCTTCATACTGCAGATGCAATTCCTTTTCAAGACAGCATGTGAATCAAGCGCAGGGAAGGACATATATGATCAGAAGGAATTGCCTCACCTCTCAAACCTTAATTAATTGTATTTCCATTTTTTATATCATGTCTCTAGGTTCGTTTAATAATGACTGAGTATTTGAAGGTAAAAGCTACGCTTATTCCAAATGCATGGCAATGTTGCAATGCTAAGATGAGTTTTCTGTTGCCAATGTCAAGCGGAATTGTGTTCTGAAGATTACGGTATGAAGCAATTTGCAATAAAGAATGAGGGGAAGTGGGAGGACACAAGGCAAAATTAGCGTTTAATGTCTTTAATCCCAGACAAATGTAATGCATGTTGTAGCAAGGATATGAGATGCACACATATATGTCACTGTGCCTGTTACAGGCTCTGTTTTAAAGAGACAGCTCTAGCTGAGGCTCCACGATCTGGAGGAAATATTAAGCTATGAAGACACAAGATAAAGCATTTCCAGCCCCACAGGCAAAACCAGCAGGTGGGAGAGATCTCAGACATAGAACATATCCTCAGTCTTCCCCAAATCTCTTCAGACAACTCCACACAGCTAAGGCTGGACAGTCCTGCTGAACCTGTACTCAGACATTTCACTTCCTTCCATCTGGACTTTGGGCCTTGAGAAGAAAATTAAAAATAGGCGAAAGAAACAAAGGGAGATCTGTGGATGGAATAGTGAACTGTCTCACTACACATAACTGAAACGTATGTTTATGTGTATGTGATAATGATACAAAAATATGTTGGGACATACAATAGTATTTTACACATTATATGTCTCAACATATTTTTGTTCAATATAAATATCAAAAAATAACAATAAATACCCATGTTTGGTACGTGTAACTGGATATCAAACTCACTATTTAAAAGTAAACAGCCTTAGTGCATTACTAATGGACAGGCTGGAGAGTTGGGCGGAGAAAAATTTAATGAAATATAACAATGGAAAGGGCAGAGTCTGGCATCTGGGCAGGAACAGCCCCAGGTTCCAGTGTAAGTTGGGGAATGACCTATTAGAGAGCAGCATAGGGGAAAGAGACCTGGGGGTCCTGGGGACAGCAGGGTGACCATGAGCCAGCACTGGGCCCTTGTGGCCAGGAAGCCAATGGTACCTGGGGTGGGTTAGAAGGGGGTGGTCAGTAGGTCAGAGAGGTTCTCCTGCCCCTCTGCTCTGCCCTGGGGAGACCACACCTGGAATCTTGTGTCCAGCTGTGGCCCCTCAGTTCCAGCAGGACAGGGAACTGCTGGAGAGAGTCCAACGCAGCCACCAAGATGCTGCAGGGAGTGGAGCATCTCCCGTGTGAGGAAAGGCTGAGGGAGCTGGGGCTCTGGAGCTGGACAAGAGGACACTGAGGGGGGACTCATTCATGGGATCAATATGGAAAGGGGGAGTGTCAGGAGGATGGAGCCAGGCTCTGCTGGGTGACAACCAGTGATAGGACAAGGGGCAATGGGTGCAAACTGGAACACAGGAGGTTCCACTTGAATTTGAGAAGAAACTTGTTCGGGGTGAGGGTGGCAGAGCCTGGCCCAGGCTGCCCAGGGGGGTTGTGGAGTCTCCTTCTGTGCAGACATTCCAACCCGCCTGGACACCTTCCTGTGTAACCTCATCTGGGTGTTCCTGCTCCATGGGGGGATTGCACTGGATGAGCTTTACAGGGCCCTTCCAATCACTGACACTCTGGAATTCTGTGATTCTGTGTAATCATTACCATGGGTCCAAATTTCTCTTTTTCTTCTGTAATATTTATAAAATGGATTAAAAAGTAGCATCTGGAAAATAATGTGTCATAATGGCTTTTAGTGCTCCAGTCATAAATATAATTTGTCATCCACTGTCTTGTTTCCCAACCAGTCCTATTGTCTTATAAACAATGGAGTGGATCCAGTTTATATTCCATCAATTTTTAAGGCCAGTTTATATTTGGTGTGTCTTCACAGCACAGCTCAGCACTCAAGAAGATTTCAAAACAAGCGCGGTGGGTCTCTGGAGAACATTTACTTTAGGAGCTTCAAAATCTTAAGAACGAGTAACTTAAATTGACTTGCCCACCAACATTGTGGTTCGTACCTTCCAAAGCGTCTTTTTCTTTGAGTTTGTTTTTGCCTGTAATCAGCATCCTTGCAGTAATCTTATCACTGTCAATCAGGATGAAAATATTAACTGGGGAAATACACGTCTGTTTAGACATCCTTGGTTTCATCAACTCTCTAGGGTTTAATTATGAATAATATTAACGTATAGGCAGAGATTTATGCAGTGTGTGAATAATACATACGGATAACAAAAGAGACGACAGAATCAATAGTCAACTAAACTACAAGGGTCAGAAGAACATTTTCAGGGAAGCTAAAAAAATAAGAAAGATTTACTTAGTCTTACTCTTCAGTGAGCGCTTCTGAATAAATTCGTACTATCACTAAAAGCAGCATAATTTATTTAGAACTGGGTGAAAAGGTAAAAGACATAAACCCGCTTTTAACTGACAGCTCATCAGAACATACGACTGAAGACTACAATGTATTTTGGAAAAGGCTTTAAGAATAAGAAGAAAAGGAATTTTGAGGTTGAAATAAATATTTGTAGATATGATAGCACACCCTCAGGAGCTCCTGTTTACTCACTGAGGCCCATTTTGTCAGCAGAAAAGGCATATTAAATAAATACTTCCCTATTTTCCTTCATGCACAACACAGTTTTCCAGAAGGCAGATGCAGGAGCAAGTGGCCGCCATTCACCACTTCCAGCCAGTATCTCCATTGCAAACTGGATCAAAATATTAGAACAAACACTTCAGTTTAACAAACACACTCACAAAGCTAAAGTGGTATTTTCCTGGCAATAAAGATCGCTGATACGCATGGAATGAACCCAGCACACTGTATCAACTGGGACAAAGACCAGGGGAACAGAAAAATACGGTGACTGCATGTGTAAAGTTGCTGGGCATTGTTCAACTAAAAAAACAAAGTAATGTATTTCATATGTGAAATTATGTATTAGTTTTTCAAGTAAAGCTCTAGCATAAAGTTTAAGCTCTAGCTTCTGTCTCCTGAGAACCCAGAACCATCTTCAGAAGATGTTCCTCAACGTTCCTGTTCCCACCCCAAGCCAAGAACAAGCCAAGGAAAAGGTGTTTTGCTTTGTGATCTGCATTTGATTTGTGACCCGTTTAACAACAAAAATGAAAACTTTGTGAAACACCACTCTATACTGCCCAAGATGCTTCTAGTTCTTCTGCACAAAGTTTTTGAATTTAAAAAAACCCCAGACTTTAAACTGGGTCAGAAGACCCAAAAAAATAGAGAAATCTTTCCAGGGGTTTATAATGTAGCCAACAAGAAGCAACACCTAAAGGATAAACAACTTTCAAAATTCAATGATCAGATTTAAAGACCTGGTAACTTTTTCTGGAGTATTTTTGTGCAGAAGAGAACTAGAAGGAAGCAGAGTGAAACTCCTGGCTCGACATTTCCAGTCCTTTCTCCCTCAGAATTCGGAGAGGCGAACAGGAAGGCAGTATGCAGAAAGAACTGATTCTGGAAAAGCTTTCATCAGCTGCATTGGGAAAAGCCGTTTGAATTTCAAAAAACCATTTTTCTCCATCCCTGCGGCACCAGCTCACTCTCTAATCTCAAATCTTTAAAATAAATCATCCAAGGAACGGGAGGACACAGTTTGCAGGTAATGATATTTGGACCGTATGCCTAAAATGGATCAGATTACTGAAGCATGAATTCACAAAGTACTCAAACCGAGATGGACGAAAAACTAGTCTGCATATTTTATATTACCAATCTATATGAAATACTACGGAGGTAAAGGTGATCTTCGTGGCTGCGCTGGACTCTCTCCACTTAAATTTGAGAAGAAACTTCTTCATGGTGAGGGTGGCAGAGCCTGGCCCAGGCTGCCCAGGGGGGTTGTGGAGTCTCCTTCTGTGCAGACATTCCAACCCGCCTGGACACCTTCCTGTGTAACCTCATCTGGGTGTTCCTGCTCCATGGGGGGATTGCACTGGATGAGCTTTCCAGGGCCCTTCCAATTCCTAACATGCTGTGATTCTGTAATTCCCATTTTAAATTTTAGTGCTAAGTGGAAAGTTAAGATAATCACTGGGTTTGAGCGATTAAAGGTGAGGTTGCTTAACAGTGGAGTTCTCTTCAAATTAGTAAAAATGTGAGTTTTTGCAACAACTTTTTCATATTGCCCTGGCAGTGACTAAAGAAAGCTTTAAAAATCCATTTGCCACACAGATATTACGGTACTTAATGGTAAAAAAATTCTCCAGACTTTGAAGGAGTCGAAATTTAAGTGCAGATAGATAATGTAGCATTTAATATACTAGAACTTTTAGGAGGAATAAATGGATGGTTATGAAATTGTTGCTTTGGAACATGAGATAGTAAATCTCAGTGTAATGCTCATTGATATTGAAGATTTCTTAAACTGAGCAAATTGTAAAGATTGACTTTTCTCCTAGAGGGACTGAATTATGTTTGTCTGCTATTTGGAGCTGACATATGCTGAAGAATTTCAGGGATAAGCAAAGAAAGGGGATGGCGTAGGTGAGTCTGCAGCAGGTGCTTCTCTCTTGCGTTCACCTTCCTGAGCCCTCTGGGCTGCCAGTGTCTCATTTTTGACCACTCTAAGTTCTGCTTGTTCAAAAATTACATTTTCTTCACTGTCTGATGAAAGACACTTTCATTCAGCAGGTACAGAGAACAAAAATAAAAAGAAAATATGTTAAAGCAGAAAAAAATAGTCAAAGCCTAGGTAGCAGGTTGAAAGGGAATAATCAGCTCCATAGGCAGGGCAACTCGTCTCTTCTCAGCTTGTACCTTCAGGCTCAGCTCTCACGTGGATTCTCTAATGTCTAGGAAAGCTGGAGCTTTTCTCACACTCGGCGCATCATTGGTCTCTTGCTTCCACCCGGCTTTACGTTATCGTCAAAACTCTTCAGAATTCGAGACATCTGTCCCTCTGTCAACTCTCATTGAAATCAGGAACGAGCTTCCGGAGGGATCCTGGGGACCAGGAGTGCGAGCGGGACAGAGGCTGCGGAACTGGGGGGAACCACGTGGACTTCAGAGGGAAAGCGGAAAGTTAGAGTTATTATTTTATTGTTATTTCTTCTTAATGTTCTTTTCAGTGTTAAACTCAGCTCAGCATTCATCTTTTCCATTGCAAACGAAAATCAAATTATTATTTTTCAAGTTTTGCAGATAAAATGATTTCTCCTTATGTAACTTTTTCAAGTAAAAGTTACATTGAAAGGAGGTGAAGTGGAAAGAGATGGAAGCTCATTATCCTTCTTTTACTTTTCTGTACAGTACATTTCCATCCTACATTTATTTTGCCACTCAGTACACTATTACTAATCTTTATCATTTTTGTCCGATTTTTCTTTTTTAATTTAAACCAGTATCTAGATAGGTCATAATTGCTGGATGGACTATGGTGCTTTTCACTACTGGTTTATTTTCTCCATGTCCACAGCTGATGGCAACAGTTAAAAAAAATATTCAGCATTATCTGCCGGAGATATCCCATCATGAACTCACTGCCCCTCTGCTCTGCCCTGGGGAGACCACACCTGGAATCTTGTGTCCAGCTGTGGCCCCTCAGCTCCAGCAGGACAGGGAACTGCTGGAGAGAGTCCAGCGCAGCCACCAAGATGCTGCAGGGAGTGGAGCATCTCCCGTGTGAGGAAAGGCTGAGGGAGCTGGGGCTCTGGAGATGGACAAGAGGACACTGAGGGGGGACTCATTCCTGGGGATCAATATGGAAAGGGGGAGTGTCAGGAGGATGGAGCCAGGCTCTTCTTGGTGACGACCAGTGACAGGACAAGGGGCAATGGGTTCAAACTGGAACACAGGAGGTTCCACTTAAATTTGAGAAGAAACTTGTTCCCGGTGGGGGTGGCAGAGCCTGGCCCAGGCTGCCCAGGGGGGTTGTGGAGTCTCCTTCTGTGCAGACATTCCAACCCGCCTGGACACCTTCTTGTGTAACCTCATCTGGGTGTTCCTGCTCCATGGGGGGATTGCACTGGATGAGCTTTCCAGGGCCCTTCCAATTCCTAACATGCTGTGATTCTGTGATTTCTTAGTTTGCCAAACTGTCAATGGTCTGGGTCACTCTGACCTTACTGAATGACTGGAAGTGCAATGCCCTCCGGGCCCCTGGTTCCCAACCCAGTGAGCCAGCAAACCTCCTTCACGGGCCAGCCAGCCTCCCTAAGCAAATTCCAATAAGGTAATACTGCCGCCACCTGATTAATTGATTTTCATATCATTTCCCACTGTCGTGTACCACTCCTGCTTTATTTCACCAGCGGAATATTTCAATTTTATGTATTTTGCTTCCCCGCTGAGTTCCTTCTGTAATTTCCCCATCTTCCCCTTTCTTTTGCTGCACATTGCTTTCATGTTTCCTACTGCTCCTCCAGATCTAAGCCTTTTGAACCGTTTCAGTCCCCTCTGTACCTGTTCCACTTTTGTGCTGTGAGATGCTCCTTTTACTCCTGTATTTCTTCAGCACAGGAGATGATGGATTCACCGACCTCTGCCATAAGTGGTGACACTCGGGAGGAGGAAAGTCAATGTACCAACAAACCAGGACCCCCAGTGCCACACCTGGGGACAGTCACTAAAACACTGCAGCCAACACCGCAACCACTTTCTCATTGCACACCGCAAATTTACGCAGCTTATAACAATTCATGGTGTTAGATACACTCAGTATCAAGCAGCCTCTGCTTGCTTCAGAGACATAAGCCCACACAGGTCTGCAGCTCGCTGTAGTTGAGAGCAGAAAGAGATTAGGAGCAATAAAATCATAAAAACCAGCTAGCAAATAAATAGGAGACATAACAACCCATCTCTGAAGAGGAAGCTGGTGATGGCTCCCTGCGCTGCAATTCGCTTTCAAAATCACAAAAACCCTTTTGAACCCCTTGTATTCCCCCGGCTAATGCCATCATTATTTCAACACTGGCTGTTCAGAGCGAAACAGGTGCGATCTTGTCAAACGAGACTCTCCCGCTTTCATCATCCCGGAGTTATTCATTGTGTATTGTTACCGCTGACAAGGTTTTGGGTTGCCAGGATACCAGGTCATGCTGATAGAACTGATAGTGATCTCTGCATCACCAAACTTTTTTGGCGAGAAGTAAGTGAGGGGAGGAACGGCGCGGAAAAGGATTGTTTTATTCCCATATGTCATCCTCCCAGCAAAAGAAGTTCCAGGAGCTTATCTCCGAGGGCTGGCAGAACGCTTCCAGCGCCTGATTAAAATGATTCACTCCATAATAAGCTAACATTCCTAGTTTCATTTCTAAAAGCTTTTCTTCCTCGCTGCTTACAACCGTCTACTAGATTCCTAAATAGAAAGATTAATCTGTGCTAAATTACCTGATGTGGGTTTAAAATTATTCTGACAGAAAAGCAGAACAAAGTTTGCCCAAGGAAGCAAAAAAATGTATCCACCCCCCTGAGTTATGAATATGAGCCGGCAGCACCATCCAATTCAGATAAATACTTACGCTTACCTCAAAAGAGTAGTTAAATTCGCTGAAATCCGATTTTTGTTCTGAATTTTCTTTATAACTCTGACAACAGATGGCTTGCAGAAATAAATGTTTTTCAGCCACATGCTTGCCTAAACTTTCCCAGGAAATTTTTCTGTAAATACGATATGTGTGGAAAGATTGTTAGAGTAGAAGGGGTTTTTAATGAAAACGGCTTTTTGTTTTCCATAGCAATTACGTTTTATTTATAAAGCATCGTTTTCCTTTGAGATGCTGGAGGCTCATCTTGTTCCTGTCCTGGGACGAGAAGGCTTCTGACAGTATCACTTCAGACAGAAAACAAGCCCAACTTCACTTGCAATTTCCTGCACAAAAATCTACATCTGCATTCCCTAAAACAATCGGGTTTTTAAATGGTTCGGACTTTCAAGACACAAATTGTAAATCTCTGAACTTCTGAAGACATACACAACAGGGAAATCTGTCTTAATCAATGGCAGTCATTCTCATGTAGCCAAATTAAAAGGTTTCACCTAAATAATGCACCCTGGCAGCTTGCTCAGGCATTTCAATTGGAATATTGAAGTTGATTGAGAAGCTCCTCAAGCATTTAATGTTTTAAGCCGATGTTAGATGGAAACCGTCATCTATCATACACAAGTTTAGAGCAATGCAGGCTCTAACTAAAGTTTTTCTTGGGTGCTGCCCTGGTGATTCTGGGCAGGCAGGTTTGAAAAACACATGAAATCACCTGCTCTTAAATGGAGAAAAAGAATCCCAGAATCCCAGAGCAGAGGGGCAGGAGAACCTCTCTGACCTACTGACCACCCCCTTCTAACCCACCCCAGGTCCCATTGGCTTCCTGGCCACAAGGGCCCAGTGCTGGCTCATGGTCACCCTGCTGTCCCCAGGACCCCCAGGTCCCTTTCCCCTACGCTGCTCTCTAACAGGTCATTCCCCAACTTATACTGGAACCTGGAAAAAGACGTCCAGTCATGCACTTAGTTACCTATGTCTGTTAATTAAAGCAAATCTTCTCAGGACCTTCAACAATGTAATTATTAAACATTAAAAAATACGGATAAATGCTCTTGACCACAACTAGAGAAAAAAAAAAAAAGATGCAAAGTGGGTGAGGTGATATGCAAGAAATGAAAAAGTTTTAATTTCCAAGTGAGCAAACAAAACTTTTTAAAAGTCCTGGGTGTGATATGAAAATTAAATTTACAAGTGACCCAAAAAGGAGACAGGTGGGAACAGGAGGGAAGAAAGAGAGTTGGCGTGTGGTGGAAAGGACAAGAACCTGAGAATAAAATGTACAACAAATTACTTAAAGTAGATGTGATTTTAAATGCATTAATAGAAAGAAATTGCAAGGAAGTTAGTGCATTGTTTTACCAATCTCAATCCATATTGATTGGATAACTGTTTAGAAAGAAAAATTTATTCTTACACCTTCAATAAAGCTTTGCATCACTTTCATTCAGAAAGAGATGTCAAAACATGGACATTTGTGCCAGTTAATGTGTATAGCATGTCCTGAAGCCTATGGAAGGAGTCCATTTGACTTGCTCCTCCTATGGCTGCTACACAGTTGGAAATCAAGAAGTCTAAGTAGGGAAAACAGTGATTATGCAACTTGAAAGCGCAGCACTATGTATTTCCAGATACAAAACGGAATGGAAGGACAAAATATGTCGGAAAATGTCCAAATCCAGGGACTTCCTGCCCAAAGTCTTCCAGATGTTTTGAACACGGACCCATGACTCAAGTAGAGCCATAAGATCCCCCGAGCCCCTGATGGGCAATACTAATAAGCATGCAACTCGCAACACTTTTTAAGATGTATTTTTAATTTAATCCATTAGAACCACAAAGGAATAATGTATTAAAGTGATAAGTCTGTACATTCAGTAAATAAATATCAAAGTGAGAGTCATGAAAGCTTTAGGAAAAAAAAAGCCAGAAAATAAAAAAAAATTAAAACCCTTGAAGGAATACATCACAGAAAAAAATAAATTGATCTACTAAATTAATTAAGTAAATTGATTGTAAAAATTTACTACACTCTGCAGTATGGAGTAAGTCTCATGGGAGGTGAGTTAGCAGAGTCAATTTGAGCCTTTCAAGCATGAGAAACCTGTAAAGCACCTCATAAACTCTAATACCGGAGGAGAAAAACAAAAACTTTCTATACATGCTAAATACCTCAAGCAATAATCTCCAAAGGACCTCCCTGCATTGCTTTTTTGCTGGGGGTTCCTAGCTTGTCCATTTTTATAAAGCCAAAGTAACAAAATACATAATTCTTCCAACGCACGTTTATCTAATTATGCTCACAGTATGTGCAAATTTCTATATAAAAATTATCTACTTATTCTCCTTCTTCCAGTTGACTTATTGAGCCTTTTATTCATTTGGTCTACAATCATAACTTCAGAAACCCAGCAGTTTTGGGAAGCAAGCGCCTTCCTAAATGTCTTATCCCAAGTTTTTGGCAGAAGAACCGCCCATGAGTAACGACCCATTCCTCTTCATCACAGAACCAGCTATTTCCAGAGCAACCATAAGAGACCATCTAGTTAAATGCTCCAGTTTAGGGCACAACAGCAACACCTAGATTATCATACTTACATACTACTGTTATCATACTACATACCTAGTCTTATCATACTTACAAAAATTACCTGTAAAGGAGATGTCGAAAGCTCTTCTCACAGTCAGAAAAATCCACCTAACCCAAATCCTCCTTACAATAAATTATGCTGTTTTATTTTCTGTTCTATCTCCTCTCCACACCAGCTATACAGAAATACTTAATAATCAAATATGTGCTGGAAAATGTTATCATGTTCCTGCCTAATCTTCTAAAACTAAACAAATCCCGTTCCTTCATCTTTTCATCTTTCGCCAGTTCTTGTGGGAGAGCTGCCTATTCCGCGGTGACAGCGTCTCATGTCTTTGAGGAGATTTGATCTTTTCCTACTTAACTCAGCGACAGACACAACAAAATCATTTCTAAATTTCTAAAAGAAATTGGTTGTGATCATGAAAAGCACTTCAGTCAATGCTTCTAATAGATATGCTAATTATCAGAGATAACCAGTCTTAATCAAACTAATTACATTACAGATTAAAGGTATTTGGAATCTAACACAGCTTCTACATAACCACATTACGGCGACCGTAAGCAGCAACCTGGAATTAATATGTTGATGTGTTTCTTTAAAGAATTCTTAACACAAAATTTAACTGCAAAATGTAAAAGATAAGAAATAAATAAGACGACATCATGGCTTTTACGATTTCCACTCCGGTTTAGAGCTTTGGGGGAGAACCCAACCTGTCAGCTCCGGTAATGATCAAGATATTTCTCAGAATCACTGACTTGGATTTCAGTTTCTCGTTATTGACCCATGGACTGTGCATGTCAGGGAGCACAATGGCTCATGGACCCTGGGGAACCGGAGGTGACAATAACAATACATAACCAGCTGGATGGGACAAGGCCATCAGCATCACCTGCCACCACGACACCCACGGATCACGCAGCTCCAGTGTGACAGACAGCGGGATCACCTCCCAGGAGGTGGAGGCCACGTCTCCCAGTAGAAAGGACCGAGTTCCATTAAGTCGGTGCGATCGCTCTCCCAAAGACGCTCCATTCTTCACGTCTCTCTGAAGGTTTCAGAGCGCACGTGGAAACGTTGTCAACAAAGGCAGATGGACACCAGAGCACAGAAGTTTCTAGTTTGGTTGAGGGTGTGTAACCCCCTTCACGGCTCTCCCTGCCCATCTACAGGGTTTCCACTTGAATTCAGCGCTTCCTCCTCACAAAACATTTGACATCTCTCCAACTGCCCTGTTTCATTTTCTATAGGAAAGCTGGTCCGACAAGGTGATTCTTAGTTGTAGAGTGCATGAAATCACCATCTGTGCTTTGTTGCAAAAATCTCACTACTCCCCTTACATTTCAACCTCTTTGCTCTCCCTATTTCTGATACTGAGTGGTGTCCTCCTTTCTGACCTTCTGTACCAGAGCTTTACATGAGACCATCTCACTAAGGTCTGAGATGTGGAATGATAAAAGTGTGGCCTATAAAACATTCTCCTTAGCATTGTTTATCATTCTGCATTATGTTTTGTTTGTTTTCTCATTTCCACAATAATAAATCCATTACGGGATCACAGGGGGATCACAGTGTCATTGGTGTCAAGAGGTTTCCACGGTAAAGAAAAGTAGGAACATACAACTATTAAATGCCTGTAGATGCTGGAAGGAAAATAATGTAGTAATTTTGTTTTAATTGCTACCCGTGCATTGTCTTATAAGGTCAATTTGAAATGCATATATTTAAACTCATTAAGCAACTTGCAAACATTGTGTTTGTTATTCTTTTGCATTCAGAGACTAAGAGCTGAAAATGAGAAGGCAACTACAGCTTCTCTGTGCTACACGAATTAACACACACACATAGACAGGCATGGAAGAACAACTAAGGGAGAAAGGAACGGGGTAGGAATCCTTTCTTTCCATTGCAATTATACTAATAAATAGAACAAAACCACCTCATGTTTCTCAGGATTCTTGATGCGACTCTGGCATTAGCACTGACACGAGCAGATGAAGTTTATTTCGGATGCAGGCACTGGGATGACTGAGCTCTCCTCTCCAAAGACAACATCATATGAACTGAAATACTTTAAAGGGATCACAAGGAGTCAGTACCAATGTGTTACCAATTACCAAACAACAACAAAAAAATCATCTTCCAGTCTTTTCCACCTACACTCATTGCCTAAAATGGCATATATGAGGAAAATTATCGCTTATTTAGCTGTGACTACTTTGTATCCAGAAATCAGTATTCTAGGTCCCAGTTCTGAATGAAAACCAGCAGTTTTCCTCGTCTCCCAATTCATATGGATATCAGGTTCTTGCCTAAAACAGACATAAACTGAAATAATCAAGTCCCACCTCGCAACACCTCTCAATAAATACAAGACACTGGATGAAGGCTCAGTCCAGTCACATCATGCATTCTACTGATTTGAGTTAGAAATGGATGGTTGACAATAACTCCTCATCCTCTTAGTGTTACTATGTCAGTTCAGGCCTGTGAGGCCACCGAGCGTTTTAGAACATTCCATTCAGCATGAGCCCTATACTAGGAGATACTAAACTTGCTTGTAGAAAAGAATGTGTATCTTTAGGCACAAATCAGAAGTTATATATACCATTGTGTAAACTGAACTGAGCCCCTGCTGATTATATTATTGGTGACTAGATGTAACTACTATAACATACTAACTACTATAACATACCGACCTTTTTGTTGATACAAGGTATGGCGTGCAGAATACATTTTTCTATTACCTGCCATCATTACTAATGACCTGCTCTGTTACCCTTTGGTAAGCTAGAGCAACTCTATGAATATTATTTTTCTTCTATTAACCTGATTAATGAAGGTTCTACACAGGGAATTGTTCAGCTCCCTCAACTTGTAGACAGAGCCGAGAACATCCAAGAGCTGGCAGGAGTGGCCCAGCTGAGCAGCCACCAGACCAGGGTTTGAAAGGGCTCTACAATTGCTTCCAACGTGGAATCGTGAACCTTAAAACTGAACTGGAACTGAAGTACCTCGAGCAAAAACCAAAACGTCGTTACAAGATGTAATAGCGGCAGAGGAGGCTGCTGATGAACACAGCCTCACCAAACACCACTCTGCTAAAAACACCCAGGGAAAAAACTCATGGTTTTTTTCCTTATTCTGAATGACAATGAGTTTGTGATGAACGAATTACCATCTTTCCCATGGGTTACGAGTGCCATTAAAGGAAAACTAACAAAAAAGTTCGCTTTGATTATTACATCTGATGATGGTTAAAATAACCAATTTTTAAAGTGTACAAAAAAAAAAGCCCAGGAAGTTTCCATGTTTTTTCACATTAACAAAAGCACTCGAAGTGTCGAACAGAAGTTTAACTCCAAGCTTATCAGCAGTGTCTTCTGAAGAGTATCTGTATTGAAGCACTCCAAAAGGAACGGCAATTTCTGTAGTTCTGGTCACAACACAGAAAATGTTACTTCTGCCAAGCCGCACTATTTGCCACTGTAAGCTGGTGATAATAAGTGTGAAAGACTAAAGGCTTAAATGAATAACTGATACAGTTGTGGTTTTAGAGTCCTTTTTAATGCAAGCTATATTCTGAACCAGCTTTCTCTTCGCACGTTAAGAAGTACCTCACTTGTAAATAGTCCTCAAGACACCATGAAATCTAGTCAAGGTTAATCCAGCCATATGCCATAATCAGGTATTCTCCTGCTAGATGTTACTATGACTTGAGAATTATTATTTGACAGAGGTTAGCAACACAGTACCCCATTCAAATCATCCTCATGCTCCTTAGAATCCACATCTGAGCTCTCTCCTTAACTCACCTGCAGCCCTTCCAGCCTATTCCTCCCTCTTCTAAGCCTATTTAACAAATATTTCTTAGTACTGGTATTATCTCCACAATCTTTTCTTTAGATTAGCTAAAGACACAGGCTTCAAGTGATATTTATATTGTGATTTCTATCATCCTATTGTAGGAAATTACA
Source organism: Streptopelia decaocto (assembly GCF_964273445.1). Taxonomy (NCBI): domain Eukaryota; kingdom Metazoa; phylum Chordata; class Aves; order Columbiformes; family Columbidae; genus Streptopelia; species Streptopelia decaocto. Next base: position 3,152,571 of record NC_138668.1, on the reverse strand, counting down.
GGTTGACTGCAAGATGTGAGATTCATCTGCATAAAGCCTTTTGTAAAGATGCATTGGAAGGTGAATCTCAGTTCCAAAGCAAATTAAAACATACTGCATTCGAGCACAACAGAATCATGACTGAGTGGCAGAATATGCAAAGGAAAAAGCAAACCTGTCATCATGACAACTGCAAGCTTCCAAAGTGCTTCATTTCATCACATTAGCCATCAGAAAAATGAATAAGAGGGAAAAATTCTCCATGTAGTAAGTACTTTGAGGAGCTGACAAAATATAAACCACGTAGATCGTGTCTAGGTGACCTCTAAAATTACAGAAAATGGTCCCCTTCATTTCAATTACGGCTTATGCGGCTCCTGTAACATCTGGTAAAATCATTTACGTATTGGCCTGTTTCAGAACACAATATATTTGACTGCATTAAGAAGGGATTCTGTTTTTCAAACATATCAAACATGTCCATAAACATACCCATTAGAAAGCCAGGAGCAACCTGTTAGCTTGGAAGAGTCTTCCAGAAACGCTCATACAGCTATGAATAGTTTTTTCATCTTTACTGATTAATTCATTATTTCTATATCACTTCAGCAGTATACGGTGCTGGTTTCTGTAATTGCTGGCTGTTGTAATTCCCCAATATTGATGTTTCTAAAATCATGTGGGGTTGATCCGCTTGTTTTAAGCCACCTCTAGTTATGCAGATCTCCAAAAAGTCATTTCACATGTCACCATATTTACACCATCACCCTGAGCCTTTCATGCTTACAATCCCAGTTTCAATGGGACAGCTCCCAAATCCCTCAGTATATGGGACAGGTGATCAGAAGCGACAGATTAGCTTAGGGTCCCCTCTAGTCACCTGAGCCGTGACAGCTCTGTAGATCTTCATCTGCTTGATTCACCGAGCAAAACATATGAACTTATCTATCTTCGAGGTAGTCACCAAAGGCTTATGATTATGTATAACAAAAATTATTTGAGCTCACACATGTTAGTTTATAACTGAAGGGAGTAAAGAACAAACGCATAGTTAATAAATTTCACAGCAAACTTTAGCTTCTATTTTCGATTTCTAACAAGCTTGGTCCTTCTCATAATGTCCTGGTTTTGTTCTGTCTCTAGAAGGGAAGTGTGTTCAGAGTTCTGGCCTCAGACCAGCTGATAAAATACTCAAATTAAAGCTTTTCAATAGATTTCTCAAAAGCCAGAGTGCGCCATAGCAGAAGTGCTGCCAGTTCCAGGATTTCAGCAAAGCAAGGAGCAGAACACTGGGTGCTGCTGACTGCTCAGGAACTGGAAATAGATGGATATCAACAGAGGTCACAGAACGGGGCATCCCAAAGGATGCAAAGAAGCCACTGGAAGACGAGCAGCCCTCGATTATGTGACGGTGTTAATCTGTCTGCGACGTGAAATGAGGTGAAGCCAACAGCTCCTGAAGGAAGGTTTCTTGAGGTCTGCCCTGTACCCTCGGCTACCTCGAGCAATTCCTCAACTACACGGTGTTGAGAGACCTTCGTGTCTGTCTTGTCGGTGAGGTAACAAGATCAGCCATAAACTGAATGACATGACAAGTGAAGTTTCAGGACAGGCAGAGACTTCTTTATTCTAAAACAAAACCAAACTAAACCATAAGAGCTTACATTCTGGAGACCAAGTTGATAACCGCTACATAAAGCCCACGGCTGCTTTTCTGCTACAGAGCAGCTCAGTATGAACTTTGAAGGATACGGCTCCATAGATAAAAGCACATTTGGGGGAAGCGGGATGATTGACAGGAAAGCTGGAACATCACTACACAGGTACAGCAATGATGAGGAGTCTTATAAAGATGTTCTGTTCTTCTTTTAACTTAACTGGGGGAAAAAAAAAAAGCTCAGGAAGGTAAAAAAATCTGTACAAAGGTCTGTAACAAAACCAAAATATGGCTGGGAACCCCCTGCAGAGCTGGGGCCTTTGTCATCTGATTACTGCCAATATGATCTAATGCACAGGGAGACCTTCAGAAAGGAAGGGCAATCTGTGGATCATGGGCAAAAAACGGGCAGGGGAAGATGAGGTGAAGTCATGATAGATGGGAAGATGAAGAGGAAATATCTGGAAGGCAAAAGAAAACTACATAATGAAAACGGAGACACATAAGAATCAATAAGGAAGTAATAGGGATTTATATAGAAGGGACGGAAAAAAGGTGGAGGCTATTAAAAGAAATGATCAGCACTAGAAATTAATCCTAGTATTTCTTGTTGCACTTTTCAATATTTTCCATTTCTTTAAGTCTTTCTAGCACATCATCTTTCATTCTAATTCTGGGCTTTTCTTCTTAAATGCCAATGAAGCTTCGCAAACAGGTTTTCATCAGTTTAACCGGATGAGAAACACATCTCATCCCTCTTAAGCGGTTCTTACATTGAGTTCTTTGTTCCTTTATTCCTGTGACACCATCCTTCAAGGACTTTGCTGTATTAGAAGAAACTGAATGACAATTAATTCAGCCCACTTACCGCGTCTGTACCAGTAGATGCTCTCCAGATTCCCGAGCAGGAATCACTTTGCTCTCAATGAAGGCAGACCCACCATTTTTGGTGCAACAAGGAGAATGTTTTACTCAAGTGAAAATTCCTCCCAATAGATTGAATAAAAAAAACATGAAAAAATGGTTGAGATGGCAAATCTCTAAGAAATTTTACAGGAAATTCTCTTTTTTTCTCAGCAGTATAACTCTATGTGACAATCCGAACATGAATCTGACTATAACACAAACACTTAAAATTAATAAAATACTTAGATGAAAAGTCTCCCTAATTTAACAAACATTTTTGACATGAAGAGAAGGTGTAGAAATCTTCTACAACCAGTATTTAAGGGGAAAAAGAATGTGAACATATGTAAGAATTTTCATTTCCTGGTCACTGGACTGTTTCACTGTTAACATTCTCAATGGCTATTTGGATAAATTAAAGCTAAATTTTATATTACAGTTCTAAAACTAGATCTTATACTTAATCCTACTGTAAACCAACATATAATGCAATTTCCTGTGTTCCCTGTTTAGTGATTCTGATTATACATTAGATCTGTACACAGAAACAAACAGCAGTCAGATAAAATCAATGCAGCAACAAGATTCCCTTTGAAATGAAAAGCGTCTCCGCTCTCTTTTGCCGTGCGAACGCCCCTTGAGTGGTACTTTTTCTCAATGTCTATTTATGATACAAGCCAAAATGAAAAAATCAATGCCCTTCAACAGAGGGAGCATCAGCGGCTCTGTGTAAGCACAGTTAACGACCCGTTCTTGCTCCTTATCACACCGCCCTTGTGAGGCTTGACAAACGCATCCCCAGGAATGTCACTCAGAAGAGGAAACCTCTTTAATGAGCCTCGGCCAGGAAAGGGTTATAAAGCTTTTAACAAACAGTTCTCCTGTTCTACTCACAGATTCAGAACATCTCCCAGGATACTGGTGGGTTTGGTTATTCAGACTATCCTTTTAATCTGTGGTTTCTTTGAGTTTGGCCACAGTGAATCCTTATTTCTTATAAAAGAATAATTTTACCCAGATCAATTGAAAGGACTCACAAGATACTAGAGATTTTGAGAAGGCCAAAAATGAAGTTGTTCAGGATATTTCATTCTAAACAAGTTTGTCCCAAAGATCTTGTATTTGGGGCTTAACGGAAACTACAGAACACACACACACACATTTGCCACTGATTGTAATTATGTTGTTGTACGTCCTGCTGATCTTGACTACATCTGTAAATGAATGGTGTGAACCGATCCATTGAACTCCAAAGTCATTAACTACTTAAAGAGTGTTCAGAAAGCTACCGAGACCGTTGCTAAGACTGAACATGGAACAATTGCGTATCATTTTCAGCATAAGTAGAGGGTGTAAAGAGACTGAATGAAGGGTTAATTTGCACTAGTAGAGAAAACCCAAATAAGAGATGACACTTGTGCTATGAGACCACCCTTCAGGCTGTGGAAAAAAACAGAATATATTTTCTCATAGCCGTAAGAAGCGCTTACAGCTGACATGTCTTCTCTAATCTTATTGTTTATTTACAATCTGCATTCGTTATCCTCTTCTGTTTTGCAGCTACATTCTCCTGCAGGACCCTGTTTGGCTCCAGATGTTGACCAGTATACTTTTTTCCTAAATATCTTCTGGATCTAAAGCCTTTTTCACACTGGGATTAGGAAACCGTAACCTTTCATACCTTCACTGTTAGCGTAAGCCCCTCCTCGCGGGCACAAGAGGCGATGGCACTCACTGGGATTAGATGTGCAAGCATATGCTATGGATTTTTTTGTACAAGCTTTTGCAAATGTACTTTAGTGTATTACAGCATTCTGGCTGGCAAGTAAAATGGAGAAATTATAGTTCATTCCACTCCCTTTCTTAGTGTTGTGTAAGTACATTTGAAAGCAGACTCCACTTAATGTTTTATGAAATTGGATTTTGACTGCTGTAATTTCAGATACTTAATTGCAATGACAAGCTCTGTTTTTAAAGAAACCGCAATGGAGAAGAGTCACAGTCCAGAAAGCTTCCTTCTGAACAAAACGGTAAATACAACATTGCCAAGAAATGCTGAAGAATATCTTAGATGTCTCTGCTGTTCACCGTACAAAATAACCATCAGGCATGGAAGTATTACAAGTATTCAATAAATTCCTCATAAGAAAAGCAGCATTTTGTTTAGTTTTCTGTTGCATGACTGAGGAAGGAGGTTTCTAAAGGTGACATCCAAATAACCCCGGACACTGCTTGAGATTGGAACCTCTTCACCAGAGCAGGCAGCTGATGAACTCCGGTTTAACCCAAGAAAATCCTCCATGCTAAAGACACTATTTGGTGCCATTTTCGATGATTCATGAGTTACTGCTAAGGACTGATGTGTGGCTAATCCCCTAAACCCCAGTGGAGTGTCCTCAGAACACACTCATCCTTAACCAGCTCGACGCAGCGATGGGGCAGATTGTGAAAACGCTTCAGCCGTGTGCGGGACAGGAAGAGTTCAAGACATTTCCTCCACTTTTATTAGTAAAGGCTTAGAACTTTTGCCAAAGCAGCAAATTCAGAGATTTAAAGGCATTTCTGTATCAGCAAAAGCCACGATATATAAGTAGTTATATCAGTAATGTCTATATAGGGATGGGTAAATCCTAACCCTGAATAAAAGGTTGGGTTTTAATGATTAAAGGACAATTTATTTCAGGATACAGGCATCAGCATTCCTGCATTACTAATGCACAGCTGTATCTGTTAGGAGATGCTGCCAGCATAACACCCAGGAAACCTTTTCCAGCTTAGCCCTTTGTAAAACAGCCCAGAAGATAAAAGAAATGAGAGAAATATATACTGCCCTTGTTCTGAATCGAGTTTAGAGAGTCAGATGAATACCCTGGACAATACTCAATACATTGTAGTTGCTCTCTCACATAAAGAGCAACTCCACCAGCACGCCTGGCTGGCCTGTCTTTCCTGACAAGGACACAGCCACCCATGGCCACACGTGAGCTGTCCCACCATGTCTCCGTAATTGCCACCAGGTCATCATCTCCTGCACGAACACAGGTTGCTAAGTTCCCCAAGGGGAAGCTCAAACACCAGCTCAAAGCCACACCTGAACCATCACAGGATCCCTCTAAGATGCGTTTCCTTATGAAATCTCTCTTTAGTTCCATAGGAGCTGCACAAATGAAACAGGAACGTTTCCTTCTTGTTGTACTTCACAGCTCCTTGAAACACGCTGTTATTCTCTCCGAAGACTGTAATTGAAAGTTGCACAATCTAAAAACTGATTTATTCTTGCTGAAGGACTGTTTAAAATGATCTGAAACTAGCTGGAATTTAAAGTTTTAAAACCACATCAACGGTTCTACCCTCAACATTTATCTAAAAGCTTTCGAACAGAGCAATATGATACAATTTAAAAATGAATTCCACAGTTGTTCTTGCTCCCTCAGAGAGCAGTTATTGCCTGTCATATAATTAAGTGAATATGCCAGTGACAGAATATACAAAACAGCAGGGAGCACAGGAAAATTCTGAAGCTCCTTGCAGTCCACGCGCCTTTCGGCTTCATCCCAGAGAGAAAAACCTGTCTAATAGATTAGAAAAAGAGAATTAAAAGACATCCGAAAAAACCAAGAAATTGCCAAGGAAACGCTCTATCAGTATATTTCATACTGGGTGGGAATCAATCCTGATTATGCTCAGTGAATTTTATGACACGTTACCAAACATACTGTAACACTTTATCTCACATAAACATTTATTTAAAATCGATAAAAGTCAGCTAAAAATAATAATACACCTTGAATAGCTACGTTGAACAAATGAAAGATGTTTCTGTAGCTTCAATCCACACTGAAGACTGTAGTATCAAGAATTCATCTACTCTATTCAAATCAGCCTAATGTGTATATGCAACTGTAAACACCACTGACATTTTCTTGCCTTCAATTATGAGACCCTCTATGATAAATAAAAGGAAAGAAGTAGTTCTTCCTTATCTCTAGAAAGGAACAAAGTGAATAGGAAGCTTGGGATTGCTGAATTTTGCTTCTGAAACAGAAGTCCTCATATGTTGTCATTCTAAATATCCGGATTCCTCAAAACAAGACATGTTTAACGTTGCAACTACTAAGCCAGGAGCCTTTCCCAGGAGATGCAGAGCTGGCTTAGCACACCGTATTTTGGACACCATAGCAGTCAGTAACGCTTCCAAGAATATTTATGAGCCTGTCTCATCTCCGCTGTCACCGCGCTGGTGACAGAGTATTCTCTTCTTAAGCAATGCCATCAGAGATCACTGTCTGTTCAAAATAAAACTGCTCATATGTGTTAGACCGAAACACGTTAGCCAAAAATATCTTTCTTGAAAGATACTTCTTTAAAACAAAAATACTTTTTCACAGCTTTAGGTATCGTTTCATTAAGTTTCAGAAGATAGCTAATACTCGATCTACTCCTATAATATTGTTCAGCATTTCTTTTTTCTTCATACATGATAAAGGCATCCGAGGCCAAAATGCAGGCTGCTCTGAGGAGGAAAAGCAGCATTACCACGGCTGTGTGGTAAGAGGCTGCTGCCTTAAACAGTGAGCGTGGACATATAGATCATATAGATCACATTACTGGCCTGTGCTCAGTCTATGGAAATCGTGAAGCATGTACTGAGCAGTCCAGATGTCACACGGGTGGAGTCCCGGCAGAAATGCCTCTCTGAGCACCCAGTCATCTCTAACCAAGATTCATGAGCACTATGGAAAACAGTTCCTGAAAGGAACAAAGGGTGGGGAGGAGGGGGAAGAGATTTAAAGTCACATCAAGTCAATTTATCATGATAACTGACAGCCGGGTTTGAATGACAGCACTGCTACGTTGGCACTGCCTTGGTCCATTCCTTTCTGGCCGTTCCGCCTGTTTAAATTCCTAAAACACAGGACAGGTTTCCTCCTATAGCAAAGGACAGTGTTGGAACACGTGGTGGGGGGGGTACGGCTGAGAACCAGCTGCAGGTTTCTCTTACTGTCTCCCACTTCAGGGCGACTTCACAGGACATGTTTATTCCATGGTGATTTTGCTTGGCATTATTTACTCCCATATTCTGTACATAAATTTACTGACTTTTTTTTTAATCTAGCATGGAAAATTCTGAAGAGGTTTCATGAAAAATGCCTTCGGACACTTTGACTGAAAATGGCAGAAGCTAGAAATGAAATCCCAGCATAAAAGTTAACACGTGAGCCAAGTTAATAACACGCTAACTGCTTTTCAAGAACAGAAGCGATTCTTCATGGTCGTGCCGGGGGAGATAAGCACAGCCATAGAATCCTAAACTCCGACACCAACCTAATTGGGCGACCCAAGTTATTGATACTCTCTGCATGTGGCCGTGTCCTACTGCTGAGGCGTCTGCAAACAAGAATATATTTTGAATAAACATATGGTTTATGACAGAAATTAAGCTGCTGTTGTATCACCTGTGATGAATTCCACTGTTCAGAATCCAAAGTAATGAGCAAGTTTTGGTCCCATGACTCTTCCTGCTCCTTTTGGTGCTACAGTGATCCACACATGAGCACGTTTTTCTGGAAGCTTCCGATTACCCTGGAAATTTTTCTTGAGGATTTTTTGTACCATTGATTAAAGATAATCAGGAAAAGAAAAATATGGCTACTAATTGTTGAAGTTGTAAGGGAATATATTGAGATGATTATCGGCTTAATGAAGCTGGCATGGAAATACATTTTCCTGATCTGCTTACTCTGTGTACTGCGCCTTCTAACTGAATAAAATGCTCTGTTTTTACTCAGCCTCAGTAAATAACAGACTGATCTCTCTTGTTTGCAATGACAGCAAACACAGTTCCAGGAAAATAATAATAAAACAAGCGATGCAAGTATCAACCATTTCAGCCTCAGTGAAAACAAGCTTTATAGAGAAATGCTTTATTTCAGCATCCTTAGCCTTGATGCCAATTTGTAATTAGTAATCTAATTCTGAACTATTTACTAATTAATATGGGGTGAAAACGTCTTTTTTCAAGCGCGAATCCACAGAGGTCGATTTCCGAAGCTGAGTTCTCTGACTCGGTAGACCCGGGCTCCTCATGGCCCAGGACTCAGGAACACACCTTGTTCTCATGGGCCACAACACGGGCTGGGGAGGTGACACCTTAGCGCTCAAAAGCTTGTGACGTCCCACCTGAGCATCCTCCAGTCCCTGCCCTGTGCAGCTTCCCCTCCGCTTGGGGACCCGCGTAGTACTGGGTGAAATAATCCATGAGAGTTAAAAGATTAAGGTACAAAGCGCTTCTCAAGTGCGACTATATAAAGGAGTAGGGAACGTCAAAGGGAAAGCGTGCACCTTCAAAGCTCACCCAATGCACTACACTTAGAAATGTAAATTTAAAACAACTTATTAAAATACTTGAGTTTTACATTAGCATTTATAAAGCACAAGTTCACAGTTCTTTTCGTCATTCTGCTAAATCCCCTTTACAGTTTAATAAAAGAAGATATTCAACATTCGCATGGGAAGAACGACCCAATGGACTCTTTTTTTTTAAGGTCTGCATGCGAGTAAAAAATGCAACCCTTTGGAAAGCACTTTGATGTTAAACGAAGGAGGATTGTATTATTATATCCTCTCAGATGTATAAATAAAGTATTAGGGAATTAAAAAAAATAAACTATTAACAAATCATCTGGGATCTAACTGGGTAGCTTAGACCTGTTGTTATAGTGTTTGACCATTTGACATCGTCCGTATGCTCTTTATATATCTCAAGTGATACATAAAATTACATGTCTCTGCTTTTGGCGTAAAACAATCTGTCTGTGCTATCAAATATAAACCTACTAAAAGCACAAAAAAGCACTGTATTTTATGAACTTGCAATATTTTACTATAGAAATGATTAAAATTCACACCTAGCAGTAGCAGAATGTATTAGAACAGATTAAGTGCACGTCCCATTGGGTGCAGGAGGCTTCAGAGCAGATGACAGCAGTCTCAGCCATCCCCTCATTCATTCCTGTCCCCACTGACAAAACCAACTCTCAAACACGTTCCTCAATCAGAAATTTTCCTAGCGATGAAATAATTCTGCTTAAATAATTAAAAGCACCAGGAATGATGTTCAGATTCTTTATGCATCCAGTATTACTTCTATAAGCTTCACGAGAAAAAGCAAGGTGTGTTTTACACACCGGTTTTTCCATTTCATGCAATTGTTTCCTGAATACAAGTGGCTTCCAAAGATGCAAGAGAATGACAACTGGAATTTTACCTTTATGAACCTTGATTAGGGAACCTTCAGCACCATAAACTTTTTTATTTAGTCAAATTAACACTGACAGCTATGGATTAGAAGCTATCAGGCATTAAAATATTAAACTGCCACTTCTCTTTAGTTCACTTCAACAAGAAGATTTTGTTAACTCTGTTTTTATTAAATTATCAGCGACATATTAGCTTGTTTCTTGTATGGGAATTTTTAAATCATCAATATACAATAAAAATCTATTTACAAAATCTCTTCAAGGTATTTCCACTAAAAGGTTTCTTAAAAATAAATTAATTTACTCTTTGGATGATGCTGTTGAAATAATAGTGGGTCCAGTCAATAGCAGATCTAGGACCCAGCAAAGTGGCTGCACAATGTTCTCTGCTCACCCCCTCATGCTGTTCACCCTGGGCCATATTATCAGGTATTTATCATCCTCCTCACCGCAGCATGTTTTTAATTCCATGTATATATGCCGACAAATCCATCTCTTTTAAAACATGGCTTTAGAAAGCGTGTTTTGCAGCAAATATTGCAACAGCGAATTCCATGATCCAAGGGCAGGGCTGTGACAGCACAGGCTACATGAAGAAGCAAGAAATGAGAGGACATATTTCAATTATTTTTTATCACAGTCCTAGTTTAAAAAATAGTGAGGACTCTCGGTGGAAACATCCAATATTGACTACGTATTTTGGAGATTATTGACATTTTCTCTCTGCTTGATCATAACATTTCTGCTAAGTTGTGAAAAACATGAACAAAAATACAAATAAATTAAAATGAAACACACATAGAATTTGAGAAGTAGATTAGGAGGCTGTTGCTGCAATATCTGTTGGGTAAACAGAAAACGGAGCTTCTAGCAGGCATTGAAATGTATAAGTATCCCAATAAACTCTGTTTCTTGTTGCTGCTAAGGCCAGTTTCGGTTCCCATGGAAACAGATTATGGATTGCCAAAAATGAGATTTGATGTTTTAAGATAATCAGTGATTTTAAGCAGTGATTATGATGAAAGTACGGCGCTCTGCTTTCAGAGCAGAGGTGTTAGCTGGGAGTGGGGAAAGGACACATGGCACCTGCAGACAGCAGCAGAGCCGCTAAGATCCTTGCGAACGTTCTTGGGTGCTTAATGACAACAGCACATCCTGAAAAACCATCCAGCAAAATCTAGCAAAACTCTATTTTTAATAGTCAATAGCCTTCAAGTTTCTAGAGAAAAAAAAAAAACACAACAACAACCAAACAAAAACCCTAAAATGTTGTTGTACAGATCTCAGCTTCAATGCTTTCAAGTACTTCTTGAGAAGTCAAGTAGACAGTAACATACAAGCTAGAAATTGCTAGATATTTCTTCTCCTGCCTTTGGAGCTATTAATTTATTTGTCAATGACACACTAGGTTCCAATCCTACAAATAAGCCACTACAGAAAAAGACAAACTGTTGGTAATGTTCAGTTTTCCAGCGACGAGAGGGTAGGTCCAGAGGGGCCAGATGTCTGGGAGGGGTTGGTGGCAATAGGGGGGTTGTGGTGGGAGTCTGGGTCGAGAGGGTCAGTAAGATTTCGGGGTAAGAAATGACAGAAGCGTGAGGCAGCTCCCGGAACAGGCACAGGGCCTGCTCTGATCTTTTAGGGAGGCTGGTTTTGTTCCTATGGGGCTTCCCAACAAGATGGCGGCACACGCGTGGGCTGCGCTCTCGGGACACTGGTGCTCCCTCTGCCGTGGGACAATGCTGGAGACCACCACTGCAGAGCAGCCTCCGCAGCTCCTCCTCATCCCCCCTCCTGGGATTTGCCACCATTCCCCCAGGCCACGGCATCTTCTGAGCTCCTCTCTCTGCCCTTTTTTTCCCTCATCAGGGTTGGACCCACAGGGAACTGCTGGAGAGAGTCCAGCGCAGCCACCAAGATGCTGCAGGGAGTGGAGCATCTCCCGGGTGAGGAAAGGCTGAGGGAGCTGGGGCTCTGGAGCTGGACAAGAGGACACTGAGGGGGGACTCATTCCTGGGGATCAATATGGAAAGGGGCAGTGTCAGGAGGATGGAGCCAGGCTCTTCTGGTGACAACCAGTGACAGGACAAGGGGCAATGGGTGCAAACTGGAACACAGGAGGTTCCACTTAAATTTGAGAAGAAACTTGTTCCCGGTGAGGGTGGCAGAGCCTGGCCCAGGCTGCCCAGGGGGGTTGTGGAGTCTCCTTCTGTGCAGACATTCCAACCCGCCTGGACACCTTCCTGTGTAACCTCATCTGGGTGTTCCTGCTCCATGGGGGGATTGCACTGGATGAGCTTTCCAGGGCCCTTCCAATCCCTGACACTCTGGGATCCTGTGATCCATCTCTCCCCTGTATCCACAGACTTCACACGTACACCTCTCTTACCCCAGCTATAGTCTTCTTCATTTGTGTGCTGACAGCACAGATCAGGTGGAAGAGGAGAAGCACAGACTTCCTCCAGCATTTCCCTTTCTTTCCGTTCCCCTTGCCCCTGCTACGGTGAAAACCCGGCTGATCGGTTCTACTCTTTCTCTCTAAACTGTCACTAGAGTGGGGAAAAGCAAAGAGAATAAAGCTTGGCGAGCAAGTGATGACTGTGGTCACCCCAGCAAACAGATGCCTTGTTGATGTCTTGATTTGGTCCTGACATGTAAAACAACAGATTTATGCGATATATAACAACAGCCAGAGGCATATTTATTAAGAAATAAAAGGTAGTGCTAACAAGCAGCAGACAAATAGATTTCATATGAACATTGGCGGAGTTTGACTGTTTTTTTTCTCACTTCTAATTGCAAGATGCCTTTACAAAGTTCCACCAGAGCCAAGTATCATCCGTCTCACACAGATCAGACAGACCCACGAAACCTCAGACAGGGCATTTACAACGTATTTGAATTCCTTTGGAATCTGTCAGACGAAGGCCAAACAGAACAGCTAAAGATTCCACTCACAACTAAGGATCAGAGATAAGCCACAGGCAGGCTGCCAGCCCCTTCCCTCCTCTGCAGCATTAATTAATGGCAGGTCTGCTTCACATTCCCTTCCATGGACCAAATTCTTTAAATTCAAGTTGAATACTGTTAACAAAGTAGAGCTGATGCAAATCAACCACAAAAGCCACAAAACATCCCCAGAGTGCAAAGCTCTCTGGTTCTTTTTCCTCCTGAATCACGTAACAGTTTTCAACATGAAAGCAAAACAGCCAACATTATATGCTTTTAAAATTATTCTACATAAGTCTGTACTATGAAATTACCAACTTATTTGTCTTAGCACCTTTGTACGTCATATAAAAATCACTAGAATCGTGAAGAAAGATAACATTTGTCCTTTTCCACATAGAAAATTAATAATCCTTTGTAGTACACAGCCAGAAGTACTGACAAATACATCTTACTTCAGTCAGTTTTGATAAATACAAGTTAATTGGCAAACATAAGACATTACCTTCTGCTGTATTTGATAAGTCACAAGCATCTTACATCTATTTCCTTAAAAACAGAGATATGTGAGGGGCCATAAGAGATAAATGGTTCCCCGGGACTCGTGAACAATTGCCACTTTTTAAGTATAAAGCGACAGTTTTCTTTTGCATATTTGCTCTTAAGCATGACTGCAACACTTTAAATAGTCTTATCTTGGCTGCATATTAAAACATTCCCGTTTGTAGACAGAGTTGTTCAAAGACGGACAGGAACATGTTTTTCCACAAAACCACATTAATTGTTAAAGATTTGTGATTTTTCCCTAATATCACCGTTCTGATTAGGAAATGCAGTAGATGCAAGAAGTGAGCCCCAAAGTACAATGACAATGAGTCTTCATATTTATCCATCTCTACAACGGATATGATTTTCAAAAGAAACAGTGTATAATTCACTTTCCAAGAGTAACACTATTAACACTGTTTTGTAGTCCATATTTTCTCTCTCAAAGTATATTTGTCCCCAGAAAGCAACAAACTCATAAATCAACCTCTACTGCAAGCTGTGACAACTAAATCATACTTAGAGCAAAAACATTTCCTTCTAGTGACACTTCCATTCCCTTTGTTTTATAAATTCCGAATCTATGATTAATAAACGTAGTGGGACATAAAAGGATTTTGTTCTTTAAGTGTGCTCATCATCGCAAAAACAATATCCAAGAGCCAGATTTTTCTCTCAGACAGCGATCTTTAAAGTTTTATCAAAATCTACAGCTGTTGGAGACTGTGCGGAAAAGTTCTGTGAGCAGCTGAGGCCCATTAAATCCAACAGTGGTTCCAAGCATCTACACTCTTTTTCTAGCAAAAAATATGGATTTTCACATTGCTGGCATAATGGCAGCAACTTCCCCTGGCTTATTAAAAATATATATATTAAAAAACCCTTTGTGATTTGTAGTCAAAATTTGTAAATAAACATATTGGTCAAATCCCAAAATGTGCCTCACATCTCATCAGAGTCTCTCTTGGGAGGAATCCACCTCCAAACCAGCCTTGCTAAAAGAGCTACAAGGCTGGGGAAGGGATTGAACACAAGCCCTATGGGGAGAGGCTGAGGGAGCTGGGCTTGTTTAGTCTGGAGAAGAGGAGGCTTAGAGCTGAGCTCAGCACTCTCTAGAACTACCTGAAGGGCAGTTCTAGCCAGGGGGGGATTGGGCTCTTCTCCCAGGCATCAGCAATAGGACAAGGGGCCATGGGCTTCAACTCTGCCAGGGGAAATTGAGGCTGGATATTAGAAAGCAATTCTGTGCAGAGAGAGTGGTCAGGATTGGAATGGCTGCCCAGGGAGGTGCTGGGCTCACCGGCCCTGGAGGTTTTTAAACTGAGATTGGACATGGCACTTAGTGCCGTGATCTAGTAAACGGACTGGAGCTGGACCAAGGGCTGGACTTGATGATCTCTGAGGTCTTTTCCAACCCAGTCGATTCTGTGATTCTGTAAAAGGTGTGTTCTTTGGCAGCAATTTTATTTCTGCTGTCCCTCTCCCAGCCCACGATGGGTTGTGTTGCTCCTGCACATCCTGCATCCCAGCCCAGATCTGACCAGGTGCTGCTCTGCCCTCATCTCCCCGACACATGAGATCGCACCCTCAAAGTTAAGAGCTCTGAATAAATTAATTGCTGAAACATACGCTTAAAACGTGCGGCAAACAAATCATGAGCAGAAAGAAAAACAGTGAGGTTGAAACTAGACAAGTCAAACAGCTTTAGGAAATAATCCTGGGATTTGCTTACCCCGAGGGGTTAACGTTTTCCCGTGCTGAGCACAGACAATAACAGTGAACAGTGCGGTGGCAGCACCAGGGCTGCTCCAGTGATACGGGAAGATGTGAGGGGAGATTTCCCTACAGTCTTTCATATGCATGTGGGCCTTGGGGATAACAGCAACGTTTTATGTAAGATCATTCCCAGTGCTGCCTCTTCCTTTCAAATCAATTACTCAATGCAGAAGAGTTTGGTTAAATAAATGTATAACAGGCTACTAATGAATTTCAGTTGAAGGAAATAATTTAATACTACAAAATGGTGTTTTGTTTTTTTTTTTTTCAGGTACTAACTCAAAAATTAATGTGGAGCCTGTAAAAAAGTACAGCCAGATAAAAACAGCTTGTAGGGCTTTTTGTCACGTCTTTTACTGCTCGGGGGTGTCACTCCACTCCAGAACGGCACCAGACTTCAGAGATACACAAACTTTTCTGAAGTATTGCTCAGCTAATACACTGCAGAGTTGCCAGTCTCTGAATTTATTGTTCACTAATGTTAATCACCACAATTTTAATTAAAGTATTATCCGGTGTACGCGAGAAGTAATTATGTGCAACTAACGTAAGTTGTCTGACAGGCTCGTGTTTGTAGAAAAATGCATTACTGTCACTAGGACTGCTCATAGAAAATGAAGTGCTGTTTGTTTTCAAGTGAAAAATGTATACATGGCACATTAAGTGAGCTGCTATCATCAATGCAAAACCTAATCTAATACTAATATCAGCCTAAAAAATCTGATGTATTATTCCTAGATTTTTTTCCCCTCACATTTTAAAGCCTATTTAGCTATAGCTTAAACTGTCATTAATATATTATATATTAATATATTTCATTTAAAACTGTCATTAATATATTTAAAATTTACCTTAACAAATGGCTAGTAAATCTGCACCAGCTTTGTTTATTTGCAAGGTATTACGAGTGTTCAAAGCCACAGCAAGTCGTATTTGACACTTGCTTCTGCCTAACAGATTTTTATTCCGCACTCTGTCAGCACATTTAGTCTCTGTAAGAGTTAGCAATGACCACACACATTCAAATGCATAATGCATTGTTCTTACTGGAAAAAAACAGATATTAAACTCATGCGTACCTAAAGGCAACGCAATTCATCTTCCCTGTCTAGTGGGCTGAAGTGCATTTGTAAAATGTTTTGGTTGGTTAACAGTTAACTAAGTGACAAAATGTCCACCCAGTTGAAAGGGACACCCCAGAAGTGCCTTTATATGCCAAAAATGAACTTTCTTGCTTTGTGTCAGACATAATCCCACTAACAAAAGACACGACCTAATATTCATCTAACTGTAGCTTACTAGGGGAAACAAATAGTCTCACTGCAAGGAAGTTAATGAAAACAGTAATAATGTCTTCACTATACAAGTTTTTTTCTTAAAGAAGAAACCAACAATACACGAATTGATGGCTTGATTGAACCTTTTCAGCAAAAAAAGTCCCTCACTTAGAAGAAGGACAAGAACAAGAAGAAGAAGAACAATACTCTAGGAGTATGGAGAACTTCACTCCTCAAAACCAAACCCGAAAGGCGCTACTGGCTCTTTGTGCCGTCCGAGCCTCGGGCAGAGCAGGTGAAGGGGCTCTGGTTTGGGCTGTGCTGAGGAAGGCCCAGGCCGGCCTAAGGCTCGACACCTTGGAGCAGCAGCTCCTTTTGATGCACTCACCTTTAGAGAGGCTCTTGTTTTCGGCAAGACGTGATGGGAAACAGGCTAAATCATCCCATCAGTCAAGAGCCTGGACAACAGCGCAGCTGTAATTCCACATGAGTCTGCTGGTGTGTCTGGAGAACATTGATCTGTCTAGGTGTAACATGAAGTCTTTTACAAAACTTCTCAGGAAATTTTCAGGTAAGATAGTAATAAAAAACATCTCAAACCCTAATTCCTCTCCTTGCTCATTTTCTTCTCTTGCTGTCGACCTTTTGTTCTTCTCCCTGATTGTTCACTTCATACTTTTCTAGCGTGTGCACAGCTGCCTTTCGACGGTCTAGAAAAACCCCTTTAAAATACCAGGCTGAGACTCCGGTGACAGAGGATGCACGAAAGCCAAATGAATATGCACTCACACTGCACTGAGCTGGGGCGGACGGTGGAGAAAACTTTAGGACTTAAATTTTTAAACACACACCATCATGTCGCGCCAACTCTGCTGCACATTTGTTAGTTGCCTTAAGTCATAAACCACAACAACAGCCCCGTGGGTATATGCAGGCCATTTGCTTCACATTCATCTATTATACAGGAGTTTGTTGACTTTACATGCCCGCTCATTTAGGAGGAACTTGTCATGCTATTCTTGTTTCCATCCAGGGGCTTTAACAAAATATTATGGCACTAAGACCACTAAAATGGGAATACATAGATATCTGCTTCAAAAATCCCATTATGACTTACACTACCAGGTAAATTAAACAGAATATGTAGTTCGAAAAAAACTGCCTATGTCCCAGAAAATCTAACAGCCAAGCACACACTCACAGAACAGGATTGGTGTTCGGCCTAAAAGAAGGTGAAACCTAAGAGAAAGACATCAGCATTTACTGCTTTAAACCTGCTCGCTAAACCCCACTGCAGAGCCAATTAAATGACATGAGTAAGAGTTAGCTTGATGAACTATTTAAACTAATAGCTTTCTTAAAAGTTGCTATAGATAAAATACAGGGCAATGTCAACTCGATCTCTATTCAATGGGCACTGATGAGAAATTGCTGTGTACCAGAACCACCACGACTGTCCACGCTCGGAGCAGTGCGTGTTTTCTGAGTCTGCACTCGCTGCAGCCGTGTCACTCTTAGGAATCATTATTATTGCTGATGGACCAGCTGATTGATTGGGCCAAATTGTTGTAAGCTTGTTTAAGAGGATTAAAAAAGCTTTATACGGATTTAGCAATATAAGGTACTTTTAATCATTTTAAAGAACATCCATACGAGGTGGTTGTATCAATTGAACTGATCAGTTTAGCAGGTGATCCAGTTAGATTGATGCATCTTTATATATACAAAATGCGATGTTAAATGCACAACGGGTAAGAATCAGAGGTCCCATATTTTTACATTTCTGACAGTCTCCGTGTCTCAATTTCCATGTATTTTTAGGGCTGCCATATTTATTCCCAGAATTTCCCAGCAATACGTGAGTGGATGCGATATGGTTTTTCCAATACTTTGAGGGAGCAGCAGACCCACCGCACATCGAGTTAGTGATGATTGGTACGTGTACCATAAACCCGTCACTTCCCAAACGTACCAGGCTTACTATACAATATATATTGAACTTCCAAGGAGGTTCACACTTCCAGCATGTGTATTTCTACTCCAAAAGTATTCAGAAATTCTTACACAGCCCAGACAAATGTCCTCAGGTTCCTTCTAGACAAAATTTCTGACCAGGGAGATAAAATATACTGGAAACCTTGAGGTATAGTTGACCCCTACTACAGCACAGAGTTCTACACTTCTCCCATTTGTAAGCATGACCACAACGCTATGAATTACAAATGACTTTACCCTAACAATCCCAGAAGGGCAGGAGTGCGAGTAAAGCATAGCACATAAAAATTAGGATTTTATATTAATGAATACACGACACCCACTTCTCTACTTGCAGTTTTCCCAAACTGTAAGAGAACTCGCACAAATCTCATTTTCAGAGCCTGCACGCTTGCCTGGGTCACCCTGTTCTGCTCCCCCGTAATGGTTCCCAAGGAACTGTCTGAGACCTGGATAATCAGGCTTCTCACCATCCGCAATTTCTTGATTTGTGTATTCTCAGCAATGACAAAAGAAAATCTGCAATGTGGCAGGAGCGGAGGAAGTAGTTTCTTAATGGTTAATAAGTCAAGATTTGTCACTTAGCTCTCTTCAAGAGATTGCCCAGAAACCCATTGTTTCATCTTTCAGCTTGTTTCCCATCAAATTACTATTAAATTATTCATAAATTATTACATAGTTGCTTCACATCCCTGCAATACTAATTTTAACAGTTTCAAAGAGCCTGTAATACCAGCTTTCAGGTTTAAAAAATGCATATAGGCAGCAGTAAAATATACAGTATGGATTAATAAAATTAAAATCCAAGAAGAGTTTTCCCTTTCTAATATAAACTCTAAGGACTCATCACCCCTTCTGGAGCTCAGTAATATCCCATTACCATCAATTGCTAGCACATCTAGCCCTTTGAACATATGAAAATATAATACACAGATAAAAATATCCACCAACATTCTTGGCATTTCAACAGCTTCCTAAGAAATTAGCCAAGGAAAAGAGATTTAATCTGAATTTTGTAATGTTATGGCTAACGCCTTCAGTCTCTAAATAAAACGGTGCAGGTAGAAACACAGGATGGCTTCATAACTGTTTCAGGAAAGGATAAATGAACACACCTTGAGATAATAAGTAATCAAAGTGCAAGTCCCCTGTGCCATTAGTGGGTAAGCTGCTAATTAGCCAAAAAGAACTAAAACTGTCATTGTAGCTGAAAAAGATAGGGAAAAAATAAGAAATACTTGGAATTTTATTGTGGGGAAAATAGCATTAAGCATAACTCTATGTTAAAAAAAAAAAATCAGGCTCATCTATTAAATAAGAAAAATCTCAGTATTCGTTAAGTTAGTCCACTGAAGTAAACAAAATTGAGAGATGAGCATTTACTTTTCCAAAATGTATCATGCAAATGAATAGCGTGAAGGAAGTGCAGACATTCTGCGTATCTAGTCCCTTGTGTGGCACCAGGACCATTAAAACCACATGAATTATTTTGTCAAACTGCTTAGGAAGATCAGAGATGGTCTTAAAATAGTCATTTATCTCAAACTTGGTAGGAACAAGGCTACTTTATTCTCTTTAAACCTTAGTCAGCGTACTTAAAATGTAAGTTGTGTTATCAAATATAATTAATCATGTTTTAGGGTGGGGGTATCTTCGGTTTTAAATGGACTTACATTCTGCTGCTCGGTATAATCTTGTGCCCGTCTCTAAACCACGTCACCTGTGGTCTGGGGTAGCTGAGTATGTGCAGGAAGTTTAGAACTGCGGCTTGTCCTTCAGTCACCGTTTGCCTCTGCTCCGTGTCCAGGAAATTTCCCATGTCTGCAAAGAGAACAATTAATACTATGAGTCCTGAAGTTCTTGTGTCTCTCCCCATTTCTTTTCGGCAGACAGAGAAATAGCTGTGTTCTACAATACTCATCAGCGTTGCTATGATTGGGTAATATGACATTACAAATCATGAGGAAGTTTTGATTAATATAGATGGGTGAGCATAAGGTATGTTCATGCGCCTCAGTCAGCGGTTCTGCACGGCCTTGGTGCTCTTTGGAAATAAGGGAGTGTTTTTAACCAGAAGTGATATTTTAATGGAGGTTTGGTTGGTTTTCAATAAATCCTTGCACAACATAACAGAAATTCCTCTGCAATGCAAAGGAACGCAAATGCTACATACAATTTTTTCAGGTTTTTGGCCACCAATGTTTTTTAATCCTTTTATCCACAGCTCCACCAATAGCTCTGTCACTCATGGCCAAACCAACGTGCAGTCACATCTGTGCAAGGAAACCACTACACCCGGGTGGAGATCAGAATAACAGGACTATAGTCACTCTTCTGGCACTACGCTACAATTTAAATAATGCATCTAGATCGCTGACATTTAAAAAGGCATCAGTAGTATTAAAGAGAAGTTTTTAACCAAATTCAGTGAACATTTTCATTCTCTTTTGCCCTTTGTATCACACTCCTATCCATCCAAACAAACAGGGCTGTAGGCTCCTACTTAGTCACCCTCCAAAGAACTTCGCTGCATTTTAACTTACTTTAAACCACAAAACTGACACACACACAGAACTATCCTGGTTTATACAACTAAACTATTTTTCTTCCTTATTATTTTTAAAGGCCCACAATGTTCTTTACAAGAACCGTGGGGAGCAATGCAAAGGACACTGAACCATCCAAGACTATCAGGTCTGTGGACGGCAGGGGATGAGAAGAGACAGAACAAGAGCAGAAATTAAACCCACATGGTATTTTAAAGAAGCTTTAATCAACTTTGTGATTTTCAAGTTATTTATTCAGACATAATCAGCATTGTACTTCCTCTGTTGCTCCGTATTTCTTACAACTGTAATCAGATCCTCTACTTGAAAAGAAGTTTCAAACCGCGTAGGTGGATCTAATTAACTTCACTGTCATATGATTATTTTAGTCTTCACAATCCAAGAGTTTCTAAGCCCGTCCTGTAATTAAGATTTACTCCGCGGTTTTCTCACAAATATCTGTTCCCATTCGCTTAAGGAACATGTTGTGTTGAGAACTTTTTAAAAATTATTTCTTTATTCTGAGATCCAGGACATGGAAAAGACCTCAGAGCTTTCTCAGTGCACCTTGTAATTGTGCCTTTCAGTTTTGCACTAGAGATCTTGAGTTTGGGAAGCATCCTCTATCACAAATGGTTCATTTCCTGTGAACCGTTAAGCTCAACACCTAACACACAGTTCCCCATAACTCTTGATGACTGGATATGATTAATAATCCTTTGGAATGTTGCTTTCTGACACGTTTTCAAGAGCAACCCAAAAGTAAAATATGGTAAAATATCAGGTACTTCATTGTATCCGCACAGCTTAAGTCAATTAATTTAGATGGAAAACGTTAAAATACAGAAATCAACCATGTGGTATCAGTAGCGACCCTGGGTAGAGGAGAAAGAGGATATCTGAAGCTTGTAGAACACTTGAATCGGCAGGAATAAAGCGCAAGTCGGACTGACAAGTTTCACTATAGGAGCCGTATATGTCACTACAGGTTCAAGACCATAGGTCTCCCAAGTCGTAAAATATCTGCTTTGCTCTGTCTCAATAAAGAAATAAATAAATAGACTGGTTAATTCAGATAGAGAAGTCTTAAGAGAGAGCTTTTCAGCCTCATTCAGCGATGCAGAACTACAAATTAAATGGGAGAAAAATTAAAGTAAACATTACATGTCTTTCTTTCTCAAGAACAACCCATCGCAGACACACACCACAAATCAAAGCCTGGAGAAACAAGACACTTCACAGCAAATCTTCCCGGCCCTCAGAAGGGAATACAGGTGTATTTTCAGGAAGCAAAGTTCTCCCGCAGCCGTACCAAGGTAACGCGTTCTTGTCCCTGCTCCTCCCCGTCCCTCCCACCAGCAGCTCCAGGATCGCTCCCTCCCCGCGCCAGCACAAGTGTCTGCACAGCTGTGCGGGGAATCGGATGGAGGGGAAAGAACTAATTGTACAAACCCTACAAAATAATTGTTGTGCTTTTTCTTGATTTAATTTTGGAGAGGTTTCCCAATCCACATCTGTACAAACAAGTCTTCCTGCTGAGCCTAAAGGGTTAGTGTGCTACATTGTCATACAAGAACATGAACGCTTAGTGGAATGGAGGGGAAAATGGCTCCAAAGCCACCAAAGCTTTGTCCCCTGAAACCTATAGACAACTCCAGAGGCACCTGGGCTCATCTGGGGCTCACTGCTGCAGGACCAGAGGCATCTCAGCCTCATCCTCCCCACTCCATCTTCCCCTTCTGGCTTCCTTGGAATCCCCCACCCCACTCAGCTACACCCGCTCAACCCACCTCCCACTAAATCCTCTGCGACCTGATACAATTCACTAAACCAGAAGAGGAATATTCAGAAAAGTACTTCAAGGGTCTGACATGCGTCAGAGTGAGCACAAGGTCATGAAGAGGAGTAGCCGGGAGGGCCGTAAGGGCCAGCAGAAGGTGGGGAAGGAAAATCCCACGTTAGCAGCAGTTTATTTTTACATTAGCTCCCAGCATCTCTGAAACAATATCACTGAGAGGTCAAACATCAAATGACTGGTATTACTGCCATGACAGATATAGTAACATAATTTACTGCAATACAGTAAAGTGGTGAACATGATACCAAAACTTACACAGTATCATTTCCAACCATTTTTATTGCAAAACACAGGAAATTCCATGTTATTTCACTCACCACACAGTGAGTGACTTGAATCAGTTCCTTGGAATTGGGTTTCTAATAAATAACTCAATTTATCTAAATTTCACTTATCAAGTGACATTTACTACTTCTGAATTTCCACTTATTGAATCTGAGGAAGAGAAATTTCACCCAAGTAGCAGATTGCTCTCATGCAGTATAAAAAACCCCAAAGATTTGTAAGTATTTACTTTGAAAAAAAGAACAAGTCCTCATTTTATTATTTCCAAACAAGTTATTTGGATTTATTTTCTATATGTTTCCTGAAAAAAGACAATTAAGAGTATGTGATCATTTCTGAGGTACTATTAACTAGCACTAACTCCTGAGAAAATACATTTAACGTTTGCAAATGGAAGTCAGAGACCCAATCAGAGGTCAGCTCAAACCTTCCACACAGTCCAAACCAAAGGGGCACAAACATTGGAGGGTTTGGTTCAGAGAGGTTTTGAGAACAGACCTTTAAAGTTTTGTTAGCAAGGTCTTCGCTGTGAAATAACTGCGTATTTTGTATCATAAGGATTATGATCTAAATCTTCATGTATGTATCTCCACCATACGGTTTTCTTTCAGATATCCTCTGCTGTTCTCTGGGATGTTTTGTTTTGTTTTGATTGACTATTTAGTGCTATATGTTCTTCCTTATTCCCTGTGTATTCAGGGGACGGTGTGATGGTTTTCTCATGCTACAGCTGTCTCCAAACAATCTTGGTTTGATGCCTTTGAACAGCTCAAGTCTGGCTCTGAAGACTTGATGTAGCATCACTTTGAACCATTTCCCATAGATAACTAGAGTGTGAAACTTCTTGTGATGCAGTAATTTTAAAGTGTATTAAACACGACAGCTAATAACTTTTCAGACTAGTAGGTGTTACTGGTATGCTGGTTTTTTACGCACAAAAAGAACTGGTTGGCTAATGAATGACAGAATAACTCGTATTCAAACATACATGCCACTTGAACTTCAGATCTCCTCTGCAGCAGAGCGCCCATCCTGTTGCGCACCACGCACCGGTAGGAGCCCGCGTCCCCCCGCCGCAGAGCGGGGACCACGTACCTGCAGAGACAAAACCAGAATGATAGTGAACGTCTTCCTGAAGGCACAACAACGCTACTTTCTCTGGCATTTCTTAGCTCTCTTCTAATAACGTCATCTCAAATGCTTATTGTGTTTCTTCTTACTAACAGCATTCTCGTTTAATCTCTGGCCTTTGGCTACAATATTGTCTGTACTATAGAAAAGAAAAAACACCCATGAAATGCATAAAACATCTTTCAGTCTTAAGATCTACATTTGATAAATTCTAATTAGCTCACAAATTGAAATATAGACCTAAATGTTCTCCTTTGTTTTATCTACTCTCATTCATAAGGCAAAGATGCCTGGTAATTTGTTCAGAGGTGGTACCAGACGACTCCAATCTAAATGGAGGAATTGGGAAGACTTGCAAGAAATACCAAAGATTTCCAATGAAAAGAAGATGGTTAATACACAGTGTGACCACTGTGACTCAGAAGAATACTGGAAAGACACAGGGCACCGTACCTTGTATTTATTCTGCCCTTCACTAATCTTAAAAAGTCACTTAGCCCACTAATGCTCACCTTCCTCATTCAACTATATCTGATTACTCAACGTGAAAATGAGCTGATAGGCACAGTTTTAATGTGAATAAAACGCATGAATAATATAGATAATCCTGCATTAAACAAACATTAATCAAAGCGCATATTCCCCCAGTCACCTTCTGGAGATATTATGGCAGGATTAATGAAAGTCTTTATGAAAAGATAAGGAAATATAAAAATGCTGAATTTTTATCTTCAAAATTTAATTCCCCTAAAAGAAAGCATCTCTTCTCATACTCACACATACAATACACACCCACATACAGAGCTTAATATCTGAACAGGATCAGACAGCACAAAAACAAAGGAGGTAGAAGAAATCTAGTTGAAGAGATAAATGAAGACTATAATCACTGCATTACAATGACAATCAAATACACTATAGCAAATAGTTCAGACAACAAAATACAGTGAATTGAAACAAAGCCCAACACTGGGAAGATAAGGACGACTCAAAACAGTGTCTGTTTGGGAGTAGTAAACCAGCACACAAATAGTTGCTGGCTGGGGATAACTCCACATTAGCCCCGTTGCCTCTTGCCTGACGAGTGTGCCATAGGAAATAGAGTGAGAAAATAGTGAAAATACAAGGCCAAGGCAGAGGGTAGAAATCAATATGATATAAGGCTTCCCTAGTTCTTTTACAAAATTATTTCCTTCTCTGCCAGGCAGATGATTGTTGCATAATATCATTACCAAAAAAAAAAAAAAAAGATTCTGAGAAATAAATATTGACAATTCATTTCTACAGTTCACTGAATAGTTTATAGCTTAACAAGCTTTTCTTCCTCCCATGAAGATTTAGTATTGTACTTGGCCAACACTTATTCCCGTGCTTATCTATTATACAGAGCCAAAATTAAAGACTTCTTTTTTGGTATTCATCTGTGCTAAGAGAGTAACGCAGCGTTAGTTTTTCTGCCACTAGGACAAAACAAATCAATTAGATCAGAAATGTCCTACTTTGGTCTTGTTTTCTGACTTATTAATCACACAGAATCACAGAATCGACTGGGTTGGAAAAGACCTCAGAGATCATCCAGTCCAACCCTTGGTCCAACTCCAGTCCCTTTACTAGATCATGGCACTAAGTGCCATGTCCAATCTGAGTTTAAAAACCTCCAGGGCCGGTGAGTCCAGCACCAGCCTGGGCAGCCATTCCAATGCCTGACCACTCTCTCTGCACAGAATTGCTTTCTAATCTCCAGCCTCAGTTTCCCCTGGCAGAGTTGAAGCCCATGCCCCCTTGTCCTATTGCTGATGCCTGGGGGAAGAGCCCAATCCCCACCTGGCTAGAACTGCCCTTCAGGTAGTTCTGGAGAGTGCTGAGCTCACCTCTAAGCCTCCTCTTGTCCAGACTAAACAAGCCCAGCTCCCTCAGCCTCTCCCCCGAGCTCTTGTGTTCAAGTCCCTTCCCCAGTCTTGTTGCTCTTCTCTGGACTCGCTCCAGCACTTCAATCTCTTTCCTGAGCTGAGGGGCCCAGAACTGAACACAATACTCCAGGTGTGGCCTCCCCAATGCAGAGCACAGGGGAAGGATCACTGCCCTTGTCCTGCTGACCATGCTGGTTTGGATACAGGACAGGATACCATTGGCCACCTGGGCACACCGTTGGCTCATTTTGAGCTTCCTGTCCATTAGTCCTCCCAGGTCCCTTTCTGTCTGACTGCTCTCCAGCCACTCTGTGCCCAGCCTGGAGCGCTGCAGGGGGTTGTTGTGGCCAAAGTGCAGGACCCAGCACTTGCCCTTGTTGAACTTCATCCCATTGGAATCAGCCCATTTGGTGTCATCAGCAAATTTGCTGATGATGGTCTCAATCTCCTCATCTAAATCATCAATAAAGATGTTGAACAGGACTGGACCCAACACTGACCCCTGGGGGACACCACTAGTGACCGGCCGCCAGCTGGATGCAGCCCCATTCACCAGCACACTCTGGGCCCGGCCCTCCAGCCAGTTCTTAACCCAGCAGAGAGTGCACTTGTCCAAGCCATGGGCTACCAGCTTTTGCAGGCGTATGTTATGGGAGACAGTGGCAAAGGCTTTGCTGAAGTCTAGATAGACCACATCCACAGCTTTCCCCTCATCCACCAGGTGGGTCACCTGATCGCAAAAGGAGATCAGGTTGGTCAGACAGGACCTGCCCCTCTTAAACCCATGCTGGCTGGGTCTGATCCCTTGTCCATCCTGAAGGTGCTGTGTGATTGCGTTCAGGATGATCTGCTCCATAACCTTGCCCTGTTTCAGCAGGAGACATTCGCCAAATGTCGCCTGAAGAAAATATTTTAAAAGTTTACAGTGAAAATCCCATTTACCTTGGAAATTCCAAGACAGCCCAAACCTACCAAGCAGTTGACTCCTCACTGAACCAAGTGGTAACAGTGTGCAGGTAAGGAAGCAAAATTATAATTCAATAACAAAAGTGGGGAAAAAAAAAATAGGCTAGAACATACATACATTTACATTTTTGAGACTAACTTGAAAATTACAAACCCGGCCAAGAGACAGATATTCACGGAATTTCTAATACTGCTTTTTTGCTATGCTTTCACCATTCTAATTTCCTGATATGCAAGAAGTGATACTAATAGCGCTTTCTAAATTCAAAATAAGTCTTTCTTTCACAGAATAAATTTAGGGCAAAGGTTAATATAAATTTTTACAGTGGCAAGAAATAATTTTGCTTTAATTTTGCCTACACTCAACTTTGAAGATGGAAGATCTTCCCATTGTATGATGGCAGGAGGTTACTTAAGGTTTCTGGGGACATCTGAATGTACTTAGAAAGTCAGCTCAGACAGTTTCTCTGTTTTGGGGTCACAGTCAACTAGAAAGTGGCTGTTTCGAAAGTTTCCATAGAAAGATGTGAAGTGACAAGCATAAAAGAAAGCGTCACAGGAACTCTTAACACACTCATAACCTGCTCCACCACCAGGACTGCAATGGGTTAAAGGACTTTTTGAATACCAAATAAAATTGTGTGCAATGTTAAAAACACAACTATAATAATCAGATACTTCTAAGTAGTTTGGCAAGAAAGCTCGGACATAACCTTGGTTTCTTAAATTCAAATAAATTAATATCTTCAGGTGACAAAAAACCAATATGGAGGATACACCTGCTCCAGAACTTAATTCAAAAGAAAAGAAAGAAAAATGTTACTGCCTGAACTTTAAAGCCGCTTAACTTATAGACATAACCCAAATTGCTACTGCACTCAGCAATATTGTTTTCATTACATGTATCTCAGATCACAAAGAATTTATAAGGTTGTTTTATAAATTCTTAATACAAACTAGTGTATGCAGAGTCACTATAAAAACCAGGCTGTGCACATAACCAGCATCGTTATCCAAAGAAAAGCTGTTCGTTCAGGGTCACCAGTGTCAAAATGCAAAGACTCCAATTAGTTCTTTACTCACTTGGTGTGTTATAATAAGCGTTGAATATTTTCAGCCTGTTACAATATAGACATTACTTTAACCAAGGCACACTAAGCAACATCAATTACCAAAAATCTTTGATTGATGATTCAAATTGCGGCCGAAGTCACTTAGGCAGGAAAGATTCATGCATTTAAACAGAGTATTTACCCAAGAGAACTGCAGAGCAAACTATTATGGGGTCAAAGTTTAAATTTTGCAACTGGAATCTTTATGTCTAAGCACATCTTTTCCTTGCTTTCATTCATCCTAATGCACCTATGCCATATAATTCTTTTGGGATGCTTAATGCTTTGCATTTCTATAAAATCAAAATCCCTTTTGGTTTATCTCTGACTGTGGTATAGGAGTAGGGCTGCAACTTCTAAATGGATATTTTATATCAATGCTATTTTATTACTATAAACCAGTAGTTTTGTATCTTAATCACCTCTGCAGCAGATGTTTTCATTGGTAATTAATATGGAAAATATAACTAATGTTAGGGTACAGTTTTGAAAATCTTTGAGAAAAGTCATTCTGGACTACCTTGTGTAACAATAGAAAACTTGATATCATTCTCTGCATTTTTATACTGATCTATACTGGAATTTCTGTCTGTAGTGATGGAGCACAACTTTTTCCTACCTTAAGCAATGTAAACACAGAGGTGTAGTATTTGGCTTGTTTTGCTGAAGACACAAGTGTTACACAAGTGCTGCGTCTGTCACACACTCACCCCTCAACTTTTGAAATCAATAAGTAACTTCAACAAAATTTGAAAGCAACAAATAAGTTGCATTAAAAGTTTCTATAAGGTTATAGACACTGCCAGTTGCATAGGGGAGACACGGTTAACTCCTCCATTAAAGAAAAGCAGACAAAACTTGGCTGTTTTACACTTTGGTCTTTGATCAGCCAGCTACTGTTTATCAGCAAAACCGCAGCTGAGAAGCCCCAGTGTGGTTTTCCTTTCCTTGCTGGGATGTTTTGCTGGAATGGGGAGGAAATCAGTGAGGTCCTGGGAGCAAAGCGCACAATCACAGAAAAACAGTTCGTTAAACTAGAACATTAATTTTCATATTCTAAAAGTGAAACCAGAAGTTTCCATGCAATTTAAGACAGACCACATTCTTTCAGATCTTATTGAACAGTCCCATCGAGCTTAGCTTTGTTCAAAGATAAGTATCATTTCATGTATAACTTTTACCTAAAGAATATACCTGCTATTCATTACAAATACAAGCAAGGTTACATCTCCAGCAAAAAAGCATTTTTGGCATATAACAATTCTATGTTAGGACCCTTTCTTTGGAGTGTGAAATATTTTTAGCAAAGGTGATGCTCTCATAGAGATTTTAGTCGTTTACAAAACAATCTTTTTGCATGAAGTAATGTACCAGTACCTACAGAGGTGTTTTGAGGTATTGGGGATTTCGGCAGGGGGTGTTCGTTTTGGGGCTTTTTGCAATGACACTTAGAGAAGGCAATTATATGGCTTTTATTTACTTGTATTCACTGGAGTAGGCGGTGATTTCACTGTCATTGTGCAACCACTTGAATTCCAAGGGCCAGCTGCCTTCGGCCAGGCACGTCAGGACCAGCCGGTTGCCCTCCAGGTGTATCTGGGGCAAGCCTGGTTCCGTCTTGAAGTACGGTGCAACTTCATCTGAAAGAGAGAGAAAATGGGGTTGTAAGCTATTTGAGTATAGTATATGCCAATATTTAACTCACTTCTTCTCAAAATGGCCAACACAAGATAACACGATGCCGCACCTCAGGCTTACAGTGCTGTATTCGTAACTAAGCTTTATCTTCAGAGGCAGAATTCACAAGATCTTGATAACCTCCATCCTTGGCACTTGGTTAGAAGAGAAGTGCCCACTCAGACAAGCTTTTGTCCATGTTTACTGTTTATACATATGAGAATTTCAGCATTGTCTGCTGTGACAGGCACTGACAGCCCTACTGGCGCTTTCCCCCCTTCTCCTCTGTGAGGATTAAATCCACTCAGAGCTATTTTTTATTTCTTGAATAGAAACCAGAAGAGTAATCTTGGATAGAAACGATTATCACAGCAGGAGAGGTCTCAGGGTAAATGAAGAATTCTGATAGAAAAAAACACCTCACAAAATGGCAAGATGAATGTGTTTTTGAACATCACTGCCAATCAAAATGTGTTAAACTCTATCACCTGAACCACTAACGTATTTTGAATTAGGGTACTTCCATAATGTTTAAGGGTCACATGTAGTCTCAAAATCTTGTTCTCCTGTGGATCAAAAATGCTCAAAATACTCCAAGCAACAAAATCCTTGACTGGTAAATTGCCAAAGCTCCACTCAAACAGGGATTGATCACAAGTCTGCACCGGTTAGAAACTGTCCCCCTACTCACCTCGGGAAGATTAAGGCTTTCCCACTTTACATGTCGAATTCCTACATGTAACTATGTCAAAACCACAGATTTAATCTTAGAAGTTTAAAATACCTTATATAATCAAAATTAACATGTTTATGTATATATATAAAATACACAAGTTACATTCAAGATCAGAGATTTAATACAAAATATGGAGTAATATTTCATAGGCAGACATTACTGTGCTCTGCTTTTTAGCAGTGCAGAGTGTGTGTGTATTTTATATACAAAATGATAAAAAAGAAGATACAGAAACGTTGTCCCCATACCAACCAGCCAGTTAAATTGCTAATCTTTTAAAACTTATTTTAGGTTAAGCTCAGGTATTTCTATACTTGAGATTTAAAGAGTTCAAGCTAACTTTTACAGTTTATGGGGAAGTGACCTCACGTACTATTCAAGGCTGGCTGAAATTTTTGAATTGCCAGGTCACATACTAGAATCTGTAACAGCTGAGAGGCACAAGACAGCAAGCACACACATGAGGAAAGGAGGAGCTCGAGGAAAGGGGTGTCAGGGGTGTCACAGAATCATGGAGTGTCAGGGGTTGAAGGGCCCTGGAAAGCTCATCCAGTGCAATCCCCCCATGGAGCAGGAACACCCAGATGAGGTTACACAGGAAGGTGTCCAGGCGGGTTGGAATGTCTGCACAGAAGGAGACTCCACAACCCCCCTGGGCAGCCTGGGCCAGGCTCTGCCACCCTCACCCCCAACAAGTTTCTTCTCAAATATAAGTGGAACCTCTTCCATTCCAGTTTGAACCCATTGCCCCTTGTCCTGTCACTGGTTGTCACCAAGAAGAGCCTGGCTCCATCCTCCTGACACTCCCCCTTTCCATCTTGATCCCCAGGAATGAGTCCCCCCTCAGTCTCCTCTTGTCCAGCTCCAGAGCCCCAGCTCCCTCAGCCTTTCCTCACACGGGAGATGCTCCACTCCCTGCAGCATCTTTGTTGCCCTTTGGAGCCCAGAGCTCCCCCGAAGGCTGGGACAGCAGCGGGTCTGCCCCTCGGCCTGCACTGTCAACCTCTGAGCCCTTATCTTGGCCTTTGTCCCTTATCAGGGAATTGTTATCACCCAGCAGACCACATGGCAACAGCCCCATCCTGGTGTCCCAGGGCAGCAGCTCTGAGCCGTCCAGCAGCCCCAGTAGGCCTGTTGCCAAATTCTAAGCTGTAACTGGCTATAAAGTTGAACATCAGCTGCATACGCATTTGATGATTTGTATTCACAAACTGTCCCGCTAGTTTTTAGGATTCAACTTCAGAAAGATGTAATTATTTCTGCAGGAAACCAGCACATCATCTTAAAGCAATACTTATAAACTATTACACAAAATCTGACCTAACAAAGGGAATTAAACACTCTATTTTGAGGTGAGGTCCTTTTCTGATTTGTAGCATTTAAAATAATTTGTTCTTTTCAAGCAAAGTGATTAATGGCTAGTGCAGGTCAGTAATATTTTCTTTAAATTTGATAGACAGGAAACCCTGACTATTCAATGTATGAGAAAACAGGAACAGTTCCAAACTGGCAGATGGTCCCAGGCAAACCCAAGATGCTTTGTGCACTTCACTCTATTACATGACTGAGATTATATTCTGCAAAACTTTTGTTGTTGTTTTAATAACTGTAAATACTGTGAATAATTCTTATCTCAATTCCCATTTCTCCTAAGTAGTGAAATCAATGAATATTTTAAAACTATCAAGAAAAACTTGAGACAGAGCTGACATTACTTTGGAATACAGTTATTTTACCCAGAGCAAAAAGCAATTTTTTTACAAAGATGTTTCTAAATGAGTGAGGAAACGTTAAATCCTTTCAGAGGCTTCTCGTGTACTTTGGAGAGTGTCCCAAAGGAGTCAGGAGACAGACACTGTACCCCCACAGGACTGAAGGGTCAGGATTCCTCTGAGATGAGAGGCGCTGGAGCTGGGGGGAAAGGGCTGGAGCTGGGGGGAAAGGGCTGGAGCTGGGGTCCCCGTGAGTCCTACAGTACAGGGTCCAATTGGTAAATTGAAATTATTAGTGCCGAGTCCCCTGAAAACAACGGTATTTACCCTGCTTGTCTCTAGAAGCTCATGAAATCACCTCGTTAAACTGTTCCTTCCTGAAGAAACTTGAGTCATTCACGGAGATTGCAATGAACCCGCTACCTGCACTAGAAATCTCTCCCTAAGTAATTTGCTGATCGTGTTTTTCAGTGACACAAAGACTCAAGCAGCATAACCTCCTTCATTATTTCTCTCTGAATTATCCAGTTACTCCTTCTGGCTTTCCAAGAGCAAATGATTTATTTGAAAGACAAAGAGCGCTGCCGGCAAGTCTGTCACTCAGCCCTACATTTCCTACTGAAATATTCCAAACCAGTGATGCTGCAACCCACTCAGGGCGATTTCCCATCTAAAGTATCATAATCAAGCTGGTAATACAGGAAAATTATTCTCAAAATTCAATCCAATTCTAGGAGAAGCTAAAATTTAATAGACGTATGGGAATATTTTTATAAAGAATATAGCATGCTTTATAAATTAGCCCAGCTCTCTGAAAGATTTACTTAAGCCTTTGGAGTGATTTTATTTTCTAGTCTTTTATTCTTGACGTTCTCATCAATCACATACCATCAGTTTATCAAATTCAATTATGTAATCAGAGCTCACTAAAAAATCACTGAAAGCAGAAATGAAAATAAAATACTGAGCAATGATTCCATATAGAAAGGTAGCGGTAAAGCTTTGATGAGTTTGGCTGCTCGCTCCTCAGACACAACATCAAACCCGTCCCACACCCTCAGCTTCCCACCTTCCGGCTGTAATGGGAAGCAGAATTTTAAACCAGACCTACAAGGACAGGTTTGGTCGTTATAGAGCACCCCAGGGAAACAGGAAAAAGCAGCAGGAAAAATGAAAGCCATCTCAGAAAGAAAATTGTAGGAACAGAAGAACTGGTTAAGGGATAGTAGATACAAAGGGGTTATTTAATAGGCATGAGATATTGCACTTCATTAATTAAATACAGGAAGGGCTCACCGTAAGGGTAAGCTTGGCCAATCAAGGGTTTAGAAGCCACGAGAGCATCAGTTTTTATTCTCTTGGAAGACAGAGCAAAAAGCTAATAAAAAGCCTAAGGCCTTGAAACAGGAATAATAAACCACCAGAATTAATATTCTTAGCTAGAACAGTTTCCTGCCTACAAGATAAAAAGTAAGCACTCCTGCTCGACACTGTTGTGCTGCACACTGTTGCTGTCTCCTCAATGTTCAATGTGTTAATACTTCCAGGCTCTCTGGCTCTTCAGCTACGCTGCTTTAAAATAAAAATAACAATTTAAAAATTATTTGAGTGGCAAAGAAGAGAGGATAAGGTGACAATCTGTGGGTAAATATATCTACAGCTTCTACAAATTTGCATCAAGTCTGCTCACCAAGCTCGCTAACGTCCTGCCTGGTATCCTGAAAAGGATGCTGCAGATTTATTTCTATGTAAATCTCAAGAGAAAAAATTGGGCTGAATATACCAAAAGTATCTGAAAATTTGCTCCAAAACACATCTGCCGTGCTCTTGTGCATCATTAC
Source organism: Streptopelia decaocto (assembly GCF_964273445.1). Taxonomy (NCBI): domain Eukaryota; kingdom Metazoa; phylum Chordata; class Aves; order Columbiformes; family Columbidae; genus Streptopelia; species Streptopelia decaocto. The sequence continues at coordinate 3,118,453 of NC_138668.1, read as the reverse complement.
ACTGCAAGAGTTCCACTGTACTGCCAGCTTAGCCCATCTCCTTTCTTTCTTTGGCCCATAGATGGATTTGATCTCCAAGTATAGTTTCAGAAGCTAATTCAACAGTGCCCATACACTTTTGTTTGGATTGATGTTGACATTTCAATACAACAATGGTGCTGTATGCAATTGTTATCTATGGCCAGCCCTAGCGGACAAGATGCATCACAGGACAGCTGAAAGCTCACTCATTTTATTCTCCGTGAAAATCACCTTTGGGCACGAACGCACTGTAAGAAGAGAAGGCAGTTGACCAAACACCTTAGTACCGAATGGAATGACAACACAAATTCCAAGAGTTGCTACTCATTAGTTAACCAAGGGAACCTAATGTCATAAGGATAGTGGGAGTGAACATGACTAGTGTCTCAGGGACCTCAAACATACCTTCTAATAAACACATTAATAAAGTTTGGCTAATGATTCTTAGCCCTCTAACAGCTTATATTTATAAAATACGTACACCAAAGTCAGGTAAAATAGACCTTTCAGTTACTCCAGGGTACTACTAGCTCTTGAAAGCAGTCCTGTCCCTCAGGAATTCATGCACTTTAATTAAAGATGCCATTTCATCTTGAGCACCTCTATCCCACTGAGAAAAGGAAAGTCACCGTATTCCAGAGAAGGACCACGTCACTTGCATCAGTGAAAAACACTGCAACCGTCCTCTTAACAACCTCAGTATTTGTCTCCAGAAATGTCAGATATCAATAGTTACAGGTAAAACCACATGCTCACATCTTGAGGAAATTATTAGAGGAAGGATAATGCGGTGAGTGCAGAGAACAGGTCCGGTTATCCCCACTGCCCTTGCTATTTGCCTTTGTTATTTATCTCTACTTTTAAGCCATTTTCAGGTGAGCCAATATTGAATACTAAAACTAGATTAATCTGTTCATAAATCAGCAAGTCAGAGCAAATACAGCTTAATCACTACGAAATATCATTTGGGTGGCTGCCTCTCCACTGCTCAGTTCACCCAACAGATACGATACTGAAAATAAATTTTTGACCGAGATACATTTTCCAATAAATCCAAACAGCAACACAATTGTTTTATTAAAAAAAACTACACCAATGTTGATTTTGGCTTATTAGTCCCTCGTCCAAGCATGACGCACATCATCCTTTCTACATATGCATATGTAAAGCTACAGTCAACCCAACACAGAAAACACAATATCGCTGAGGAATTTTCCAGGAAAATGAGACTAGATAAATAAATTACACACAGAGGCTGAACAAAGAGCTCAGGAGAAGACCAACAATATAGACATATTTTTGCTCGGAAAAGGGATATGAGGCATCTGAAGGTCAGTTAACAACAGCTGCCACAAAGAGGGTTTTGTAAGATCCATCTTGAGGACTGAGCGCATAATGGAAAAGTACAGTTAAATTAAAAAGGAAGCTTGAGTCAGGAAACCCAGCCTAATGACAGCAAGAACCTTTTCAGTAATCCCAAGAAAGTGGATACGACTATGGCCAGCAGAAGCCCATCCAGAGCAGATTGAAGTTCAGCTGGGCCATTCCCAAGCTGGTGTTTCAGTCCAACACGAGCTGCTCCGAGCGGATCAGCAGCTGGGACCTGCAACCCACGGGGAATCGGGACCACGTGCTCGTTCCCAACTTCGACACAGAAAATATTTTTCCTTTTCAAAAGGAGCTTTTCATCTCATTCTGTTGGTTCCTGACACATGCGTACACGTGCTAGCTCTGGATGCAAGTCGTATTCTCTTGTGGAAATGAACTTCAGTAGCTTCTATGGCGTAGAAATCCGGAATTATTAGATAGTAAATCTTGGGAAATGTACCAGGAAGTCAGATTCAACTCAGATATATTTGAATCAATCTTCCTGAGAAGTCAAACCTTCTAAAACACATTGGGTGAGATGCTGTGAAACTTAGTATATGATCTATTCATAAACTGCCAACAATGTCAAACATACATTAGAGCATTCAGTCGCTTGAACTGTATGGATTTGCAGGAAGGCTATTCTACCCAAAATATTGGATATTTGAGATTCAAATTTTCCTGGTTGGAAGAATGACATAAATCACCGAGTACTACAATTAAATTTAAATTGCATTTTACTACCTCAGTCTAACCCTGGATTTGAAAGGACTGATGCATCATAGTGAATATTTCATTAAATAGGAGGTTATTTTTCAAACATACTGCCATAGTTAAGGATTTTCACACAATGGTATAAAACACTCCTTTAAAGTGGATTTCTTGAACTTTTATAAAAGATTATATCTGTTTTTATATTGGAATAATATTGAAGTAACTGTATTTAAATCGGTCTTTCCTCCTCAATTCCATAAGTCAAGTACATGAGCCCACACGACCCATTTTGTCCTCCTATAGATAAGAAAGACAACCTGCTTGTTGGATGCCTCTGCTATAATCTCCAAATGCAAATACAGTATCAGCCGAGGTTGATGGATAGTGCTTTTAAAGGTTTAATTGGGGATGGAATTAAATTGTTTTAGGACTCAGCAAGTTCTGTGAGGAAACCTACATATTTCTAGAATAAGTGACATTTATTTCTTTTAAATGCACAGTCACTAGGAGACAAGATTTCAATGGGTACATTTTTTTGCCTCAAATAGGTCAAACAACTAATTGGGAAGTTAGTTATTGGGTAATTGCCAATCATACGTTTGATTTGGACAGAAGAAATATTGAATTTAAGATTGCATACCTGTTGCACGCTATCCCGAGAGGAAAACTAAACATTCTGTAATGTAAAGTTATGATTAGCTTTCAACAATTCAATAGAATAGGAGTCCCCGGTGGCAAGAACGAGTGTTTCACACTGACAGTGAAGTAGATTTTCTCTGTTTCAGATTGACCTACATGGCACCGCAGATTCCATTTGGCTTCTAAGCTCCTCATTTCTGAATGCAAACAGATCAAATGTTTTTCCCAAATCTTGACTAATACATAGTGTCTTTTAAAAAAACAAACATCACTATTCATTCCTTTAGAAACTTCTACAGTTCTCACAAAATGACTTGCTAGAGGAAAACCTGTTTTAATATTTTCAACCTTTCTACCTTGTTTTAAGGCACAAATATTTCCTATTACATCTCTTGGCCTTCTTCCTTTTTTCCCTACGAACAGCTTTAGATGAACCACAAAAAGGTATTTGTATGTTCGGTTGAGACAAGACAACAGGAAAAAAAGCTACAGTAGGTTTTTATATAACAATAATAATAATAAATGTACTATCGTTGGTTGCTTAACAGTCCTTAAACATAATCTATAGTTTGCATTCATAAAATCTACTCCCTAACACTCTGTCAAGTATTTAAAGACCATCCTTTCGATCACTACTGGATCACTCCTTGAAGAAGAATTCCCTATTGAGAAAAAATTACTTGAGTTTCATTATAAACACTCAAAACAGAACCCAAAGGAAGAGGGTCCGGTTCTGACAGAACAAAAGCACAGAACCACAGAATCCCAGAATATCAGGGGTTGGAAGGGCCCTGGAAAGCTCATCCAGTGCAATCCCCCCATGGAGCAGGAACACCCAGCTGAGGTTACACAGGAAGGTGTCCAGGCGGGTTGGAATGTCTGCACAGAAGGAGACTCCACAACCCCCCTGGGCAGCCTGGGCCAGGCTCTGCCACCCTCACCGAGCAGCGCTCAGTAACATCTCTATATTTAAAATTCAGCAGAAAAGTCTCTTGGTTATCCCCAAAGACACTCAGACAGATACTGCTGTTATTTTGTTGACACGTAGCTTGTAATTTTCCTTTTTCTTGCCCTTTAAACCTGGAAGATGCAAATAGGTTTATAAATGGGACAAGGCCTGCCCCAACCAAGTCAGCTCAAAGATCTCGGCGGTGCTATCGAGTTCAAGGGTGGTAGGCACACAATGCCAGGCTGTACTGAACAGACGGGATTATTCACACCCTATTCTGATTAAGATGCCTGATGAAGACAAAAAAACGCAAACACAGCACAGTCCAAAGTCCACGGAACTCAGCTGAAATACTCGTCTTAAAGCAAACTCTGAAAACCTGACATCAACCGGCTACCGTAACTTTCTCCCATATCATCATGTATTTCTGTGTCTTTTACGCCAAACTCGTTCAGAACTATCCAAGTGGGATGTTTCACCACCTCAGGGATAACGCATCTAGAGGACAGAATTATTTTCAACAATACTGACGAAACACATAATTTCTTCTTGTCAGAAGTTGGAAGAAACATATCATTGCTCTTGAAAACAGATCAGCTTGACATATCTGAAGGCAAAAAAAAAAGGAGTTCGTTTATTAATCTAGGTATTTTATTTAATTTTCTTTGGGTTATAAATAAGCAGCAAGTTAATACTGTTTTCAGCTTTTGACAGTTCTAACGTTAATTACATGTACTGGATTTTATAAATCAATACTTCTTACACAAAGTGTTATTTAACTTGCCAAGTGTAGCACTAGATCAATGCATTTACTGTTCTCGCTAACATTGATGGATGACATACATCAAAAGGATATGTAAAGGAAAAAGAAAAGATTTATTTATAAGTCAGCCAGGGTTAAATCCCAGTTAGGGAGAGCGGGAGCTTAAAATAGTGTTGTGAAAATAATGTCAGAATTGATTGAGGTTTGAGAGGTTTTCTCCTTTTTTTAGTTTGTTTTGGGTTTAGAGTTTGGGTTTTGGTTTTGTTCTTGCTTTTAAAGGCAAGGTCTGAAGCTGTCACAGCCAGACTGCTCTGTGTATGCAAATACCATATTAACTCTGCGTATTCTATAGGATGGAGGAGTAAGAAATTGCACCTCCCAGACTTTCGGCACAGAGTTCCTCTATCTACACTTGCTGCCAGGTGACCAAGAAGGCATAGTTGATAACTACTATTTGCAAACATGCTACAGTTAACACGCTTCACATTTTAAAGGATTTGCAAGTAAAATTTTGATCGTAAATCAACTTCCAAGACTGCATTCACTGCACCATGAACTGTAAGGAAAGAAACGACCCAGTTAAAAATCATTCAGAAAGCTACTACTAATGCACACGAACATCTTGAAGGGACACATAGCTCACAGTGGTATTAATATTATTTGCGTCATTTGTAAAGATATTCAGTGTGTTGAAGTCAGAAAATTCCAAAGAACTGATAGATATTACTTTGTAAGTAACAGGAGAAAATCAATAAAATATTGGTTAAAACCTTCTATCAGAAACATGCATATATACACAATGTATAATTATGAACTGAAATAGAAGGGAAAATTGGTTTTCTTCTAGTATGAATAGATTTCTCAGGACAGAAGTAATAATTACTCAATATGTCCAATTTACAGAACAGACAAAAAAGCCCTTTTACATAGAAAGTTATCATCAGGAGGAGCTTTTTAAAGTTGTAAAAGGTTAAGGAATGTAAACTTGGAAGTGTTATTCTTTGGAAGCAATTCCTGTATCACATATTTTAGTGTAATTTATCTGACTAGCTAATAAGAAAGCACCTCTGTGTTATATTTTATATATATATCATATATATCGCTCTAGACAACAGTCATAAGAAGCAACAAGGAATGCTGACCATCGCCTAACCACGTTAGCATGCATATGAAATGATTAACAAAAAGGAATAACTGAACAAGGGTGGTGAGTCTAACTCAAAGAAAAAAGATCATTTATAAATGTTCTCTCCAACCTGGCTGGAAAGAGATGAAATTCTATTGAACCAAAGGTTTTAAAGAAAAAAAAAAATGAAACCATTTGGTGTAGTAGCTGTGGCGTGTCTGGGAGGACAGTGCAATACCTTCAATGAGACTGCCACTAACGCAAGGAAATCGGGAGATTGTCTTCAGAGTTGGAGCATTTTGTCTCAAACAATCAGAACAAGCCCTTCCCCTTGACAAAAATCATTCTTCTAAATTGTTAAAGGTAGTACGGGGATAAAAGAGAAAGCGGATCAACTGCTTTAGGTAAAGTTTGTGGTTTTTAAGTCTATACAATTTTGTGCAAGCCCTCAGTCACCTAAAGGGATGAAAAAATATTATCCGAGTGCAATGTGAGAGTTCTGCGTACGGAGCCTTTCTGTCCCGTTTTAACTGGGAGTCAGAAGAAAGAGTCCAGTTGCGGCTGGAACACACAACAGTGATTTGCAGAAATACAACGTGAAGCTCGGTCTCATCTCACTGCTGCACAACACACAAGTTGCCCAAGAGGAATACAACTACCACACTCCTGCAGTGTTACACTTCTTAGACCATATCATAATCCTACTCATGCAATCCAGCCCCGAAGCACCTGACCATTCCTGCTAGAGCTTAATCAAATAAATACAAAGTCTTGCTAATATCTGCTCAGCAGCATCAAACAATCGAAGAGCAAAACTCTCCTCTTTGAACTTGGATGACCTGACAATAATGAAGATGTATATTCAAAAGGAATATGGAATAAGCTTGAACTCTGATTCATGAAAACTCCTGTATCCTATAAGAGGGAAGCCCTGGGCGGGTTTACAAGTTCTATAAATTCACTCACTGGGGGAAAACAATCTGCCGAGTGAATTCTCTGCAGGATTTCACAAGTCCCTCCAGTCATCTGTTTCTGCTGTATACATCCACATACATCACCAAGCTGACAATTTAGAAACTGGACCAGATGGATGTATAACCCAAAACAGTGTTGTTTGTTAAATCTAAAAGCTATTAATCAAAATAATTTCCTTTATTAAACTCTGTGGGAGAAAGAGACAAATATGGTTGACGTATTACACATATTTACCAGGAGTGCATTACAGGACAATACTGACTGACGCTATTTTCACCAGATTCCACCAGAGTTGATAGCAGAAACGTTCTTCCAAAAAAAGCAGATTATTGCAGGACAAAGGAAGCAGGAAAGGGCATCTAAATGCTTTCCTTGAGTAGATAAGGCAGGAGCAATCATTCCATTCTCACAAAGGACTGGCAACTTCAAGTTATTTTTCAACAAAGAGCAGCTCTTTGTCTACCATGAGCATTAACTTGTTCTAAACAAGCCATGGGCGAGACTACACCAACAAAGTCAGCTTCAGCTTTCACCAGACGCTTCATGCCAACCCAGCCTGGGCTACTGGAGGTTTAAGATGCACAAACGATGCTTAGTTCTCTCCCTCTTCTGACCCTGCAATTCCTCATCTATTTAGGCACAGGACTGAAAAATATCAATGTAGACTTTCTGTATTTCCGGCCCAAAGCTTCCTAATAAAATCATGGCTCTGAAGTGCAAACAAAAATGTTTCCATTCTAACAACAGAAAAAACTTGTACAAACAAATTACGGAAATAGAGTCCTCTAAAAATAACTGCAAAACGGTTCCTTAAATATCAAAAGAGGATTTACAAAACAAAGGAAAGCCTGTAGCTATTTACTTAATAGACAAAGCCACAAATTTTTATAGATTAACTCCTTTGGAGGAGGTCACTGAGCCAGAACACAGCTGTAATCCTTTAGCGATACTCCGATATATTGCGAACAAACCTCATTTTGCAAGTTGTAATTGCGAGGCGGAACACAGCAAATAAAGTGAGCCCAGTGAGCGAAGCTGGCGGGCGGCCCCTGGGCACCTCTGCTCCTGCTGCTGTCACGGCGTGAATAGAGAAAAAAGATGGAAATAGTGTGTGTAATGTGCCCGGTTCTTATAGGAATTACCATCTGAAGTGCAAAAAGTAAAAGAACCGTTTGGCCCAAATATCATTTAACTGTCTGTGGCATATTCCAAACACGCTACAGTTATTATTATAAGGGGTTATCGCATAAATACTCCTGTTAATACACTTCTCACAGTCAGAGCTTTTCTTGATGTAGTTTATGAAAATGTCTCTTACTAGCATAGATTTTAAAAGGTGTGTTTAAGGAGGAAATCTTCTGAAATACATTCTCAACCAGAAACCCTGTCTGACTTAAAACCACAATGAAATGTTAGCACATTATTACCAGTTCATTAGGAAACAAATTAGTTGTTTTACTCTGTTAAGCAATACTCAACAGGTACTTATTTTGACACTGTTTCAATGTGAAAACACATTAAATTAACATGTTCTATGTTACAGGACAAATTTATTGGACCAAGGCCAAACCAGCAGCCTCACAACAATACGATAATTTCTATCATATGATAATGATGGCAGAGTGGTGGACATGATCTACCTTGACTTGAGTAAGGCATTTGACACAGTCTCCCACAGCATCCTCACAGCTAAACTGAGGGAGTGTGATCTGGATGAGCGGGTAGTGAGGTGACTGTGAACTGGCTGAAGGGAAGAAGCCAGAGAGTCGTGGTCAATGGGGCAGAGTCCAGCTGAGGCCTGGATCTAGTGCAGTGCCTCAGGGGGCAGTACTGGGGCCGGGATTATTCAATATATTCATCAATGATTTGGATGAGGGAATAGAGTGACTGTCAGCAAGTTTGCTGATGACACCAAGCTGGGAGGAGTGGCTGACACTGGAAGCTGTGCTGCCATCAGAGACCTGGACAGGCTGGAGAGATGGGCAGGGAAAAATTTAATGAAATAGAACAAGGAAAAGTGTAGAGTCTTGAATCTGGGCAGGAACAACCCCAGGTTCCAGTATAAGTTGGGGAATGACCTATTAGAGAGCAGCGTAGGGGAAAGGGACCTGGGGGTCCTGGGGACAGCAGGGTGACCATGAGCCAGCACTGGGCCCTTGTGGCCAGGAAGCCAATGGTACCTGGGGTGGGTTAGAAGGGGGTGGTCAGTAGGTCACAGAGAGGTTCTCCTGCCCCTCTGCTCTGCCCTGGGGAGACCACACCTGGAATCTTGTGTCCAGTTGTGGCCCCTCAGTTCCAGCAGGACAGGGAACTGCTGGAGAGAGTCCAGCGCAGCCACCAAGATGCTGGAGGGAGTGGAGCATCTCCCGTGTGAGGAAAGGCTGAGGGAGCTGGGGCTCTGGAGCTGGACAAGAGGAGACTGAGGGGGGACTCATTCCTGGGGATCAATATGGAAAGGGGGAGTGTCAGGGGGATGGAGCCAGGCTCTTCTGGTGACAACCAACAGTAGGACAAGGGGCAATGGGTTCAAACTGGAACACAAGAGGTTCCACTTAAATTTGAGAAGAAACTTCTTCCCGGTGAGGGTGGCAGAGCCTGGCCCAGGCTGCCCAGGGGGGTTGTGGAGTCTCCTTCTGTGCAGACATTCCAACCCGCCTGGACACCTTCCTGTGTAACCTCAGCTGGGTGTTCCTGCTCCATGGGGGGATTGCACTGGATGAGCTTTCCAGGGCCCTTCAAGCCCTGACACTCTGGGATTCTGTGAAACCGAAGTCATGCACATTACCTTACATAAGACACTTCTGTAAACAGGCTTCTTGACTACCCATTGTATCTGACAACAGCTGATATCTGTCCTTCTACTTCATACTTACAATGTAACTCAAATACAATTTATTATTAAAGTACTAAATAAAAACAGTAACAATGGTATACATGACAAAAGGGATGACCAGAGTTGACCTTCACCTCTGCTTATGCAACCAAATGATAAACATTGTGTATGCAAAGTTCAACAACAATCTCTTATTTCTCTTCACTGTGTACAGAAAACAAGTTATATTAATAAACAGTCAGCCTAAATTAGCATTAACACAATATTTGTTTAGACTTTCGGCCTTTAGTTTATATCAGCTTAGTAAACAGATAAAGAGAAATAATGACAAATAAAACAATGAAGTAGTAAAAATAACACGATGATGGATTAAAACATATTGTTCTAGCTGGGAGTCAACGGGGCAAGCGCTTTATAAGAATTATGTTTTTCTTTGACAAAACCAGTACAATACTTGCTGCTACAAGCAACAATAAAAAAAACCTCCCTTAAAATACTTCTGACTTCGCTTTCCATTTTAATGGCCGCAGGCAAAATTCAGAATACATTTGTCAAGTTGATATTATCAACACAACAGGGGCACGCCTGACTTGTTCTGCATTTGTTCTAAAGTTCACTTTTAGAGGCCACCAGCCAAGAAAAAAGAACACAGGGAACCAAAATCCTTCATACCAGGCAGACACAGCAATATACCTTCAAATATTTAAAAGAAGTTTCAGTAAATAGCACATATTACTCTGCAAGGCATCAATCACATTCAGTTTAATATTAAAGACCAACCGATCTGAAAATGAAAGGTGATTCGCACTCTCTCTTTGCTTAGTTTAATGAGACATCCTAGTCTGATCTGTGACAACTAGTGCCAACATCTTTAACTTTTTTTCTGACATGCAAAATTGATTTCAAAGGCGGATACTTTAGAAGGCGAGAATCCCACCGAGAAGGACATCAGAGAAGCACTGGAAAAGAGAACAATCAAATGTATAGTCCCCGCTTCACCCGCCCGCCCCCCTTTGGTACTTGACAATCATCTGCATCATTAGGTAACTGGAAGAAAATTCCACTGAAAACTCTGAAGTGTATCTGAACCTTATTCTTGTGCCTTTGAAATGAATACCAAGCAAATATATTAAAAACAATTCTTTGCTCTTATACATTGTTCATGTTCTATTTTTGTTCTCTTTAATAATACCTGGACAAGGTTTTTGCACATACTTAGTGAAAGCCTGTTCTTTCATGAAAATACTTGCCCTTGTACACGTATTTTTTTCCATTTTAATATCTTCGATTTCTTCTTTCCCAGATTAAAATTTATACAGAGAGACTTTATTAGAGACCAAAAAACAATTGCTTCAATTGTGGAACTCTATAATTTGCCTTTAGATGAAATGAATGCTTAGCTAACTTAACTGATAAAAACAATATTAACAAAACTATTTAAATATCCAAAAAAAGCGCTCCTTATTCAACATACGCTGGTTGAAAATGCACCGAACCCTGTGCATTGAGACTTGACGTTAAGAACCACTATTGTTGTAACAGGAATTACCGTATCATTTAATGGATTTCAAGGATAATGTAGATTGGGTTTGGGCTGCTTATTTTTAATGAGGGCACAATGATATTAGGGCAAGAAGCTTCACTTTGGCACCAATAGGATCCTTGTGAGAGCAGGATTCCAACAGCTGGCCTGTACAGATGGTTGCTTTTACTTACAAAGCTTTGAACTGAAGAAAGATTAAATCCATGGCTGAGGGACCTTTACCTCGCTGCTTCGCCTGCAGAGCTGGCAGAGAAAAATAACAGCTATGATGGGTTATAAGAAATGTCTTGTTTGTATTATGCATGCGGCATTTCTTAAATATACAAACCACAATGTTGATTTGGTTTTAGCAGCGTGCGGTTTCCACCGGGCGCCCTGGAATTCGGCTGAAAAAATAAGAAATTTCAGCTTTCCTGAACTCCCATCAGAATGTCCATTATTATAAAAGCAAAACCAAACAAATACAAGAGGAAAAGAGTCTGAGTCAAAATGAGAAGTAACCAGCATAAAAGCAGAATGCCACGTGGCATGACTAATGGTGTAAGCCTTTGTTCCAAGGCAATTAATCCTATTTTTCATTGCAAGTTGGAAGTCTTGAAATAGTCATTCCTGGGAAAAATGCTGCTTTTCTTTAAAATAAAGCATAACAGTGAATGATTAGGTTGGCTGTGTTGACACAACCTTAGCAAGTGGCAATAAATGTTATTCAGTGAAAATGTATCTGTATCAAGTTCACAAAACTCAAACTACTGCACAATTCCAGTTTTGCAAGGCAGTCCCTGTGCTGACTTTTTAACGATCCCAGGGAATTCCTTGGTTTCTTACAACTGTTCGCTGCAAATCTTTGTCTGGTAACAGCTGTTCACATGTCCCAGAAATATGCGCACCACTAACCGAGGGGTTTTTGAGCCTTAAAAATTGGATATCAATAGACTAGATGAAGAAACTGCAAAATCCATGGCCATGCAGCCTGTTACTCCCAATGAGTGCTCGTAGTGCACATCAAGGTTCAAAGAAAATAGTAATTAATTCTATTCTGGCAGCTCTGCACTATTTGGAAGCCAAAACGGAAGATTCTGTGGACTTCTAAGATAAAATTCGTTTTAAATTGTACAAGAGAAGTTCAGAGCTCTAAATTCTCTCAAGGGATTTAAAACTGAAACTGACCTTTCTATTTTATCAACCACATTTATTAGAGAAATACCTTTTTATAAAGAGAAGAGAACAAAATTCTGGAAGGAAATTGGGCTATTTTTATATTCTTTGGAATTCTAAACTTTGCTGGAAACTCAAAACCATATGTTCCTCATCTTCTTACAGTAAACAACTATAAAATGCACCCAACAAGCAGAAGGAAAAAGAAGAGTGAAACCTTTGAAATACAGTGTATTTCTCAGTCTCGATGGGTCAAGATATTGGCACAACTGACCTTTAACTGTAAAACAAGAGAGGTACACTAGCAACTTCTTTTAATTTATGATTATATCTCACATGAGTAGATTCTAGGTCAATTGTTTTCATGGTAACTATTGCAGGCTCCTTCCTTTTATAAAAGCCACTTGGAGGGCTCGGTTTGTGGCATCAGCCTATTGACAAATGATTTTTGAAAATGTGACAGGTTATGGTTACGGCTTCACGCGTGTCCTGTGGGATACAAACCTCAATGGATCACGTTTTCCTCCCCCAGGGGAACGCAGCTCGTTTCTAGATTGCGAATCTTGGTGCCGAAGCAAGTCCCCGCACGGATATGATTTGAAAGCCTCAAGCAAGAAAACATTCCAAACTACGTTTTCTCCTCACTGTTCAGCAACAGAATATTGCATCAGTGGTTCCACGTTTTCCTTCTGATCTGTTCCACTCAAACGTGCTGTTTGTAGCGCCGCTGTCCTTCAGACACCAACTGTGACCAACGCAGCTGCAGGACCTACCAAATCACCGCGCCTGCTTCATCTGCTGAGCATCCAGCACCTGGGAACAGGTGTCCACGGGGCATTGCGGAGCTTACAGAACCCTTCTGAAAGTGAATTAAGACACATGGAAGGTACCAGATATCCTACAGGCCTAAAGCAAAAAAATACCCACAGCAACTACACAAATAAAAAGAGCAATATCTTCTTTTATTCTGAAGGTGTCACCAGGGATAAGAATTTTCAAGTATTTATATTGCACACTTCTAATAAATAGTGTTGGATCATTAATGAAAATAAGCTTCATGAGTTCAAAATAAATCTTTGTATACATGTTATTTTGAACCATCATACTTCACCTAAATCGATGCAGGTTTTCATTTTTAATGGTAATAGTGTTTTGGCCACATATTTCTCTATGCAAAAAGACTTCAACTATTCATTCTTGTTCAAGCTTTCAAACAGAATTTACCCTCAAGCACAGATCGGCATAAAAGATTTCAGCTCAAATTTCAAGCAATTAAGGAAAACTTTCTGCAGCCAAATATGCCCTATAAAAAGTAAACATACGTAGGCAAAATAAATTGGAGTAGCTACACCAAGATAATGATATAGGTTTATGCAACCAGATACCCATTTAATGCTTTCATCCTCCTTAACACTTGTGCTCTGTTTATTATTTAACACTGAAAATACTTTTTTTTCCTCTGAAAATTATACATTCCAGTCACTAAACTATAAATGTCATTAAAAAACTAACAGTTTCTTTCATGGGAACTTTTGTTCTTCTGAACAAGTTATTTAAGGGAAAATGTAATAACAGTGTGTCAATTCAACCATCTCTCTACTGATACAATGATTAGAAGTTACATAGATATGTATCTATTTATACATATATACATATAATCTTTATTTTCCCCTTTCTCCATAGCTACCACAGCCCCTGGAATGGACCATGACCGTTCCTTTCTCTGCAGCAGACACTTTCCAATCCACTCTTGAAGACACAATTTCCCAAGCAACTGTAAATTGTTTCCAAATTAGAACCACAACTGCACTGATATAAAAAAGTTCATTTCATTAACTCCACTTGAAAAGCAAAGTTTCCTCCCTTTTATCTCTTCTTGCCACCCAAACAATAGATGACAATCATGTGGTTTACATTAGACTGTCATTCCCAGATCTCTCACGCCAATTCATTCTCAGCTGTCCCAGCACAGGCACAAGTTGTCACCAGAGCTGCGCCACCTTCATCTCCCACATGGAACCCAACAGCTGCAGTTCATTCGTTAGGGCAAGCAACACATCCTGATAGCCATTAAAAACAGCAAAACACCACAGTGACAAACACATCTTCCTTTATCTCTACAACGCTGAAATGTACTGTGAAGCAAGCACGGTGTGGTGGCAGCCAGGGAATTAATGAAGTCCAATTATCTATGGATATCCTTGTGTCTGCAAAACCTCCCCCTTTTCAAATTCCAGTGAGTCCAAAGTCTTCCCCTTCATCCATGACTCCCCAGGCACCATCCCGGTCCCACACAGAACACCAGCTCTCCTCCCCGTGCCCACACCTTCGTTCTTCATCACATTGAGCCAGCAGTGTGCCCAGGTGGCCAAGAAGGCCAATGGTATCCTGTCCTGTATCCAAACCAGCATGGTCAGCAGGCCAAGGGCAGTGATCCTTCCCCTGTGCTCTGCATTGGGGAGGCCACACCTGGAGTATTGTGGTCAGTTCTGGGCCCCTCAGGAAAAAGACTGAAGTGCTGGAGCGGGTCCAGAGAAGAGCAACAAGACTGGGGAAGGGACTTGAACACAAGCCCTATGGGGAGAGGCTGAGGGAGCTGGGCTTGTTTAGTCTGGAGAAGAGGAGGCTTAGAGCTGAGCTCAGCACTCTCTAGAACTACCTGAAAGGCAGTTCTAGCCAGGTGGGGATTGGGCTCTTCTCCCAGGCATCAACAATAGGACAAGGGGCCATGGGCTTCAACTCTGCCAGGGGAAATTGAGGCTGGAGATTAGAAAGAAATTCTTTGCAGAGAGAGTGGTCAGGCATTGGAATGGCTGCCCAGGGAGGTGCTGGACTCGCGACCCTGGAGGTTTTTAAACTGAGATTGGACATGGCACTTAGTGCCATGATCTAATAAATGGACTGGAGTTGGACCAAGGGTTGGACTAGATGATCTCCGAGGTCTTTTCCAAACCAGTCAATTCTGTGATTCTGTGTGATTCTGTGATCCCCAGTCTGCTGTGTCTCAGCCCTGGATCCCTCCGCTGACACCTGATCAGGCTCCGGACATGGGGAGACGCAGTGGGAGGTTCCTACTCGCTGTTGGGCCAACCGGTATGAATCCTCTGTTGGGCGAGTCTCCAAGTCAACCACAAAAGATAATTGCTGAGATTGTATTTAATGGAAGCAGTAATCCAGATCCTTTGAACTACCCAACTACCAATTTTCAGGAACTTAAAGAAAATTAAAATCAAGGCTTCTACACTAGATAATGATAATCAAATTATTTTCCCGTCTCTAGGTTACTCTTAAACAAATCCAATTATTTAACTAAATTTTATTAACTGAACCATCAACTTTAACAGCTCTTTCAAATGAGGTGCTATGAAAATGCTTTTCCTCAAAACAATCAGCTTCCTGCTAGTAACATTTAAATATCATTTGTAATACTTCACAATGGATACTGAGCTAACGAGCTACTTCCAAGCTTCAAACTTTCTCACTGGTATTTTTAATCAAACTTTTAAAACAACATCAAGGAATTCCCTAAATTTTGATGGTTTAATATAGTAGCGTGGAATTCTTTTCACACTTCGGATTTTGTTCCTTCCATAAAAACACCTCCTTCAACACTTCCATCAAAACAGTTTTTTGTATTAATCAGGAGTGGTTTTAGTGCTAAATGGCCAAAGGAACTAAAAGATCATTTGAAGATTGTCTGATAAGCTCAGAAGCCAGGGAGCAGATGGTACCGCTTCCATTTTTCACTCTGCCCTCCAACAGAAAAGACAAGTCTAGGTTTTAACATTAATAACTGTAGAACTTCAGTAGAACTTCTTATTTCTGCTGTATTAATTAATACAGCCATACGAAAAAATGTGGTATTGCATTGAGAGTTACCATGGAGAAAAATAAGTTTGGCAACATTCCTGAGTTTTTGACTCCTTCCTTTCATTTTTAACCTTTCTCATGAAACTGATCATTAGGCTTATCCTAGAAAAATCTGATGGGATTTTTGCGTGTTCTGCTTCTTTTTTTTTCCAAGAAGAAGTATGTGAATATTAAAATTCAATGTACTTCTAGTTTATTTAGGTGGAATAATCTGAAGTGGGAGATATCACCAGGCAGACAGCTCTTAGATGAGCCATAACGTTCACCTTAGGTGAGCAAAAGCTAACGTTGCTATATTGCCAGATAGATTAAATGAGTAAGAGGGAAAACCATGAAAAAGTAGCACATCAACAAAGAAACAAACAGAACCCTTCTTTAAATATGAAACAGAGGAAAGTGCGCTATACTGCAGAGGGATACTGATCTTCGGAACCCTGACAGCAAAGTGTCCCAGCACCTTTATTTAAATGAAGGCTTCAATGAAACTGCTGGTCTATTCTTTAAAAATTATAAGAAGCAGCTGTAAGGCCATGCAAGATGAACTGGAAAAGCTTCCGATGGATGTAGCCTATACGTGTGGATCAAAAGATTTAATGTAAGAACTGTACAACAGTAACTCGGATAAAAGTCAGACTTGCAAACACCAGATCCAGCAGCTCAGAAGGATTGTAACACATCTCCTTCGTCGAGTTTGAGACACGGAGACCGTTAGCGAGGCCTTGGCATTGTACCCGTAATCGGACACGATGCTGGGAGGGACAAAGCTGACTGATGAAAAAGGAACCACACAGAGAATGGTTTGCCCAGACCAAGGGGTTTACTACTTGGAGCAACAGAAGTTGGAAACAGTTTCTATAAGGGTAAATCAAAAGAGCTGGCAAAGACAGATTATGGGGTAAGATCAGGACCTGTATGTTTTACGCTTTCTAGTTCTTGCTGTGTGCACTTTGTACCTTTAGAGAAATGAGTAATTAATGCTTTACTTTTGTGATGGTGTTGGGTTATTTTCATTGTGTTGCTAATCACAGAGCCAAACCCCAAACAGCTTGTACATGCTCAATACAGTTGGGCGTGTGGTAGTAAAATAGCAATTAAACAAAAATCCGTAAGATTGTGCCTAGGAAAACACCTACAGAAGTTTCAATTGAAAGTGGAAGAGTTAAATGAATTTCACTCAAGATATGGAATAAGGGAACCATGAACCACTTACTAAGGAAAGACCTGGAACTAAAGAAATAATTCTTTCTGCACTACAGGCAGAGAACCCTTCGAAATAGAATTATGTTATGAAAATACTAGATTTTAAGCCCATCTTCCTTGTTCAAGCTACTGAGGTAAGGTAAGAAATGCTTAAAAAGCCTGGGGGCTTCCTAGGTCAGTTTAATTCAGTTTTGTAGCACAGTCTTTTCAAGGAAGATACGCTGGTGTTACAATTAAGCAAGTTACTTTTCCTAGTTTATTATTCATGATTTTAATATAAGACCTACACTCATACTGTATCATTGCCATCCATATCCCTGTATCGTTCTGTCCTATAACACAAAACTGGTGAAGTGTTTAGCAATTTACCACTCTGAATTATATTACAAATTTGCCTGGAAGTTGGTTTTTATACTTTGATCTAAAACTATTACCCAAGTCTTGTACAATGTAATTAAATAAATTAAAGCAGCCCCTTGGGGACCTTTTCCTCTAAAATGAAATTTCAGATCCAAAGAGTGTCTGTAACCTTTACTGTAACCATGTCTAAAACGCTACTTGTAATTTCACAACTAATCAGATCTTGACAGCAAAGCAGACACTTGTTGACAGAACTCCTCCTTCCTGACATCCCCAAGGATAAATTTACCACATCATGATTAAAACGAATTCTATTCTATCAGAGCCTGTATTCTGAAAAGGGGTATTAGGAGTTCTCAAACAAGGCTTCTGGAATATTGCTGCTCAGTTACAACGCAGGGATATCATTAACTCCCTACCAGCCGCTGGACTGGTCAGCTCATTGAAAAAACTTCGTATTTCATGACAGATAACATTTTTCTTCCAGTTGAGTGTCAGGAGGATGGAGCCAGGCTCTTCTGGTGACAACCAGTGACAGGACAAGGGGCAATGGGTTCAAACTGGAACACAGGAGGTTCCACTTAAATTTGAGAAGAAACTTGTTCCCAGTGAGGGTGGCAGAGCCTGGCCCAGGCTGCCCAGGGGGTTGTGGAGTCTCCTTCTGTGCAGACATTCCAACCCGCCTGGACACCTTCCTGTGTAACCTCAGCTGGGTGTTCCTGCTCCATGGGGGGATTGCACTGGATGAGCTTTCCAGGGCCCTTCAACCCCTGACACTCTGGGATTCTGTGTAATTCCGACAACCTGAAAATCAGGCTGATTGCAATACTCAAGCTGGTAGTGATTAACCACAATAAGCTGGTACCAGAAAAAGTCCAGGTGAATCACTAATGTAAAAGGCCGGGCTTAACACTGACCTCGTGAATGAAGGCAAATAGTTTTCAATCCTTCCTTCAGAAAAATATTAATCATCACTAATTGAAAAGCAAGAATTAATTGAACAGACAGTAGCTTGTGCATCATTATGAAAACATACAACCAAAATATATGCAAAAAGTTAGAACCATAATGAAAGTTTCCCCTTTCTTCCCCCCTCATTTCATTAATCTGAGTGCTTAACACCACATGCAGGGTATGTGATTTCATCAGGTTGTAAATGAAAGTAATAGGCACATGATATTAATAACACAGCAGCTGAGTACAAGTTGGATGCCTTGATTCCTCCCTGTAGAAACACTTACGAGAATCTCCAGCTGCACTGGGATGCAGCTCTGGAGTTGGGGTAACACACAGGTCTGAGCGTCGGTTCAGAAACAGCCACCTCCAAAAGCAAGAAACAGCAACTACCCACTGTTAGCAGCAAATAACACCAGAGGGTACGCTACTGACGTGTTACAGTTTAGCAGCTCTCAGCAGCTATTGATCAAATACACAGTTTTGTAAAGCTGGATATCATCAGCCAGAAAACTGAGAGAATCAGTAATCACTGCTCGAGACTTTGCATACTTCACTTAACATGTTTTTCTTCTCATTATACCTTTTGTGTGAATGGCATTGAGCAAGAGAATGTTCTGCCAGCTGAAAAACGTGTCATTTTGTCCCCTGCGATAGGATCATCATCTCCCGGGGTGGCCGCGCTCCCGCACTCTGCCACCAGCACCCGCCTTCGAGCCGCTCCCACCCGCGGTGGCACCGTCGTTCCACAAGCATCAGGTGTAACCCTTGAGACTCTGTAAGAGTAAGAGCTGACTTCTCACCCAACATCAGACCCTCTTTTTTTCCCAATTAGGCAAGTTTGACAAGCACAACAAATAATTCTTTGACAGTCGGCTGGACTTTTAACTTAAGCAAGCTATAAGTGCTTTGCTAAAGTGAATCTTCAGTCATCACTTCATTGTAACTAAAGACAGAAGTATCAATGAAAAGATACGGTACAAAAAGCACCCTCATGGAGATTCAAGGAAAGCATTCTAATGCAGGTATTTCTGTTCTTTCCAGCTACGAAAATAACATATATCCATCCTGAAACACAAAGGTAACCAAGGCACTATTATGCCATTTGAAAATGGTTCACTTTGCTAGAGCAAAGTGCTTTAATATTATTATTATTATTTAATTTCAGCTCCGCCTGTATATTTCAGCTTTGAAAGCAATACCACACAGCATCAACATTCCTGATGAATAACGAGCCTGTAACAAGAATTACAAATGAGGAGACATTAAGAAAACATTAATTCCCCCATACGAGTACTTTCAAAGGTCATCTCTGTTACTTTCATTTCTACAAGCATGATCCTACCTTGTCCAAAACACCTCGGGCTTCTATCCCATTTATTTGGTTTTGCTACAGACTAGGAATAACTGAAACGCTACAATAATTTGATCTCCCTAGCAGATGAATCAATACGTCTGAAGAGCATCACTAATTATAATAAAAGTATGTTCGTTAATAGTATCAGGCATTTGCATGCATAAATGATTTTTAATTTTTCAAACACATACTGCAAATATACAGTTACAGTGTACCTATATGAATACCACAGCATGGTATCTATACATAATCTCCAAGTGCCTGCATTTGGGTAAGGCATATCTAAACAGATTGGTTGCACAACAGTCAGCAAACTACACGGTCAGCATCCAGCAGGCCAAGATTTGCAGGAAAACGGGTGATTTATGTCAAACATAGAAACAACAACAGCCACTGAAAACCCTCTTGCCAAACTCTACAGTTTGATTTCACCAGCCACTGCGTTTACAAGTTGGGGATAGAGACGAACATTCTTATTCTGCATCTTAAAACAGAGACAGAAATCATCCTACTAATAGTTTCTCCATTATTTTAGTCTTTTTGTCCCCATGGCGAACTAAAATTTTGAGATAGCGCAAGTGTAACAGGAAGAGGTCGAAAGAGGCTTTTTGATCTCCCAGCTCACTGCTCCTTCCAGAGCAAAGCACCAGAAGAAATGACATTTCACTTGAGCGCCAATGAACCAGGATACTCCAGTATTTGCAGCCTTTGTAGATCTGATTTAATAATATGAGCAGCTGCCAGAGAGAAAACAACTTCACTGAAGGTCAGACATGACACAACTCACTAGGAATTAAAGACCTGCATGAAATAACTGCTGCTTTTTCCTTACAAATCCATTAAACGGGTTAAAAGTGACTTAAACTATGGAGTCTCAGAGGGGTTTTTTGTAGCATACAGGTGACTTTTACTCACATGGGAACAGCAGGTAACAAGATGCAGAAATCTCTGTGGCTGTTCCCTCATTCTCACAGGCCCGGTGCCTCTGTGTGACTCTGCGCAGGTTATAACCTCTCAGGATTTCATTTACCCACCTCTAAAATGTGAATAATGCTGAACTTCCTCCTGGAATTTGTGTGGACACTTAGAATATTAATCCCGGCAAAGTGTTTTGAAATCAGTGAACTGAAACCAGCACAAAGCAGCAGGTTTGATCTCGCAGCTCTGTTTCTTACTGCCTTTACCTGGTCAAGCTCGTATGGAATTAACTACGATCATTTCAATCAGTACAGCTTCTGCGATAATAAACCTGCCTGTATCAATAATTTAAAAAAAGGGAAAACAACTTAAACCAACACTTCATGGTTTTCAATTTACAGACACAGTATGTACTGAGATACTACACACTTGTGTGCTGTGTTTAACACTTGGAGCAGCTTCTCCTCCCCGGCCTTCCCTATCTCAGTGAACAGCGGTTAAGGATCCTTCTGAAAGCAACAATCTCTTTCATGATGAAAACCTTATTTAAAACGACCATGAAGTGGCCCTAGTGGATGATTTTCTGTGTTAATGTCAAAAAGCTTTTCCTTGTGTCTTTTTATGCATAAAAGACATTATGTACTTCGATTCTATGGAAGATAAATCATTTTGTTTAAAAAAAACTTAGTAGGCATCACTATAAAATGTTAAATGTTTTTCTAGTCTCTATATACAAATTTAAGACCGTATGCTCAGACTTAAACAATGAAAAACAAAGTTTTACTAAAACCCGTTGATGTCCATTATACATCAAAACAGTAAGAAACTGTTAGATCTAAAAACAGCTTAGAATTCACAAGAAGTATTTATGTCCTGAAGTGAGTTCAACAGACCAGAAAAACCTCAAGTTACTTCTACAAAAATTCCTTGTGTTATGTTTGTTTTAAACAAACCCCAACAGAATGTGAAATCCAAGAAATCCAATAAAATATGGGGGGGGAATCCATAATTAACCCCACCATTTGTAACACACATATACTCAGCTAGCTAGAAAGAGAACTTGATGGGCTAAGCAACCATCCAAACGTGCAGATGATTTTTTCCAAAGCTCATTCACATATTTTAGTCCTTCTGTTTCACTTCTGTCACACCTGCATCCCTCCCAAAGCTCTTGTGATTTCTGCATGAGCAGAATGGACCAGCAATATTTTCCGCACTCGTATCAGCTGGGCCTTGATCATCAGTATCTGGACAAGTAAAACCCTTATAAATGGTCATGAATGTCAACTCTTTGCTGTTCCCTAGGTCCGCCTTGATCTCATAATATAAATATAATACAAACATAAGTAAATATGATAAAGCCCATTTTGTCCTACATCATGAAATGAGTTTATCGGTTCCGACACCACGTTATGATCTGGTTGGCTGACAAGAACAACCCCCGAAGTACAACAGCAGCACAAGAGGGTGTTTGCAGCAGAGACAATCAGTTCCCTGTGCAAAGGTGCTGGGACCAAAGGCTTCTGCACCAGACCTTTCTCAATAATCACATCTTTTGATCCAGCAATAAACAGTCACCAAACTACATTTGACCGCTGGCGTCATTCCTGGTGTTAAAAATAGCTTTCAAAATCCAAATCCGCCTTTACAGCGAATGTTAAGAAAGAAATCGTGAGACTTTTATAGATATAGGGATCAGAAATATAGATGAATTTTCACTATGAAGTCAAACGTTTCGGCATTATAATTTAATAATGATAATAATTGGTTAAACAGATTCCTTCAACAATGAAAGAGAACAATCGCAACATTCATTCTCTGCAAACTACACAGGAAGGCATTCATCTAAATTTGCTGTAATACACTTTAAGAGCGGGCTCAATGTAATGGCAGTTAAATCTCTGAAAAGCTACTCCACATTGTTCTATATTGTTTTACTGACCCCATGGGAGTCTGTCTTTCTGTATGTTTTAGTGATGCACACAGCTTTGACGACACTTCAATTATCTCTGCCTGAAATTGAATCTGTTAAGAACACTGTAAACCGAATAATCCAATTCCTTCTAATACAGCAGCCTGAATCCCTAAGCCCTAATGAACATTTTCCTTTTCATTCCCTCTCCCTAGAGCTAACTGAATTGTTGAGTCAAGAACCTAGCAATTATGTATCATTTAAATATTTTTAGTTTATATGCATTCATCACGTGCAAGTGAGGCCACGATTGCAGTAAGACTCCCAACAATGCTGTGTCATTTTAATTACCAGAAATCCAACATGGTAGGTGAAACAATGCCATCAATATCCGAAACAAGGCGCTGAACATGCCTGGCGATATTGGAATTAAAAGAAAACAAGATTTAGAACACAGGTTACGTGTGGGGTTTTTGTTGTTTTTCTAACAATGCATCTTTATACATTCTGTATTTCAACATGAAAGTTTATATTAAAAATAATAAAGAAAAAAAAAGTCAATGCTTAGAACTTTAAATTCCTGGTTAGCGTATATTCTCTAACAAACCTGAGATGCTCAAATACAACATAGCATCAAGAACTTCCTAGTTTTGAGGAGACATCATATTACTCATTACTGAAAAATTCCGTAAAACTGAGCTGGACAAGATAACGAGCAACTGAAAAATAATAAGATTGGGGAAAAAAAACCACCCAAACCTGTGATGAGACTTTTTCTTGTGCAGATGTAGAACTTATTGTAAAAGAGGATGAGTTAGTGATCACAACACAGTGTTCTCAGGGGTTTTGAAAAAGGTCAGACATGCCCCAGGTTTCCATAAATACTACCAACCAAGGTAAAGGCACATTTAGCGAGTCAGTGTGATCTTCGTTAAACGTTATAAATACATATTCATCTCTAAAAATAAACTGCAAACCCCAGTAAGCACCTTCTCAAAAACAAAATGCTGAGAGAACTGGGGCTCTGGAGCTGGAGGAGACTGAGGGGTGACCTTATTAATGTTTACAGATATATAAAGGGGAATGGAGGCAGGCTCTTCTGGTGACAACCAGTGACAGGACAAGGGGCAATGGGTTCAAACTGGAACACAAGAGGTTCCACTTAAATTTCAGAAGAAACTTGTTGGGGGTGAGGGTGGCAGAGCCTGGCCCAGGCTGCCCAGGGGGGTTGTGGAGTCTCCTTCTGTGCAGACATTCCAACCCGCCTGGACACCTTCCTGTGTAACCTCATCTGGGTGTTCCTGCTCCATGGGGGGATTGCACTGGATGAGCTTTCCAGGGCCCTTCAACCCCTGACACTCTGGGGATTCCGTGATTTAGAATAGTACTCAAAGTTAATAAAAACATTTTTAAAGGATGTGATCTCAAAAAGCATTAGCTTTTAGCTACTAATTTACACTCTTACAATTTTTGAAGTTTTAAAGCGTTTCACACAGTCTGAGAAGTAAAAGCCAATAACTTTCAAGGAGTAATATTGTATATGTGAGAGAAAGTTGGCTACAAAATGCAAGATCCAGGGAATCAAAAAAATTGAAGAGTGGGAAGGCTGGCGGCAATGGCCTCTCTTTACTGTTAATTTTCTACTTCAAAACAGTTTTGCAGTAGCTTTCCACAAATAATCGGATCAGCAGGATGACACGACCCACCTGTTCCATCAAGCCAGCAACACATCCAGAGTCAGCTTCTGCTTCAAATTCAGGCAGAGTCAGGCAATTAACTAGAATTGCTCTTGAAATGTCTGGTAAAGCGCTAGTTTGGAAAATCCTACAAACTGCTGTAGAATGTCAGGTTATTGCTTAGAATCAAGGTGATTCAGTGATATAAATTACTGTAGTTTCTCTGAGGTCATTACAGTAAAGCAAGAACAAACTGCAATATTAATTTTCAAACAAGCAAAGCTTCTTTTGATCAATATTGCCATATTGATCAACCTTTGATGAGACTTTAAACACCTAATACAAACTTCTCCAGGAATTCCAATCAATACGAACACATTTGATTCACAAGTCAACCAGATGTTGGATCAAGAGTAATTGAAAAATATCTCCCCAGAGTTATACTTTCCAAACTTCAAGATATTTTGGTGCCTTTATCCTTCCACATTACGAGTAAACAAGCATCTGGCTTCAGAGCAGAGTAAAACTCTTGCCTTTACTTTTGGTGACCATCTGGCAAGAGACACATCTGTCCCTGAACTTTTCATTCTATACAATCTGTATATTATAAATCTGCACAACACAAACATTTCAAACCAGCCCAGAGGAATCTCCACCCTCTTCCTCTTAAGCGAATTGGAATACTTTGATTTGTTTTATTTAATGCTGCCATTGGATAATCCATGTGAATTGCATATTAGTTTAAATTATCCAATCACTGTGACAAAGAATGCTCTTCCACAAAAGAATTAAAAAATTCTACTCTTTTTTCAGTAGCCAATTGAATGGTTAATCTGATGATACAGCACAATCAAAACAAAGTGGCGCAGCAGGGGGGTATTAGTTCTGAGCTTCACAGAACTAGAGAACCTTGAGTACCGGCAATTATCAGACACTGAGGACAATACGAGTGCCTTCCTACATGCTCATTAACTCTATTTAGACAAATGAGGAATGTCAGTAGTTTCCACAAGGAGGCATGTATAACCTTTTTCATGAAGTGGACATATTAACGTACTCTCATTTTTCTTCACCCAGAGATAAGTTTTCCTCAGGCCTTACTGCAACATTAAAAAATATAGATAGATAGATATAGAGATATATATGTGTATATATCTATGTAAACCATTAGAAGATATTCAAAGGAGTCTGGTATCCAGTCTACTTTGGTACTATCACTAATTCTGTGCCTTTCATACTTTAAATAATCTTCTTTCTTCTTAAAACCTCTCTCACTGAAGTTACATGAATGCTTTTCTTCTAGCCACCCAAACCATCTCAGAAAATACACTAGTTCAGTCTGTCTTGCAGTTATTTTTATATTTTACTTGCAAGTTTTACCCTGCATTTGTTGCAATACCGTTGCCTTTGATGCCCTATTGACATTACAGCATACAAATTTCAATTATCTCCTTCTAAACATTTCACAAGTCCACACATTTTCTTGTGAAAATACACTGAATACCATTGAGACTCTTGCACCTCTTTTTGGCAAAACCGTAACTCAGTAGACCAGGATAGGATTAGAGGTGACTTTGGCCTGGCCAAAATACATAATTGACATTTAGCAACCTGCTGTTTGGTTGACAGTACAATAGTTTCAGTATGTGATACGCCTGTGCAAGACGAGGCAAATGAGCTGTGCAACAATATAAACTTCCCAAATGCTGATACATTTCTGCAGCACAATATTTTCTTCCCACTGTTTTCATAACCAGACTCTTCATTTACCACATTTCTTCTTTCTTTTGACAGCAGCTTAATACCCCACCTCACACCCGCTCTAAAGCTCCATCGAGATCCCCTCCCTCCTATTACCCACCTCACTCTTGCAGAGAAATGTTGGTTTTGCACAAGCATATTTTGCCTACGCTTCTGAAAAGCCTTGAGACAGCTCTCAGAATTATCTCCTTTAGGACTATCCTCTCCATTTTCATACTGGTGAAGATAAACAACGTTTCCAAAGATCTCCCAGGTAAATCTGTTTCCCAAGGAACACATCAAGCAGCAATAAAAGGACTGTGTTGCCACTTTTTGGATAAGACTGAAAAATTAAGCCTTAGAAATTGATACCCATTAAATAACCCAGGGGGTGGGAGATCTTTGTAAGAGGGTGGTATCATGGTTAATTAATAACTGGTGTGCCTAATACTTCAGAGTTTGTGTGAAGGTCAGGACACGAGTCTCTCCGGGTTGTCTGCAGCACTGCTATACTTGGATCCATCACCTTCAGAACAGAGAGTGCTTTGTAATTGTCACCTTCATCCTGATTCATCTGCAGCCTAATAATGTACAATTAATACTTGCTTAATTGCTTTCAATTAAAATTCTCAATATGTGCCCTAGTCATTTGACCCAGATAGACAAGTTGTTCAGAGTAACTCTGTCATGGCTTTACCAGCTCCCTCTCTTCCCAGTCAAATCAGGCTTGATCTGCAAAGGATCATACGAATTAAGTTTTATCAGTGGGCCCTATGACTCCAGATTCTTCTTGAATCTAGGAGGCCACCAACGCTTTTTCTATTTCTCTTTGCATTCATCCTGGAGCCATCCATTCCTCAACCAACCTGAACTGTTCCCTCTCCAGAGCTGACCAATAAATCCTTTAAAATATAGAATTCATCACATATATACTTACATTATGTGCTATTTTATGTGCTGCCTTCTTTCCGTTGAGACCACACATAAAACACTGTTAGGACAAATGACATACAGTAATACGTTATTCTGCTTTAAAATGCTTGAAACAAAAATCCTCCCTTTCAACAGGTTGGTCACACATAACAGTATCTCAATACCTTTAGTCCCTCTCCAGTTAGAGATTTGCAGAAGATAAGGAGGAGAGTCAGGTCTCGGTGAAGCGACTCTTATTTACTGCTCAGGAGTATTTCAGAGCAGAGAAAATATATATATTCAGCACTATGTGGTCTCTCCATGACTGTGTCTCTACTACATATGTTGCAGAATTTCGAGGGTAGCATTTATACTTGATTAAAAGCAATACCTTTTAAATGAAATGTTAAGGAACATATTTAAATTACAAATGTAAAAGATGAAATAAATTATCAAGTTTTAATGTCAAATAGATTGTAAATAGTAAAGAACATTACAACTAAAAAATACTATTTCTTTCCTTCCAGTTTGAAAGAATAAGAAAAATATACAGCAATATACAGCCAATTTGTGCCTGTTAGTCACAGCTATTGAAATATTACAAGATTTTTCAGATCGTAAAGAGAAGTAGACAGACATTTAATATTTACATTAAAATGGTGGCAGATGGAGAACGAGATGAAATATTTATCTTCTATTTGGAAAATTATTGAAAAGATCCTGTTGCTCTTCAGGGCCAGTGAATAGTTATTCGCCACCTCAACTGCAGTGAACTCAGTTTTGTTCTTATCTTTCAGGAGTTTGAGCTGCCCCAGATATTGAAGGCTGTGGCTTGGAAAGGCGTTTTACCACCAGGAGACACAGATTAACATGTGCGGGGAGGGAATTAGATGAGGTGACCACATCTGACACCTTTGCAGAAGGACATGAGAAGTAAAACTGTGGTTTCCAAAAGAGATTTCTACCAATTTTCTCTCATGGGAAGGTATTTTCTTTCATTGTATTTTCAAACAACACTTCGATGCCGTTTCTCATAGACAGTGTAATTTTAATGCACACCATACTGTGTATCAGCTATCAGTAAAGTTATTACCATAATTAAATGCCATCGCTTTGAAGGGGACACAAATTGCGAGTTCCTGCTATATCATAACTGCTATTGTACAGCCACTCGTCAAATCATCTCTCGTGCTGCTCCAGAAACTCACGTTACAACAGCAACAATTACCAAGCTACATGACTTTCATCATCACCGCTACTGTATAGATGGCGATACACACACCGTAGCACTATAAGGACAACCGAACAAACAGAAGAGAAAGTTAAACACTCCTAAAACCAAGTACTAAACCAAACTGTCTTTGAGTAAGGTTTCAAAATACCCAGATGTTTTCTTTGGTGTTTAAATGCCTGGTTTGGTTATATATACCAAATTCTAGCAAAATTAAATCTGCTTTTTTTTTCCTGATGGCCTCACTTAAGAGTCTTAATTTGCTTTCCTAATACCATAAATTGAAAATAATGAAACTGATGTGACTCATCTGAAAACAAACTCGATGTATCTGGGATTTTTCCCTAAGATACGGCTTAGAATAAGTAGCTCTCTGTTGTTTAATAGCCTGAGTACTAATAAATAATTTACTACAGAAACACTTTAAAATATTCAAAGATTGTTTGAACAGGACACTTGGCCCATAATTTCCATACAGTAAATTACTCAATAAAGCTGTTTTCCATTCATGTTCTTTTTCAATTGTTTCAAAGAGCAAAAGAAAACAATGAAAACAAGAAAACAGAGCTATACATTCTCTGACATTAATAAATGTGCTCACCACATGTGAAGAGAATTAGAGCTGCACTTCCTGAGCTTAATATTACTGTTTAAAAACCAAAAAACTCTCTGCTTCGCTAGCAGAAAATGTTTTATGGATGTTAAAAATTGCCATACACTTACTGAACTATATGGTTTTAATAGCAAAGTGGGCACATTCAATATTGATTGTTTGCAATACAAAGTTTCTCAGATTTTCAGATACTGCAAATTGATAAGGTTCCTAATAAACAATAAAACATGAATGTTCAACTTCAAGACATGGAAACCATTTAGTTTGAAATGAAATACGTGAGCTACGAAAGGCTGTTCGTTGTATGTCCTAATGTCTAAGTCTAAATTACTGTTTACATCTTATTCTATGTTGGGCTGGTTTCTTCCTCACAGCCCAAGGGCCACGTTGGAGCTCCAAGCAGAGAACAACTGACAAGACAACTCGTGATTTCCTGGACATTTGTTAGTCAGAACACATAATCTACATTTTACCTACTACTTTTCTTACTTATCTGGAAGAATTACAAAAACACTTGGGTTAAACTTGAGAGAGCTGCTCATTTTTTCACTAGATAACCTCCAACTGAATTAAACAGTGTTATTTTCATTCCACTGACTGC
This sequence comes from Streptopelia decaocto, assembly GCF_964273445.1. NCBI lineage: Eukaryota > Metazoa > Chordata > Aves > Columbiformes > Columbidae > Streptopelia > Streptopelia decaocto. Next base: position 3,089,023 of record NC_138668.1, on the reverse strand, counting down.
AAACAAAGTTTAAAATAAGAAGGTGAAATGAAGGAAAAGTCATTCAAATAAACCAGAAAGTGTTCAAGCTTGCCGACAGTCAACAACTAGACCTTCTAATGCATTAATATGTCTGTAACATTTAATTCTACTGCATTACAAGAGGTACGAAGCGGTCAGAGTTTCTCAATGAATAGGTAAAAAAAAAAAATCAACCCCTTTAATCACTGAATGAAGCTTCTGGTTCCTATAATTACGGCCACTGATTTTAGCTGATTTTGCTAAAGAGTTTCAATTTAACCTTCTCTCCTATTATTTTGGAAATGACTTGAAATAGCTGTGTAATCATTTGATTAGCATACATATACATTTATTATTTCACTCCGTATTTCTGTTAATCATCAATGCAATATAAATCCTGGATAAAGACTTTTTTCTATATAGTTACCACCAACTGCTTCCATTGACCCTGAAAACAACACGTCATCTTTGTTCTCCCATTCCTGATTATGAAAAACAATAATAATATAATAGTGTTACTTGTTTTCCCCTCAAGAACAAGTTTTAAGAAGCAGTCTAGGGCTAGATAATTGCCAGAGGATATTAAGTACTAGACAAATTGTCAGTATTAAGATACAGCATCGAACTAAAAGGCAGAAATATGTTTTACGTTTACTCCGGTTTATGCTCAGAAAAAAATCTCAGAAGTATTTTAGTTCCTCAGTAGGTATTAAACACCAAAAGCTTTTCAGAAAGGAAGCACTATTATTCTCAGAGTTGCTCTCCTAATAGAGTTGTCTTCACAGGACTGAGAAGTAAAGCAGGAATTTAAGAAAAAAAAACTATTTTCTGTGATACATGAAGAAAGAAAAACGCTTTAGTAATCACTCACAGGTGGGGAGATGAGGTTCTTGCACACATGGCAGTTTAACTTGTATTAAATGGAGAGGCTGGGGATACATAAGATATGCAGGGGAGACAGAAACAGAAAAAGAAAAGAGCATTTTCTAGAGTCAATAACCCAATCACCTTCCATTCAGCAGATATAACCCTGAAACACTGCTTGAGAAGTCAGCAACTTAATCATATTAGAAGACTAATGGGATCTTGACATTTCTGAAAGGTTATGGGACAAAACAAGCAGCTTGATCCTGGCCGGACAAGCCGAACGTGTGCAGCGGGACGCAGCGGGGGTGACTCTGCTCCCCACGCCAGGGACTCATGGACGCTCAGTCTCTCTCTGTTTTGCCACGTAAGAGGCAGTTTCCAACCTGCAACTGAAAAACGCCCAAGGAGACCAGCAACGAGGGGCTATCGGCAGCATGGAGCTCAACGTGACCACAGCTGCACACTTGCAAGCTTAAGTACCAACAGCGGCACAGCCGCAGGAGCACAGAGCTGCTGCCATTTGGACAAGTCTGGCCAAGAACTTGATGGAGTGCTCTGGTGGTCTATATTAGGCTGAGCACTGGGCTGCCAGAGCTGAGCCTGGCTGCAGGTAGTCCTTTGTTTTGGCTCAATCTGAAGGGAACAACAGCGTTGCATCATGTTGCTGGTGGTGCTGAGACATTTAGTATCTCCGTTACTAAGCGTAGTAGCTATAGAATTCAGCAGTGACCGACAAGCCCACACTGTGCTGGAGGTAATTTCACTGAAGGCACATTTCACAGCTAAATGGAGCCTAAACGCAAACATTAGAAGAAAAAAATATAAACAAGGAGGAAATGCATAATATATCATTCTTGATCCTTTCTTCAATACAAATTAGAAAAATAACAGCATTTCCAGAAAACCATCCAGCAATTAGCTCTTTAAGTGTATTAACCTTTTGTTGCTTCATACCCAATGGATGTAATTGGCTTTAATGAAAGAAAGCTTTTCTACTCTCTGCTAAGCAGACTCATAAAAAACCACTTTGTGAGACCTCTTTGCAAAAGCTTCTGCTGAGCATCTCCGGCTAAACAACAGATCAGTGTCTAATTTCAAGTATTCATGGCCTAATACTCCATCTTCATCAGCTTATACTTACCAGGTAAATAATTGATATGGCTTTATTAAAAAAGAAGTTGCTTTCCTATACATTTCCTTTATATTTCAACAAAATGTAGTTGCTTAATAACCACTTTCTCAAGGACAACACCAACGTCCTACGACAGCTCTGGGCATTCACCGCAGAACAAACTGTCTTGCTCTTACCTGAGCTGTTCGGTGCGAAATCCCGCTCTGAAAAATGGCTGTGTGGTGACAAGAACATCTTCTCCCTTGTGTCTTCATCACTTAACAAGACCAAGGTTAATAATTCCACTACAGTACGGTGTTGTGGTGCTGTACAAATCCCTTCCAGATGTTAGAAGTAACACTAGTGTGTCATGACCTCAAAATATTTTGATATATCTATATATCTATATCTATCTATCTACCTATATATACTTATATTCCTCTTGCAAGGCTTTTAAGCACTCAAATTAGGGTAGAAATAACTCATTAGAAGAATTGTTAATATGCATTTGAGACCATATGCCTAGATATCCAAAAATTTCTGAGCATGGGGAAAAGTTACAATTCTTCTCAGCATTCCTGAGCGTACTCACATCACGGTTACACTTATTTGTAATGTGATACAAAAGCTATTGATTTTTATCTCCAAGATAACATATAATTACAATTCATCCAACTTATTATCAAGCAATGTATTTGCAGCAATCTTCTCTCGTATCACATTGTTCATTGTTATTTTGGCATAACTGTGGGCAGAATCACTTGCTGGACAGCACACAGAAATCCACCGATACAAATACTGTACTGTGCAACCTACTCCAGCTACAAATCCCTATTGTATTTTTCCCTTCAAACGGCTCCTGCAGCTGATACCATGAGCTGCCTTGCTGAACACCCTACAAGTAGCATCTTAAAAGCCATTTCATAGCTGCTCCTACAGCCAAAAAGCTTCACTGTATTCTGAACATGGTCCTACCCACAATCTTTCTCCTACTTTGTATTAAACGTTAGCAGCCATACGCACCGCTAGTTAGCAGTGGCTTTAGTGGAAGTGAAGTGCACCGTGAAGAAACACCGCGGCAGTCCTAAGTAGGAGAAATAATGGAGCATTATTAGTACAGAAAGGTACATTTCATCTGAGTTAGCACTGCACAGCTAATAGAGCTAAAAAGAGCTGATGACAATTCCATTTCTTGGAATGGTAACTTTTATTATTATTATTTTTTAACAGAAGGCGATCTAAAGGCATGTAAATAAGAGGCAATCAGCATGAAACCTTATTTTACCATAGAGATGCAGGCAGAAAAGGAGCAAGAAACCGCAAGATGCGAGTTAGTTCTCATAAACCTCAACAAATAAATGATGCAAATAGAATGAACCAGAAGAGGAAATGTGACGTTCTTGTTTACAGAAAAAAGAGGATTTTAACAAGCTCTTAATCTATCATCGCACATCACAAGTCAAGCAATTTGCAACTGAACATGAGGAAAAAGTTGTTGAGGTCACACCTGCTGCTTACACCGTGCTCACGTTCTCACCGTGTTTCACAAATGCACTGTCAAAACTTGAAAGTACAAGACAAATATATGCAATTAAGTTTTTGTTTGGATTACTAAAACAAGCTATAATTGATTGCTCATACTCATTACTCCATTAATGACTCTCTAATTAGCAAAAACTTATCAGTATCTGTGGCTGGAGGGTTAGCAGTCAGTGATAGAAATGCAGGTGTGAAATAACCCAATTTACGGTATCAGATGATGTTAATGATTTCACACAATGAAGTAAGGTCCCATGAAATATACTCTTATTTCCTATTACTACCTACTGACAATCACAATTTTATATCATGAAAAGATTACTATACTTATCTTCTCATTAGCAGCTAATTTTGCTCATTCCTCTTGCCAAACTAATTATAAGACAATTTTTCAGGCTGAAATGAATAAATAGGGTACTTGGACCCCCTTCATTTTTCTCATGATAAAATAAATAATAAGCACTCATACAAAAAAAAAATCAAAATAGTTGTGGTAACTAATTAGTAACACTAAGGACAATAAAACCTGCAATACATTAGACGTAATAAAAACTTACTTCGAGTAAAAATCAGATTCCCCTAACTTGCAGTTGTATTATAACAAAATCAGATAAATGAAAGCAAAATACTGTTATTGTCATAAAATTATTTCCTTCCAAAATCTCAGTAGCTGTTCCTCAAAATGGAAAATGTCAGTGACAGAGCATCCCTGAAGTCAGTACCGAAACCAGCGGTTTGAGTTATTAATGATTTAGAGGGACTGATTAGCGAGCTAATGAATTTCACTGATTAAATTACATTGGGTTTGTCAGAAAAACAAATGGAAAGTATTTTAAAACTTCACAGGTAAGGTGTAAAAACAGGAAGAGAAAACCTAATATATGCCAGTTACATTTATCTCCTTGTGGAGCTCTGCTGTGAGCGCTCCTGGTACATCGCAGCCACGTTTAGTGCAGACTGGTAAACGCACAGGGATCGGGAAAACGGGCCTTAGAAAAACAAACACCTTGGGAATGAGAGACTGTTTCGTCACCAACCAAAGCGTCCTATAGCTCGGTGAATAAGGTGTTCTGTTGGAAGATGAGGAAGCTCAACTTGACACATTACGACTCAAAAGAACTGGATCAAAGGGCAGTGTCTGTCATACCGAACGGATTTTGGATGCTGCCTTAACCTGTTCCTTTTGGTCAACTTTAAACAAAGCTCTTGTGCCTCTCTTTACACTCAAGAAGTTGGATTCATTTATGTTTCTGAGACAGAGTAGCAACTGATATGGTGATCTCACCAGTAATTATAGTAAAAGAGCAATAATGAAGAAAGTATGATAAATAGGGCATCTATGGAATTCAAAAAAAAAAATAAATAAATAGCCATTTCAGCTGCCACAGACCAAGAGCCTCAGAACAGCACAACTGGAGATACCAACACCCAGCAGAAATGCCCACTGGTCTCTGACCAGTAGTGGCTACATTGCAATAATGGGGAAATATGTCCGATGAACATCCACTGTAATACCACTTCAGGGTTAGGTGTTTGGGTTTTTTTTGTATGAAACTTATCTATCTGCAAATTATAACTATTAAGACAATCATATCTGGAAATCACAATGCAGTTCTGCCGCTCATTCCTGCTGAACACTATACAAATGGGTGGGATATTCACAGATACTAACAGAATCCCAGAATGTCAGGGGTTGAAGGGCCCTGGAAAGCTCATCCAGTGCAATCCCCCCATGGAGCAGGAACACCCAGATGAGGTTCCACAGGAAGGTGTCCAGGCGGGTTGGAATGTCTGCAGAGAAGGAGACTCCACAACCCCCCTGGGCAGCCTGGGCCAGGCTCTGCCACCCTCACCGCGAACAAGTTTCTTCTCAAATTTAAGTGGAACCTCCTGTGTTCCAGTTTGTACCCATTGCCCCTTGTCCTGTCACTGGTTGTCACCCAGAAGAGCCTGGCTCCATCCTCCTGACACTCCCCCTTTCCATACTGATCCCATGAATGAGTCCCCCCTCAGTGTCCTCTTGTCCAGCTCCAGAGCCCCAGCTCCCTCAGCCTTTCCTCACACGGGAGATGCTCCACTCCCTGCAGCATCTTGGTGGCTGCGCTGGACTCTCTCCAGCAGTTCCCTGTCCTGCTGGAACTGAGGGGCCACAACTGGACACAAGATTCCAGGTGTGGTCTCCCCAGGGCAGAGCAGAGGGGCAGGAGAACCTCTCTGACCTACTGACCACATATTCACAGCTACTGAATGCACAGGGACTGATCTCAGGGCTCTGAAACAGGAGCACAGACGATCTGAAATTTCAACACAAATATGTTGTCTCAAAGGAAGAAAAAAAAGTAAACACACATTTTCAAATTAAAGGCACTGGACGTACACAGCTGCAAATTAACGTATCATTGAATTTTTTTAGATTATAGTATAGTCTGCAAGCATAGCAGACTATTTTTTTTTAAACTTGCAAGAGCAGATTTTGATTTATTTGAACAGCAACACCTCCATACAAAGTTAAACTCTGATTACTTAGAGACATATTCTGTTTTAATTACTTTATTGGAATCAAGCCCCTTGTAAGTCTTTTTAAACATAATTTTGTCCAGAGGGCACTAGATTGATCATCCCACTGTTCCATAGAGGGCTGGTTTGGGTTTGTCTGTTGTTGTTTTTCTTTCCAAAGGGCACCATATTTTCAGGTTTTGTTAAAAACACAAATGAACAAAACCAAACCATGATCACAAGTCCAAATCTCAATTCCCTAAAAACGAACAAACCAGCCCCTCTCAAACCACTATCTGACTTGAAATCACAGGCAGTGTTTTCGTTGGGAACAAATGCCCGATAGCTTTCTTTTTAATCTATGTTCACAAAGCTCTCTGAAGATCAAAGAGGTCTCACTCAGACAGATGCATTTTCATGGCAATGGCCAGCAGAAAGAACAGCCTGCAAGGAACTGCTCAGTGAATCCCTAAGTAATCAGGCAGCAGAACAGAGTGTGTATAAAAACCTTCCAAAAGGTCAATGGATATAGAAATCAAAAATCTTGACTATTAAGAGGGCTGGGGCTTTTGTTTATTTAACTCTACTTCCAAGGAGTTAACCACTAACTGGAATTGAGCCATATTTGGCAGTAATTTCTCTTAAATAAGGAAACGTGCTAATGAAAGTAGCATCTGCTGAGAAAGAACGGAAACATGCAGAATTCAAGTCACTGCACTGTTCTGTTCAAGATTAGATGCCTTTTTAAAAATTATCTCTTGCACTACTGCTTAACCAAATACTTAAAGAACAGCAGCAAAAATCCCTCAGGATATTAAGAAATCAGCTGAGCAGATTATTAACTTCATTACGCATTTAATATAAACAATTAACAAAAAATATACAGTGCTTCATAAGACTCAATTAAAATTGTCTTTTTGTAGTATAACGGGAATGTAACAAACTAATTCTAATAACATATCCACACCAGTATGGTCTGGACCATCTCATCTATATTGCACTATCACTTCTCCTGGAGAGACGTGTTTCCACGCCAGATTTCCACGTGAGCATTTACGCAACCCCGGTGTCATGATTTTCTCTGTATCTCAAACTTATCAAGCCCATGGCAATTGTTCTGCATTAATAGCAGGTCACACACGGCAATTCTGAATCAATCTGCACGTGCCGCGAAGTTGAACTAAGCATGGACAACGGCCACATTTATTTTTCTACGAAAACAATTTCCAAAGGGAAGAAGAGAACTGGCACGGTACAACCAAGCTTGCAGAAGTCTGCGTCCTTCACACGGGGCCAACAACACAAATGACACTGACGTTACCCTTATGAAGCTTATTTAGATTTCATTGCATTGCATATATTATTTTGTTTATTTCTTAACTGAAATAATTTGCAAGTTTTTATTTAACATATAAGCACTGCAGCTTCCTCCTCCCACTGCCCTTTTCCTGTCCTATGGCAGGTTTGCCATTGAAACCCCAAAATTACTTGTAAAACATTGAAGTAATACCTGAATTATGAGCACCATTTAAACTGATAAATGGGAGGAGACAGCTCTACAGGATCCCTGACAGATCTCCTTGAAACTCTCTGCTCCTGCCTTCAGATGATGACAAAGCAAAGTGCTCACTAAGAATACCTGGGAGTTTTAGATTATTTTGTATATAGGTCAATATGTACTTGATGAGGTTGCAGTTCTTTACGTCAATCCTAAATTTCAAAACAAAACAAACACGCACAAAACACCCAAAACTCAATAACAGGTTTAGATAAAACTTCCTAAGCTCACTTCAAGAACTTCGAAACAGCGGTTCCCTTCATTCCACCGCCCATACAAGCTTTAGAGATGAACAAAGAATTTAGATAGTGCTCTTGATGAATCTCAACCATGTAAACAGCTCACATGGCGTCTCTAAAGTCTGGTCTTCAGATAAAACAGATTATTTGACTGTCGCAGTAGAATCCAGCCAGACTTAATGTCCAGGAGATGAACCAGAGGGCCAGGTCCCCTTTCTGGCCACCCTATTACATGAGGACGGCCCAGGGACCCCAGCCCCGAGCAAAGGGGACACAGGCCGGCTTGTATCCCCACTGCAGCCACAATACATTTCTAGAGCAGAATAGTGATGTTACATCACATCAAGCTCTTAACCACCCTCGGTTTACTAGAGATGCTTTGAAATATAATTTCTCTCGATCTACTGACCACCCCCTTCTAACCCACCCCAGGTACCATTGGCTTCCTGGCCACAAGGGCCCAGTGCTGGCTCATGGTCACCCTGCTGTCCCCAGGACCCCCAGGTCCCTTTCCCCTACGCTGCTCTCTAACAGGTCATTCCCCAATTTATACTGGAACCTGGGGTTGTTCCTACCCAGATGCAAGACTCTACACTTTCCCTTGTTATATTTCATTAAATTTTTCCCCAATTCAGAGGTGTCACAGGAAAGAAAGTCGCCTTGGACTATCCTGAAGTTTGAAGAAACCATCATTGCACCCAACCGAATCTTTGATATTCCACCTTTTCTCTGGTTCTGGAGACTGCTAGTTTAAAATAATAAAGTGTTTATATGTGTGTGTGCCTCTCTGCTTTCTCCAGCTGCTGGATTCTCATGATGTGTTTGCCGTAGCCATCTGTCCTCCTCCTGTGCTCTGCAATCCAGTTGTTAATCCACAAAACTTTTTCATAGCTCAGTATGAACCAGTCACAGTTCACAGGTTCCCCCCACAAAACTGATGGAATTTACCCCACTGCATCACTTCTCAACTAAGAGCTCCCCACACATTTTGTCGCTTGATTAGGTAAAAATAAAAAAACTGCAAAAATTGTTATTAAATAACTGATACAGGACAGCTCATCCTTTTGGGTTTCAGACCATCTTAACCAGGATCAAATGAGTACAGGAAACAACAACAAAAAATTCAGCAATAGTACACTTAAAGAATTCCCAAAACAAGCAAACAACAATCTAGACAGCAAGTAAAAGTATAGGAGAGAAGTTCCTTGTCTCTTCCAGCTCAGTATGTTCCTCTGCATCCCAATCCTGGACTAAGACTTGAAGGAAAGGACATCACAGACTTCAGGTGGGACACCAATCCTTGCTGGGCTGGGGGAATGGGGAGGAGACACCAGGAGCTTTCAATATCCTATTTCAACATAAGCATTCATAATCTCCTTCTGATAACATACCCCATTCGCTCATCCTCCTCAGCATGATACAAAGACTTGACTTTCTGTCTTCCAGGGCAGTGAGCTTGATTTAACTCCCAGCACTCTGTACTTGTGACAAGTGCTATGGCCACTGTCAACTGCATGACAATGAGCTGCTGCTCTGACCAGCGGAACAACAGAGAAGGGAAAAGATCTAAAAAAATCCTTTGAAGAAGCACAGAAAAATATTCTTGAGAAAGCGGGATGACAGGTTGCTAGTGAGAGAACTCCATGTTGATGACTCATGCTTTTTCCCCTTAGATTAACTGGTTTTATTTATGTTGAAAACAACAAAAATGTGTTTTGCCAAATTACTCTGATTATTGCAATCCCATTACTGCTGAGTCAGTTGTCAGCTCACAGTCCTCCTCAGATAAGCACAAATAAATAAATCAGAAATGCATAAAGTAAATCAAAGAAAGGGGAAGCGTAATATAGCATGGGAGTAGAATTTACTGTTGTCCCCTAGGAAAATCCTCCGCCATGATTTGGGGCAGGCTACGAGATAAAGGAACTCAGGAGTTTTTCCATCATGTTGTGTTTTAAAATTGCACCAACAATGTCAAATACGATAATCCAAGTTCTTAAAAACTTGAAGCAACGTTGGTAAGTTTGTTTGTACACGCTACAACAAATTTGACAGTAGTTTGACTTTCTAGTTACTTCAAGTTTTAATCAAACCATCTTAACATTTTAATAGTCCAGGTGTAATGTCATCTTGTCACATCAACATGCATTTCAAAATGTACATAAGTAAAAATTATTCAGCCCCTGGATCATACACATCTCAGCTTGGTTAATTAAACCTCTCTCTTAACTTATCTATCTCTGCCCAGTCTCCAGTGAGCATTCCCCTAGTGTGTGGGGAAGAACACACAACAAGCCATTAGGGAGTCTAAGGAAAATACAACAAGACAAAATACAAGAACACCCAGCACATAAAATACTGAACTACTGCAGGTAAAACAAACAAACAAAAAGCCATAAGCAACTGTAAATCCTTACCCCTCAACATTCCTTAAATATCACTCAACTCGCAAAACCCCAAAGAGTATACAGCACCTCTCAGTTTTGTGTAGCAACAGGCAAGAGAAAAGCACATCCTAAGGAGCAACTCATGTGTCACTTCTGAAAGGAACAAGAACAGCCGAGAACCACTGGCCTAGTAAACCTGTCAGATAGTTCAGGAAAATACCAACTTTAAAAACTGGAATTTCAGTTGAACTTTTTAATCTGTCATTGTGTGTTTGTCAACGAGTATGCTCAAATGTTAATATATGTCACTTTACCAACACAAAAGAAACTATCAAGGCTTAATTTTTCACAGAGCACAAAGCAGAAAGCACAAGACATCCAGTGAAATTAAGCTCCATAAACACATTTTGATGAGTTTCTAATGACAGGCCGTAAGTCTAAGGGGTCACCACAGCCTCATGAAATTGTCAAATAATTCATTTGCACCAACATGGATCCTTCCAGCTCATTTAAAGTTATCATTTGTTTACTTTTAAACCCATAACAAGCCAAAGCTGCAGAGAACATCCCCCTGCCAGAAGAGCTCAGAGCAAAGGTCGGGCTGCGCTCAGACCACGGCTGGCTGGGACATGTTTTATGAGCAGAGACTACAGCTCACAGGTCCCATCAATATCTGTTTGCCATTATCAGCACTGTTATTTTATTTTGAACACCTTATTCACTCTTTATTCCAACCTCTGCTACGTGTGCAAGATGAATAGCAGTAGGACTAAAGGATGAAGTAATTCCTTTTTCTCCTCACTGTCACCTACAGCCTTGAACTCTGCAAACCACAACTGCCTCCAATGTCACCACATTTCTTCCTCATCATTCATAAGGATATTAATAATGTCTGGAGTCGCCTAAATGAATTGTATATTTCCAGAATGCAGAGACATTCATAAAAAGTGAGGATCTTTTTGTTCTTTTTCATCTCATGACAAATATTCTCATGAATCACTGCTAAACTTTATACAAGATCAACTCTAGCAATGACGGACTTATACCAATATATAAAATATAGGCTTAACCAAGCCTATATTCCTCCTTTACATTACCTTATGATCCAAAGACGTGAGAGTCACTTCAGTTAACTATACATTCTTATGTATAGCTAAATTAATTCAGCATGCAAGGCCAGTAGTCTGGAAGTCAATGAGACTCAAAAAGAAACGGCGAGTAACCCGCATGTACCACAGCACATAAGATACTTAAACCCGGAATGTCTCATACTTTCAATATTGTGTATTAATTGTGGGTTTTCTAATTGATCAGAAATGGGAAGAAAACACACCCTGATTTCTTCAATAAGCATTTCAGCTAAAAAATTAAATTTAATTCTTAATGATATACTACCTTGTCTGAGCTGCACGATGAGACACACACACTTCAATTCACTTGAATCTTTCCCTTCAAACATCTTGTGGCTGGAAAGATTCCCTTGTCAGGAATCAAAGGCTTCCCAAAGATCAATGAACTCAGCACCATGCTTTTGATTTGGAGATATTTACCTACTTATTAACAAATGGAAACAATACAAAGCATCGATCAACAGCAGAATATAAAAAATGCAAAGCCAGCTTATTTATCACAGAAATAACGCAAGTTTCTTAACACAAAGGTTTTGTCAGAAAAAAGCCTTACACATGATTTGTTTCAATACCAATAAAGCTAATTGTATCTAATGCCCATAACATTTAGGGTCAATTTTTTTAACTCTCCTTGTAAACCAGAATTACAGTATTTACATCCTGCCTCCAAGGGAAAGAGCAAGACTGATCAAAACAAGTCAAACACCTCTGTTTTGAACAAACCCAACTCCTGCCAGCTGTAAGACCTGTGCGTCCCCACTGCTGCAATTCCAGTGAACTAAATATTCTCTCTCTGACACTTATGTTCTTTCTAAAAATAAAAAAGTACTTTTTGGAATGTCATTTTGCTGTTCTTGCTGTAGGTCATGCAGTGACGCCCTGCGGTGGGTTGACTCCAGCCAGCAGCTGAGCACCCACACAGCCACTTGTTTGCTCCCCCCACAACGGGATGGCAGAGAAAATAAAGCAAAAGTGAGAAATTTCATAGGTGAAGAGAGAGACAGATCAACAAGTGAAGGAAACGGGGAGAGGGAACAAACAAGTGATGCAACAACAACCACCCACCACCGTCCACAAGCAGACTGATGCCCCTCCCAGTCTCTAAGCAACAACTACCTGGAAAGCCGTAACCCTCTACATTGTGGGGGGTTTATATATATATATATATATATATATATATAAATTTTTTTGTTTTATTTATTGCTGAGCATGACTTCTGGATCATCCCTTCGGCCAGTTTGCATCCCCAGCCTACAGAGCCAGAGAAAGGCCAAACGATGGGCAATCAGCAGCCAAAACACCAGCGGGTTGTCAACACCCTTTTAGGCACCAATCCAAGCCACAGCACCATAGGGCCTGCTATGCAGAAAGGTGCCTCTGTCCCACTGCTCAAAAGGATGAGGCATAAGGTATTAATATATAATACCAAAGATAAGAAAAGATCTGTTTAAAAACAACCTTCACGGAAAAACAAGAAGTTTTGAAAACATCAGGATTTCTTGGTTATCCCCCTCATTTTACTCTTCCCAGATTACAAACACTAAGTTATTCCTGCATCCCAAACACCACCAATAAAATGCGCTCTCAGCTCCAGAGCAACCACAGATTTAACATTCATGCAAAAGAAATGTGGACACTACAGTAGTAAGGCAGGTACACCGTATTTATGTTAAGCCATTACAAAGCATTTACATTATTTATTTCTGCAAGTAACTTGCCTGCCTACACATTTCCAAACTTTATGTTTCTGTGTGCAGGAAATATATGTAAATGGAGTATCCACTGTAAAATACTTATTTTCTGCAGTTCTCATCCTTTTCCTTGATTGGTGGAAGAGAGAGGAACCAAAGATTTTATCAGCAGTTTGAGACAGAAATATATACACTAAGTTCTCCTGAGGAATTAAAATGTCCCTTGGTTATCATATTCCAAAGCAAAACCTGTTACACTTATTCTGCATATATTATGAAACTTTAAGTCCCACCTGACGTAGATTCAATTAAGCACATCCTTAGAAGATGGCTGTACAGGTAACGCAATGACTCATAAGGATCTTTAAAACTTCATTAAGGGACACAGGTAAATTGTATTAAGATTTATTCAAGCAACTCAGCATTGAAACAATTCAAATACACTCCTTAATGGGATTCATGTTAGGCAACTAAATCAGTGCTTTCTGAAAAGCAAAAGAAACATTGGAAGCACCCAGATTTTACAATTCTTTCAGGATCTCCTTGCACACGGTCTAAGTGGCCTTATTCTGGAGCCACCTCGCTGTGAGGACACAGCGGCCACCAAACAGGTGTTACAGGGACACGGGTCCATGTCCCACCCTCACATCCTCAGCGCCTCTACCAACAAACCTACCACAGCTCTTCCAGAAACACATCCCCGGCACTTGGATTTCTCATTTCGTACGCCAGGTGGGCTGGCAGTTGGGATGCTGGTTCTTGGCAAGCGGCCCGAACGCCTTGGAGCCAGGAATTCTTCTCCGTGTGAACAAGAAGAAAGTATTTTTGCAAAGGCCGTGAGAAAAATACATGCGGGTTCCTCAACAGATGGGCCACCTGGTGTACATGAAGACTGAAGGACAATGCTGCATCCAGTACATCGAAGTGCCGCAGCCAGGAACAAGGAGCAGGGGCAATGAGGAACGGGAGGGATGCGAGGGGCTGGCAGTCACGTACAGCAGGACCCCAACATCAGCATAACAATCTGAATAATTGTATTGAGATTCCACACACACAAATGAGAGAGATAGGGTTACTAAACTGAATTCAGGCATGCACTCTTCAGTGAATGAAAATAAAATGAGAGTACAACAATGACAGAAGTTCTTGGGTCACAGCTGCGCTCCACACATCTACTGCCCAAAGCACAAAGTGAAGCAGAGAAAGCAAAACCCATCTAAGCAACAAATAAAAAGACCCCAACACCACACACCCTGCACCTCTTGGCTCCCTATAAAAGTTCCTTCAAAACACAACTGCTGATTTCCCGCTAAGAAAAACCATGCTCTTGATTTTTCTCTGCCTGTTTTTTAAAAAGCCATAATTACATATTACTGAACAATATAATTTAAATACTTTAATACATACAGTGGTTTTGGAAATACTTTGAAAATAGTTATATAATATATAACTTATTTCCACAATTATAACCAAAAACTAGCTTTAACCTATGTACAGAAGCCATTGACCAAACTACCTTAATCCATAAAGCCACTCACTCCCAGAACACTATTCTATCAAAGTCTAGTTTGACAATACTGTTGAGGTTTATCATTAAGTACTCTTACTTTAAACATGGCCACAGGTATATGTTAAAACATTATGAATATGCCTCACTAGCATCCACTTTTGTACACTCCAGCATTTAAAAATGTAATAAATATCAGAGCTCTTAAATTGGACGTACTGTGTGGTAATACAGTTTCTTTCCTTCCCTTTATCCACTCATTATGGAATAATCTCTTATCAGCATACAATGCATCAATAATTTTCTTTACTAGCTCTCCAAAGTACCATATATTTGGTTTGTGGCTAAATGGGACTGAACAAATATACTAGAAAAGCCCTATGAGAAAATGAAGTGAATGAAAAAGGTAAATTTGTAACCACTTTTATTATCAGCAAAATACATATAAAAATATTAGTAACAAAACATACTAAAACATTTTATTCAACTAATTTAGCAGTCAATCGGAGCAAAAAAAGATATTCTTTACAGAGTACTATAGCTACTACTCTGAATTCAAGTCTCAGGAACAATTCCAGTATATGCACTCAGTGTCTAAAAACATATATTTTCTTTATGAAGTGTATAATTTCAACCACCCTGCCAAGTAACAGAACATCCTTTTCAAATTAGAGAAGTGCTGCTACTTAACATAAAGTTCTGTATCTTCTCTCAGCAGAGCAGCATGGTCGCCTTACACAAGATCTCTGCAATGGGGTATTGATCACGGCATGGGCACCGGCGGCCGTGCTGCCAGGAAACTTCTGCCAGACCGCTCACTTGCTCTTTATGTGAAGGATGGTTTATTGTCACAAAGATACTCATTGCAGTCCCTGAAATCCACATTTGTTCCTATAGGTTACTACAAAGTACATGAACACTTGTGGATATATATGCTTCATCTGAATTTTCATTCAAATTGGTTTTCACTAAAGTGTTCTAATGAATTCTAATAGATTTGTCTTTCAAAGTTGTTAACACATTACTTTCTAATGAAATGTTATTCTCCAATTTAGCTTGTTATTTTGCCATTCCTGGAAAGTAAAGTGAGTTTATTCTGAGAAATAACATTTTTTTGCCAGGTTCAAAGACAATATATGGATTATTGATCACTTATATTCAACTAAGACTACATTTCTTGTATAATAAGTATATTTAAGTGTAATAAGTATACATAAGTATATTTTCACATCTCTTCACTCTTAAAACAAATTAATCAGAACAACAGCAACCTTCACTGGTATAAAGTTCAAAGCAAGAAATTACTTCCAGCTGTCTTATAGCAGAATATTTACAAATATTGCTCTTAAAGAAAAAAAAATCTTCAGCATTCATGCTTCCTTTTCTTAGAAGGTAAAATTAAGTCTTTCATTTAGTTCTTAAACAACCACACCAGTAACGATAGCAGATACACCCTTTATCAAGGCAGAAAATACACATCGTTCTGCCTTTTCATCAAGAAGATGAGGCTATTGCAACATATATAGTTTAAACCTGTTTAGTCTTGATTATGCTTGAGTTAAGTGATAAAAGTCTCATCCTTGCTTAGAGCTGGAGCCCTTTGCCTGCCCTTCTTTTTAAGGAGAAGTAGCAAGCACGAATTCAGACTATTAGTTAGACCTTCAGAGAGGATGCGATTGCTTTCCTCAACTACTTTAAGATAGGATGTTAGTCTGGTTTAGAAGCAGTAGCCGCAATGCTTGCAAAATTCCTGAAAAAGCCAGACCTGCTGACACAGTGAAATTAAAGAGTATATATTCTTGACTTCCATGTGCCTTAACCTTTTGAACAGTCACTCCCAGAACACCAGCTAAATTAATGCTTAGGAGTGTATATTACTTAATACGTACGAAACGCATATGCAAACATTTTGTGTACGCTTGCAGCAGCCACAAAGGTTAATAAACTCCGACTTGAGTGGTATCGTTAATAAACAGGGCTTTAAAGTGGAGGAGAAGGTTCTCCAGTTTCTGTCCAAAACCTCATTTGATATTTATATGTTTAAAAAGAAAAACTAACAATTCAATTTCAGCAATGATAGATGTATTTGCCACCAAACGAGAGAGGAACAGTGGAAGACTAAATGTATTCAAAACCTAAACATAATTTTGTCCAGGCTTTTTGGCTCCATTTCTTAAGTATGATGGGAAGAAATAGAACTTATTAATAGCACAGAAAGCAGAAGGTCTCTTGAAGAAATACTGAATAGAGTTAATTACTGAAAATTGAAAGTGTCCGGTTGTTTATTGATTATACTATTGTATTTAAGAATACCCTTACATACAAAGTACCAGTCTGGGAAAGTGATATTGATTTTAGCTTGATAATTACAACCAGAACAGTCTCTTTGTAATACAAAGCTTTCTTCAATAAAATATTTACCATCAAGTTCTTTGGGCCATACAATACAATCAATTACCACCCATGATCTCTCCTAGCAGCAATGACCCCGGCCAGCTCCCTCAGCACCCGCGGGTGCATCCCATCCGGACCCATGGATTTATGGATGTCCAGATTGCCTGACTGCTCCCTAACCCAGTGCCCATCAACCCAGGCATCTCCTCCACTGTCCTGCCTGCCTCTGGGGCCTCAGCGCTGCGGGATCCTCAGGACAGCCCCCGGCAGAGCAGACAGAGACAAAGAACATTCACTAACTCTGCCTTCTCTGTATCTTCTGCCACCAGGGCACCCCCCTCGTTCATCAGTGGGCCTACATTGCCTCTGCTGTTAGTTTTATCTGCCATGTATTAGAAAAAAGCTCTTGCAGTTGTCCTTGACCCCTCTTGCCAGGTTTAATTCTAAGGAGGCCTCAGCTTTCCTGGTTGCCTCCCCACACCCTCTGACAACAGCCTGATACTCTCCCCAGGTGCCCAGCCCCTCCGTCCATGATCTGTGAACTCTCCTCTTCCACTCGAGCACACCCAGCAGTTCCTGTTTAACCACACAGGTCTCCTGGCTCCTTCCTTGGCTTCCTATGTGTCGGGATGCTCTCATCTTGAGCCTTTTTGTTTTCATTTGGGTTGTGGGTTTGTTTTTTGGTTTGGGGTGGGTTTTTTTTTGTGAGTTTTTGGGGTTTTTTGGAGGGGCGGGGGGTCGTTTGGTTTTTGGTTTTTCGAGGAGGGGTGGGGCCAGTATTAATTCCTGGGGAGAATTCTTTTTATTTGTTTTAATAACCAAAATTGTGAATGCTGGAAAAACCATAGAAACTACCCAAATCCTAGTGATTTTCCTCATCAAGGCAGAGCACAATTACATATTCTACGCTTCCTACCTGCTTTCAGTAAATAATCAGCCTCAAAAATGTGAGCGACACTTCCAAATTCTTTTGAGATTAAAAGGTACAATTAATATATTAAATATTTAGTGTTTTTTAATTTCCCCATAGCCTGCATTACATCAGCTTTAAATAATATTCCACTCAGCACAGTGGTCTAGGTTTATAAAATAAGTTAAGTACAGATACATACACAAGTAAACAAACATGTAATTTTATACATTTATTCCTATTACAAAGTACTTTTTCTGAGAGAACAGTTGATAATCTAATTAGAATGCACTAAAAAAGAATGATTGATAATTCAACTAAATGCTACCTTTCCCTTATCATCATTTGCTTTATGATTACCTGTAATTAGAGATGACTTTCAATCAGTTTAAATAAATCTTCAGCCACTTAATGAAAAACAGTCTGAGAACATTTCTCAGTGTCTGTTTCTCCGCAAGGAGGGTCAGCAGGCCCTCGGAATACTAAACCTGAATGGCTATAACGCACAATTTAGGATAAGCAAGAATATTTTATTTTTATCTGGCACACTGACAATGAAATGAAAATATACTTAGAATATTCTCATTCAGAACTGAAAGTAAGTTTAAAATAATGTTTTCTAAGATAAGCTTTTCCAGTCTAGGATGGATGCACAGGTCCAAATAGTTTCTTAGATACCATTTGTCAGAGTTCAAACAAGGTCAGTTACTGCCAACCTTTGTCAATAAAATCTAACAAGGTTTTTAATATAAACGCTTATTCCTGAGTGAAAACTCTTTGTACAATATAATTAATGTACAACACCTTGTGAAAACATGTAATGCAGACAGATATGCTCCAAAAATATATACATTGTCTTAAGAAGCTAAAATTCTTTTTCCCCTCCTCCTCAAACCACTTTGCTCCTCTAACAGAGCAATGTAATGGTGCAAAGGGAGCCACGAGAGCTTACGCACCACGCTGGTCTGTCCCACCGTACCGGAGCAAAACCCAGCTGCACCTTTGAGACCTCCTGTTGTTGGCAAACATCCTGAGAGCTACACGAAGCAAAGGCCGGAGCTTTGTTGCTCCTCAAAAGCCTACGCTACACATTGTTCACATTGCAACCTGAAACCTTTCAAAAAGGGAATATTACGAAGTCTGTCACTTGCTGTCACCATAGGAATAATTTCCACTTCTAGCAGAACATTGTTGGCACCCTAAGTTCCAACCACGGGAAAAATAAATACAATTTGTGAGAGAAACTAATATTTCTAAGCCAAAACCATTTTTTCCAACGCAGTTGCATGAAGTAATATCAGTATGCTTTATTTTATATCTTTTATGTTTTATCTTTGGTAAGGATCAAATTGGAATGGCATATGAAGTTTCCCACATCTACCAAATTTGCTCAGTGTATTGGCTGTTTCCCTCCTATGTACTGAGGTGAAATGACGGTGATGGGTACGTAGAGATCTGTATCTGTGGGACAGGAAAATCTCTCCGCTCTAATGGTTCTAGTCAATATTCTCTGCAAACAAGCATTTACAGGCAGAAATGAGAAACTATGAATCTAGAAATCAGAAATGCTCACCAAATATTTTGTAGAAAAGTGGCACAATAGTTTTCATCTCTGTTTTAGTTCATGAGTGCTGATGAGAGTTCTGTAAGAGGAGATCTGAACAGAGTCAAAAGATGCTTGGAAGAGTTTCCAAGGCCTTCATAAGTTCTAATAGATCACATTTAACAAACCTTCTGAACTTGAATTAGTCCTTTTTAAAAATCACACAGCAAAGTTCAGAAAAAATATAATACAACAATATTGCATTGTTGTAGTGGTGCTCATTAAACCCCAGTTCACTAGAACCAAACCAGAATCTGTAACCTGTAATCACGTTATTTCACTGTTGACAAGAACCCAGCCAGGATTTTCAAACACTTGTGCCCAAGCTCAAGAAACCATATCACGATACACCTCCGCTCCTCCAAATACTCCTGTGAAGATTTTGATTATCTGAGAGTGTTCATCTTGAAGTGAAGTATGTACATAAGATGAGGAACTGTGAAAGTGATGTTTGTGATTTCAGTTCAGCACTCCAGTCAAGGTGAATTCTCAGTGTGCAGCATCTTTAAAATCCAGTCACTCAGGCAACTGTATCTTTATTTCAGTGTTAAATTTAGACAGGAATATATTTATACCAACATTTATCTTTGCCATGTTTGCTTCTAAGATGCCGCACAGTGAAAATTTTAGAAGTGCTATTCCTGATATACCGTATAACAGCCCTGTATTTTATCCAAAAAAGAATTGCTCTATTTTGTGTTTTCACGAGTTCATAAATTATTCCAGAAAAGATGATAGCACCCCTCTAAGATGCTAGATCAACCAAGTTCTCATTTCTTAAAATGACTACTCTTTATCCAGAAGATATAGCCATAGAATAGTCTATTGAATCAGCAATCACAAAAAACCCCCACGACAGGGGTCAGTTTATGGCCAGGGAGAAGCGCTTGGGCTACCGGGCTCTCCGGTGCCGCAACAGCAGGGCAGATAAGCCTCATTTTATCAGCTATTTTATACAGGAGGTTGCGGGTGCTACAGCAGTACGTGAAAAGGAAAATTCAGTACCTATGGAGCAGTTTCACTCTTAAAGAAAAGTCATCTCCAAACCTATATTCAGTTAATAACATTTAAGAATCATTCCAGAGAACCCGATAACTTGATCAAATGAGTCCATTTTCCCCATTTCTTATCTTGGCTTTAACCATAAAAGAACACATCCTATTATGACAAGAACAGCTCTTGCACCTTGAAGCTCCTATAATTCTTCAAGTCACCATCATTCTTTAATATGTGTTATCATATATGCCTGAGGCAATATAGTATTAAACTAGCATTTTAGAAGTTTGAGTTCACCATGTATATTGTACTCAGTGTCTGCACTAATGTGAGCGTTTTACTGAAGAAATCACATACTGTACAGGACACAAATGATCAGCTTATACAACTATATCAAGCATCAGTATTGTGGACATAGGAAGAACACAACATTTGTTCTGGAAACTTGAAAACAGTGGAGTTCAGGATCTCCTGTGGCAGGAGCAGGATAGCAAGCAGAATTGCAACCCTGGATTTCAGCGGGGCAAACTTTTACCTTTTCAGGCAATTGCTGGGGGAAATCCCATGGACAAGGCTGCTTGAAGGTAAAGGGGCCCAAGGCAGTTGGTTGGTGTTCAGGGACTGTTTCTACCAGGCACAAGGTCAGAGCATCCCACACGTAGGAAGTCAATGAAGGGAGCCAGGAGACCTGTGTGGTTAAACAGGAACTGCTGGGTGTGCTCAAGTGGAAGAGGAGAGTTTACAGATCATGGAAGGAGGGGTTGGCTACTTGGGGAGAATATCAGGCTGTTGTCAGAGTGTAGGGAGGCAACTAGGAAAGCTAAGGCCTCCTTAGAATTAAACCTGGTGAGAGGGGTCAACGACAACAGGAAGAGCTTTTTCTAATACGTGGCAGATAAAACTAACAGCAGAGGCAATGTAGGCCCACTGATGAACAAGGTGGGTGCCCTGGTGACAGAAGATACAGAGAAGGCAGAGTTATTGAACGCTTCTTTGTCTCTATCTGCTCTGCCGGGGGCTGTCCTGGGGAGCCCCGTAGCGCTGAGGCCCCAGAGGAAGGCAGGACAGTGGAGGAGATGCCTGGGTTGATGAGGACTGGGTTAGGGATTGGACTGGATGATCTCTTGAGGTCCCTTCCCATCCCTGACATTCTGTGATTCTGTGAAAAGGAAGCAACCGAGAAGCCTGACTGACAACGAAGGTAACAGAGGCACTACGTGCATCTTCTTTCAACTTCTTATAATCCAATAAGAACAATTTTCTATATTAAAAATGTTAGTTGAGCTGTTGTTTACTCTACTAATGTTTGGATGATATAACAAGTCTATGAGATACAGTTTACCAGCTGCTGCCGTGGTCTTCACAGTCAGTAAGTTTGTGGAGTTTTCTGGAACAGACTTGGCTGGTGTGTAGAACTCAGGCTGGTTATTTGAAGGCATCGCAGTCCACTGTAATCTGTCTGTTTTCCAATGTATTAGATTAACATTTATCTCTTTAAGCACACAGCTTATCTGTCAAAAAAATCCTCTACAGTGTCTGGCGCTATGTCTCCAAACAGAGTGTCCTAGTTCCACACAGACTGTTATTTAGTGTCCCAATTTTCTTCACTTTGATAAAGAAGAAAACTGTTCAATTCTGACAAGTTGATTAACAACAATCAGCATTATTTTCCGAAAAACAGATCAGCTATGCCCAGAAAAACTGCACAACTCTTCTCATCTATTTTTGACATGGCAAGAATGTACATCAATTCCAAATATGAATGGCAATAATCAAGTCAAAGCAGAATTAATACAGGGTTCCTTGTGTAAGAATTACACCTACTAGCAAGTGTTTTCATGCTCCAAATGCATGACTTGACCCCCAAAATTGTACTTTGAAAGATGAAGTATTTTCTATAGATTCTGAAGCTTTCATTTCAAAAGAAATCTTTCTAACCTTAGAAGTGCAAAAATAATCTCCAAAAACTAGGCTGAAGTTGTTTCCCTACATTAGCAAGAGTAAAACAAACAAACAAGCATGTTTGTCTTTGCCTTCCCTATTCCCATTCTCTTTCTTCTACCATAATAATGTGTAACACAAGTCAATCAATTCCAGGAACTGCGCCTGTTCCCATTTGCCTACCTGAGTTTGTTTTTATTGCTGCATCACGAATTATTAGGTCGATTTTGATTTCTACACTCCCATACAACTCCTCTCCTTTTTCAATTAATCCCAGAACAGGATTCAAAAGGTGTGCTGCTTCACAAAAGGGTATAGTTCTGCACTCTTGTGTGGTTTTCCATCTACCTGATAACTATGGAGTTTCTCCATCCAAAATTGGATATTAAAGATCAAAAGGAATCTTATCTTAACTCCTGAACTTGCTATATACATAATCATCTGTCCACAGAGGTACAGTTAGAGTATCAGAATATATACTTTTGAACTCTTAAATTATGCAGTATTTTATTATTAATATTAGATTTTTATAGATTATATTGCTATATATAATATATTGTTATTAGATTAGGGCTACTATTGTTGAAAAAGTAAAATGCTACTAATAATAAACTGAGGAACAGGCAGCTTATTATTTTTCTTCATTAAATTACATGTTTGGATTGTTATCAACTTACATTATGCCATAACCTATGTGAAGGCTAATAAATTCTTATTTACAACAGCATTCTTGGCTCTAGGTTGAAAAAACAAAGGAATCTGTGAGAGGAAAATAATCAAAATCTGCAGGTAGCTTCAGGTAGGAGGAACAGATTCAGAGTCTCTAACTTCCAACACCTTATGGTTTAATAATATTGTTCTGCTGTATTATGAACAACTGAGTAAATCTTGACTATCATGATTACATACATCATGTTCTATGGACAGCATTAAGCACTTAGTAATTAATGATGACGCTGCCCAGAGATGTCAATGAGAAGCGAAAGGCTCTCAATCCAGATCAGCACACTGTAGATACAGAAAGCTTTACTTAAACATATCCTATATTCTGAATGTCCCTCATAGCCCTGTCTGTATTCAGAACACTAACACACACCACTACAGCAATTTAAAGCTATTTTATTCACGTTATCTTTTAGATTATTACAATTAAATATAAATAGGGCAGTTCTACTCTGCTTCTTCAATGCTAGAAATTTTAGAAGCCAGTTTCTATTATATGTAGGAGTCGCATCTTCAAACATCAAGACACTCTTTGCGTATCAGTGTAATAAACAGAACGCAAAAATTCAAATATAAAAATGAAAAGCTAGTATCTGAATTTGTGCTGAAAAGCTGGAATCGTATGCAACCCTAAACCACAACGGCAAGACTGTTTATCGTATTCCTTTGTCCATATAAAAAGTCACCAAGTAACATAACCTTGATGGTAAGTCACAATCTTAAATATAATTCTAAAATATCCCAGTTGGGTATAAATGAACATGATGCAGAACTGGTACGGTAACATTTTAAGAACGTTATGGCACCAATTTGAACAGAAAGCGCACTATACCTGTCATTAACCAGTACCACACATTCTCCAGGTGAGCGATCATCATAATCCAGTTATATCGCAGATGTCACAGTCCATACTTTATTCTGCAGGTTAAATTTAAGATATGATCGATTTGACTAAGACTTCCTGTTAACTTGCTTAATTTCACGTCCTCCAAAACACTGCAAAGACGACTTTTCTAATCACCACATGTCAAAGGAGGAATTTATCTTTTAGATCTTCTGTGAGAAGAACTGTGAAAGGACAACGGAACACAATACAGCTAATCCTGCATTAAAAGGTAAAACAAACTCATTTCTAAGTGGAACCACACTGCTCCATAAAACAAGATGTAAAACTTGATAAGCATACTTCCTCTAGGGTTCTTGCCAAATGAGTGAGAAATTTTGCCTTAAAAACAAACCCAAAACCACTTTCGTGTTAAGAAATTATCAAGGAAACATACACCGATAGAAACCAACTCAGGTTTAATGATGCCAAACCCTGCCACAGCCTTGAGGCAGAGAAATTGTAATTACTACTTCAATCATAAACACAGACTATCTGGTCTTACCAAAAGCAAATTAATCTTGAAACACCAGTAGATAATGTAAAATAAAAGTAGTTACATTAACTGTAACAAAATCACTATATAAAGTTGAGGGAGGGCACCTCCCGACTCCCAACTCCCTTTCTGTGTCAGACAACACGAGCCAACATTGAGGTTGAGGTTTGGGGTTTTTTTTTAATAAATAAAAGTTCTACAAAGGATTATTATTATTTTATTTTTTGGCAGTAATAATAACTTCCTCATCTAAATCAAAAACAAATGAGAAAACTAATACCACATTACTGACTTATTCAACAAACAGATTTTAATTGAACTTCCCCTTCATTTGGTTGCAAAACTGGAGCTGAAATCTCTTGCTGGTTGAATTAGCTTTTTTATATTAATACTTTCAATGCTGTGAATGCACAGAAATATATTAAATATAATTTAAACTATAAAAAAAAAATCAAAAAGCAAACTACCAACCGGATTTTGTATTACTAATGTTATGCATGTGATCTTCTGGTGCCATTAGATTTTTCCTCTTACTCTCCTTCAGAGGGTGAAAAAAAGGCAATTTCCATAAACAGAAGAGAAATCAGAAGCATCACAACATAAACCAAACTAAAACAGGGAAAAGAAAAGGAGTTACAGGTTGGATATCTCCATCCTTTGGATTTGAGGCGTTAAAGGACGTTCCCTGGGATGAGTAACGAGGCAAAGGCTGCGAACTGCCAGCAGCATTTGTGGCAGAAGCAAACCAAGATGGGAGATGGGAGGTTATTTGTACAAAAGCAAACAAAACAGGCATTGCACGCTGCCTGGAGGGAAGGCAAATTTTAAGAAGAAAAGGAAGCTCTATCTAAGAATAGGGAGTTATTTTAATTATTCTTTTAAGCATAAAGACACTCAAACAAGCATTCTTTGGGAAATTGAAGTGACAGTGAGTTATAGCACAGCCAGACCACAGGCACAAGTTCCTTTTATCTGACTTCAGGCATCTCCATTGCCATGTTTTTTCTCAAATATCAATTTCCTTAAGTCTCTTGTTTTCCAGAAAGAAAGAGGATATGAAGAGAGGACAATATGAAAGGGAAAAAAAAAAAAAAAAACTCTTACCCTGAAACAGAAGATTAAAAAAGGTATTGTTGTACAATATTTGTTATTTTTATTTTAAGAAGGGGGAAGCATCATCCAGGAAGTGGGAAGATGAGCAGAAAAATCAAGTAGCAATGGAACGCACCACACCTGCCTTTGCAAAAAGAGAAGCAAATGCTTTAGCAGAACATCTTATAGTGGTTGGGGCGAGAGAGGATCAAAGATGACGTATCGACGCTGTCAAGTTTCCTCGGGATGATGTTTCTCTGCTCAATATGTTGTACATCTACAGCACCCCAAGCACCAAACCTCAGCAGTGGCTCCAGAGCTGCTTCATTTCCTTGGAGCAGGGGAGCACCCGATCGATAAGACAGCACCAAGCTTAAGAGGTAATTTCATTTTTTCACAAGATTATTAAAGACTATGAAAGATACATCAGTCTTCTTCCACTAGGACAACTGCCACTTTTTAAAATTGCTTTTTAAACGTCACAGTTCGTTAAGCATGACTGGTCAGATCTCCCGGGCTCAGGGCGGCTCACCAAACCAAAAGGTTGGCGTGGGAATGGTTTCCGTTTTCTGACCACTGTGTCGGTTCACAAGTTAGTGTTTTAGAGACAACACTGAGCCAGTTGTCAGCTGGGTACAACAGATTTCAAAAATATCAGTCACTTTATTCATGCCCAACACAGCCCACACGAAAGCTGCCAGGATGCAGGCGGGTTTTACACCAAATCTGATGTTTTCGGCAGTCTGTTTGCCCCTCACAGCTCCAGAGCAATAACAGTCCTCCCATCGCTATTTCAAGCTTCCTTGATTTTTAAAAGAAGTGAACCTTTTCATGTTCTTGCTATTTATTCTCATTTCGGCACTAATTAAATGCTTTAGGAAGAGAATCATGCAACCATAATGAAATTCAGTGGAAAGTTAAATACAAATAAAAACAAATACACAAGGTTAACTTCCATGACCAAGTTTTAATACCCCTCAATACTACAGGCAAGAAGGCAGAATCACTTTAAGATCTTAATGACTACTAGAAGCGTATGGAGCATTACCGAGACTAATTCACAACTATACAGAAAGCAGATTTTTTAGATATGTATATAGTATGCCTGTTAATCTGTACTTAATAGACTATCATCTTAATTTACCTCATGGTAAATCAGCTATCATTAACTCTCTGACATTTTTATGGTGGAACAAATTCAGTCATCTCCTGGTTTAAATTTTTATCTACATGATGTGGCTTCTGTTCTGTTGAGCTGAGCAATATTTCAGTTTAACAGTTTGGGGAATCAAGGTTGGTGGGCACTGCAGTGAGGTCCCTGCACCCAAGTACAATGACTCATAGTGTAACACTGAATTTTAAACGTTTTGCCAAGAAAGATTGGACCAGATGAACCTTGTGGTCCATTCCAACCTGGTATTCTATGATTCTGTGATTTTATGATTTATATATGCTTTGGAATACTCTGTGGAATCAACTGGCTTATGAGTATGCAATGGTGCTACGCCTGAATTCTTTGAAATGACTGTGTTTTTTAATCTTAGTCATAATGGTACCCTCTGATGCGATTTATAAAACAAATTATGACGTTTTAATTATCACTGGCAATGCGCTTCCGAACTGGCAAGCAAACCACCCACTCGAGCAACAACGTACACACGCACACGCGTACAGCACAGCGCATGGGTTCTTCCATTGCCTCCTAAGACCCAAAAATCAAAAGTTTTCCTGCCTTTCTCGATTAATCCTGTTAGTAACGTGTATCAAATACTTTGTATCAAATGCTCATTTAAAACCCAGAAGAATGGTATATAAGGCTGGAGATTATGGGTCTTACTAGAGACATAAGACTAAAAACTCTCAGTTAATTGTGGGTTCTGTCACTAATCTCTAGTTTTGGTTGAATCACTTTAGGCTTTTTTTGCTCTGGTTTATTTCCACAGACCATTGAGGGATTAGCTCAAGCTTATAAACCATTTTAAACAAAAAAGGATTTCTCTATAATTGTTAAGTAATACAATTACTGATAGCTTCCTTCTGAGCTGAAAGGCATTTATTTGAACCAGAGTTTGCTTTTGCAGCACGCTTGTTCTGATCATAGTTTTTATGGCCCAGTAACAATGAGGAATGTATTTGAACTGGCTTTAGCATTTCTATTAAGTATCTTTATTATATGTAATGTGTAATTCCTTGGGGTCCAATATTTCTCACTCAAAGGAAAATGAGCAATACTTTAAAAAATATTTAGAAGGTTAATGAGTAAGGAAAAAAAGAATAATTAAAAAAATCAACCAGCCAATCTTTGTTATAACATACGGCAATCAAGATTCTCTAATGAAGAGTTTTCCCAAGGTGTTCCCACAGGCCTGTTTGTGGTGTTTTTTTCCAACTTGCTTAAACAGGAAAACAACATTTTTGTCTGAAACTCAACCCCTGTCCTTAGGAACATTAGCAGAGCACAACTACCAACGTCACGGTCCAGTTCCCCGTGTAATGATGGCCCAAGAGCAGCTCTCCATCTCCATCAGCAATCTTGGCAGCCACAGCCCTAAACCTGCGCCAAACATATTTGCATGGAGAATCTTCTGCTGCTTTCAGGTAAAAATGAGATGAAGCTGCCTTGCAAAAAAACCCACAGTCAGCCAGAACTGCAGCTCTTCCTCAGTTTTGAAAAATCAGATTCTACCCGATGACACAGAACAATGTATTTACTGATTTAATATAGACCAAAAACTTAAATAAAAAGGGGGGGATAAAAGGACTTTAGGATCTTACCGATTTATTAGAATAGTTTGTCAGTGAATATAACACAGAGTGGAAAAGCACAAAGAAAACCAGAACTTACATCAAATGGCCTTGGTCTGTTCTCTCCAATGAGGATTATAAGACAGGAGTAAAAACAACTTGGAGAAATGAAACTTGGCAAGTTCTTCCAGAGACTCACCTTTTCATTGCAATTGCTTTTAAGCCACACAAACAGTATGAACTTCTTCATATGAAAGGAAGATATTGCAACAGCATGTAATGTAAAGGTACTCTAACCTTCCACTTTGCATCCCACACAATGAGTAGTGTAAAAAATGAGATATACTCTCAAATCAAATAGATCTATTGTTTTAAACTGAATTTGAAAGCTAAGCAAACACAAGACAAATACCAGGCTGTCAAGGCTTGTAACAAAACTAAAATACGCTGAGATAAAGAGGCAGGGAGAAGGAAAAACAAAAATACACACATACAACACACACTGGGGGTTCACTAAGAATTAAACTTTCATCTGCATACAGAAAATAATTACTGCTTTAACAGGAACTAATGACTTCCAAATAAAACCACAGAAACAACACAAAAGTATTGAAACCACCTGCACTGTGATGCCCTTTAGCACCCCAGTCCCGGTAATTCAAAGTAAATACTGCTCTAGTTAGTCCTTGTTGGCTCTATTTGTTTAAAATTCATTAAGTTCAAAACGTGAATTCAATGTATACTCTCGAAGCTCGAAAATTATAGACTTAATAAAGAAGTAATTCATAAGACAAATACTAAAATATTCACTAAGGGTATCATTTAAAACTTAAAATGTAATAAAGACATACATAGCTTTTACATTCCTGACACTTTTTTCTGCTACTAACATGCACGGTCTCCCTCGTTCACTAAATCAGGGCAGAGCTGCTGCTCACTTGACTTCAGTCAAGTGCAAATCCTCTACCTTGAGCAGATCAACTGCCTGCAACATCACTAAATTCCTACCTTTTACAAATTCGGAGATCTTGAATTACTTTTGAGCCAATTTACTACTTCCAAAGCTACAAATATCCTCTTACAAAGACTCAAAATGGTGAACTACTTTAGGGTTAACATTTCTATAGAGCCTTCATGCACTCTTGAAAAACAAGAGATTTCCACTAGATGTTGATTTATGCTCGTCTGCACTTGTCAGTTCCTGCGACATCAGCTCATTGCGTGCGCTTGGTGTGTTAACTTCTAATTAGATATAAGCTAACTTTCTTTTAACACAGGTATGAAGATAAAATTAAGGCATATGATACAATTTTTACTTTCATTTCACCCTGTATTTCCTTCACCAGTTGATGGATCTCTTTTTTTCCTATCATGGACTATCAGCATCCTAACCTTGTAATACATTAGGATGACTGAGCCACAAGAGAAAAATTTGGGGTTTTTGGTACCATTTCTTTGACCCCCTGTCCACAGCTGGAGCTCCAGCTTTCCAGAACCCCAAGAACAGAAGTATCTGGAGCAGCACCTGTTTCCCCCACTTCTCATTGCAGGACAGTGGGAAGGGCAGATGTGTCGGCTCTGTGTCTCATATGGTGTGTGCACCACAAGAACTGCGACCATACAACGTTAAGACCTGGGATCTACGCCCACATGTTTTTTCCAAGAGCACTCGGGAGTGTGAAGCAGAAAGATCTCTACTGGTGGCTTCCCCTTCTGCTTCTTGTAGCAGGCCAAAAAGAATCTAAGTTCTGACCAGTGATCTGCCCATCTCAGCTCATTTTTCAAACTGAGCCATGTTACCTGTCAAGTAAAATGCAGTATTTTAATGTTCTTACAGAATGGAAACCTGAAACACATGGGTATTAGCTGCATTGCCCTCCCCAATGCACCATCCTGGATTTAATTTCTTTCACTGTACTGGATGGGCAGGTATTTAACAGTTCTTTTTTTCCAAGTTGTATCACAGTGAAGTCATGTGAATTCCCTCTGCTGGCTGACAATAGCTAGAACTTAATGTCTGGTAACTGTCTTCCCTAGATAACTCCATTCAAATGTTAATAGCTCTCTGTAATTCACTCAATTTATTTGGGTTTGGATATCTTATCTGACCAGCACCTCTTACTTCTGTGTTCTCCTTCCCTTTCTTCCCCAACAAAATTGCTCAAGCCCTATTCAGTTGCAACTGAATATGTAAAAAAATCAAATCATATTTTTTCATTACAGAGCAAGTCCTCTCATAATCTGTACAGGAATATGTTTTTACTTTCCAGGTTACTGAGCAGAATATTTCTCCAAGTCTGCACTTTGGAAAACCACAAGCTTCTTGATAATCTCCTAGACACCCAGAAATAGTGCACTTAAAATAACCCCAACAGCAGCACATCACGTTGTCAACTTTTCTACAAAATTCAACCTAAAAAAACAGAATTGATTTTTTTTCCTAAGTGACATACCATTCTAAAGGCAAAACAGAATACAGAAGAATGCAAAAAAAATAGTTTGCTTCCACAGGGAGCAATAGATTTACTATCAAACAGCAGGAGCAATGTCCCGGCAGTAGAACCAAGCTGTCTCGCACCATAAACAGGCACGTTAAACTGACATTGATCCACCCCAGCTCACCAAGAGCCCAGGGCATATTTGGTGTCTCCCCCTCAGAGCTGCCTGTATGTGTTCAGAATTCCATACCAACAAAGCACATGTGAAACCAGAAATGGTGATTATCCACGGGATCGTCTCCCTCTCTTGACAGTTGTTTGTGGAAGCTGCAGTGGTGTGTAGACATGTTCGATGGAACTGGTGTGACTAAAAGGAACAACACAGTTTCTACTTAAAGTTAGATGCTGGCTTATTGTCACTGCAATTTTCCAATTGTTTTTTCCTCCCTCAGCTGTCTGCTCCACTCACCTGTGTTGCCAGCAGAGCAGGGCCTTGACAGATACATAGAATTTAATTCCCACTTAAGAGACTACATCACTGATTATTTATTTATAAAACAAGTACTTTATTGACAACTCTCCTAGATAATTCCTCATCCAGTTTCTGACTATACAGGTAACAAAAACCTCTTTATGGTGGGAAAGTAAACATGTTAAGAAGCTGAAAAAAGTATTGGGATGAGGTGACTGACTTGCTCTCCTCTAGTATTTGCAGATGCTTTGCAGACTGCACTTTTAAGTATTAGTTTTTTATTTTTTGCCATAAAAAGAGAGGGGGGCGGGGGGGAAAGCTAACAAGCCGGTAGTATATAAATGAGGAGACGGGCTTTGATATAAATGGGATTACACATCCAGTTCAAATCAGCAGCCAGAACATAACGGCATCAAGAACCAGCAGAGCTGGTCAGTAGCCGGGATCTCTACAAGAACTGGTGGTACCCAACACTGGTACCTAATTTTAGTTACTACAAGAATTGCCCAGCACTGGGTAACAGAGTGAATATATGCTCCAAGAACTCTATAAAGAGCTCAGCGTTCACGGAAAAGAACATCTGGGCTTCTAGCAGAGAAATAAAACTCATGGTAACCTCACAAATGCATCTATAGATTTTGTAAGTGTAAATAAAGTTTAATATCTTTAAAACAACTTCAAGTTTCCACATGCATATCATATTTCCCTGTGCATCAGAGTCCTTTGGGGAGGGGGGTTGGTCATTTTTTCTTCCAAAGATACATTTCTTTTTAGGAATTCTGAAGAGCTTTACATAAATAACTACTTTAGTAGAGTTATATTCAGAACACAAACACGAAAAGAAACCATGATGTTCTGCGGACTCCTGACCTCCTGATAACCGGGAAAGGTACAGTACAATAAAGCTATTGATTTGTCTGTACGTTCTTAAACAGTAAAGCTGAAAGCTCAACTTTTCCACACTTGGATGAAAAATAAGCCAGCCATGCTAAATCCTTCCTTTCAAAATCCTAGCAAAGCTTTTATATTTGCTTCTGATTAAAAAAAAACTAGTGATAATTACCTCAACGTTTAAAGGACTTGGACATGGTATGATGGGCCAAATTCAGAGCATTGATTGCATGTGTAGTTGTTGATATTGCAGTTATTGATCCCAGTCATGTAATAGCACTGACAAGAACAAGCTGTTTCTCAGTCTCTTACCATTTCGGTCCCTTTGTTGCACACACTTCAGTTATGAGGAACAAAAAAAAGCACAACCATGAAACTCCATTTCCTGTTAAATTTTAGCCAAGCTCATTATGAATCTTACAGATACAAGTTACTAAATTTATTTTCCTTCTCTGTTTGAGTAATGTAACATTTGTTCCAAACAGCATGAGTTGAAACGGTTTTTTGCTATACTCTAAATTGTAATTAAAATACTCTCTTGTACTTCAACATGAATACAAATAATGAACCGCTAACAATCTTAAATCTACATTTAAAATTTAAGAAAATTGTAACCATTAGCTTTCTTGTTTATAGAATCTAAATGACTACAAGCTCACTAACTAATGAGTAACAACTTGGTAAGTTTAACAAGGTCTTATAGGTAAAATTGTTTCTTTTCTTCCCTCACTCTCCTTTTTCCCCCCCTCTCAATCAGAATCCACCTCACACTCCTTTCAAGAGCTCTTTCTTATCCTTCCAGCATCAACATAAAGCTTCACATGTGAAAATTACATTTGAGAAACCTTCGTTTTACACTCCCATCATGATTTATCTCTGAAGAAAACCAACAAGCGAAGCAAGTACAAACCAGCATTGACTTCCTTGTATCTGCATCACGCTGACACAACAGCTCAGATCAGTACAAAATTAATTGAAATCTGTTATTGACTCTGAAACCTAAAGATGGCAATTTAGACGTCAACATTAGCTAACTTGATTTTAATGTTAACATACAACAGCTATGACAAATGAATTGATGACATGCACAAATTTCTGACATCTGTAACTTCAGAGAGCAAATGGAGTTGACAAATGGATCTGATGGCAAATATTATGTGACTCCATAATTAGGGATGTACTGAAGTTTGCACTGAAACTGCACTGGGAAAACAGAGGGAATTTTCCACTGACTTGCGTACTATTTTCAGTTAGGTGAAGTACATGAAAGTTCAACCATTAAAAAACCCTACAACCTGATTTAGTATTGTTCTTCACTTATTTCATATAGGTGCAAAGCAGAATCAGACACTGCGAATCAGACACTAATTCTCTATCTTCAACAAATAAGCAAAGAATAGTTGAATATTTGCTTCAGAATTATACCAAAACCACTGCAATGAATACCCTCGTTTGGTGTATGATACAGATTCCAGAGCCTCTTGTACAGCAGTTTAATTCCTCAGACAGGAAGGGCTGGAAAGCTGGAAAGTAGCCACGATGCTACAGTAGGAACAACGCTGAAGGGCAAGGAAAAGGGAAGCAGGGACTAATTTGGACGGTTTATGTGCCTTTAGCTCCTCTATAATTCCAAAGCTGGTCTTAAGTACAAATTTCAATAATACTGTGAACTGGGCAATAGTCCTTCTGAGTCTATAAAAAACCCCCAATGTCCTATCAACAGTCACTTTTCTTGTCCCATTTTTGGATTTCGCCATTCAATTTGCCATTCTTAAACTGTAATCACAGATTATCTAGCTGTAAAAGCATCTTTGGTGAGTACTATTTGCATACAGGAGGAATCCCCAGCTACAGAACCCTGATCCCCCTCTCCGTACTACCTCTAGGAACTCCACTTGAGTTGGGTCATCAGAATTTACAAACTAAGAATACAATCACAGAGCTACTCTACATAATAAACAAATGCTAAAAGTCAAAATTTACTGTATTATTAGCATCACCCTAAATATGTTTTTATAAATTAAATCTTCCTGGGGGAAAAAAGCAGACTTTTCTTAAGAGTACAGCTGATAAGGGGGAAATTATGATTCCAAGGCATTTCCCATTTCTTGCAATGTCCAGCATAATCCACCAACAGATTGCTGTAAATGTAAGTTTCAAACCTTCTAACTTCTATATTTAAAGACCAGACCACGGGGAAAAGAATTGCTTAAGAAAAACAATAATACTGTCGATGCCTTTAGATATCAGAATCGACATCATGAACGATCCCCATGTTAAAAATACACTTTAAACTACTCATTCTTCACAAGGCATAGTCTTGTTTCATTTGAGGAAATGTAATCATGTTTTTTAACATGACCTTTACAGCCTCTTTGTCACAACTCAATAACAACTTCCTGGTAATTTCTTGCCACACAACATTCAACCTTACTCCAGGAAAACCATAATAGAAAACTTCAAAAATTCATAGAAACAATGGCAATTCTACCTAATGTTTCATTTAAGCTTTTCTATCTCTCAAGTTAATATTAGAATTGACTTTTAGGCAGTTGAATGTAGAGGAAGCATAGGCAGACTAAGGTACTGAAAACACTAATTTAAAAAGCACTAACAACACAGCCACTGTGTTACGTCAAACTCATTTAAGTTACAGATAATATTTAATTATTACAAAAGATTTTGTTCTTGTGTATGCCAGCTTAGAGATCGATAGTTTTAAGGGTTTTCACTATGTTCAAACCATTTTTTTAAATGAAAAATATATCTGTGAACCTCTACGACAATCTTGACAAAAAACTAGTTTAAGCTATTCTAAGTTTTTTAATCACTGCTACAATTAAGAAACTATCTTTTCTGATAAATACTGTCTTACGCTTACAGTTCTCACATTTGACCAGAATTACAGCCTGAAAAAGCTGTTGCTAGTCTCATCCATCAGTAATTCCTGTTTCACATTATATGCACTGCAGTCTTGTGAATTAGCTTACAGAACATGTAATTACTGAAAGAACCGGTGGTATTTAAAATAAGGGTAAGGTTCCACGTACCTTTTCCTCAGTAGCAATGCTGACTTAAGGGCTTCCCATTCCTCCTACTCTACTACTCATCCTTGTCCCCATGCTGCCCTTCACTCGTACTGCACAACCGTTTGTAGGGCTGCATTGAGAATGTGACCGGGGAACTAATCCAGGTTGGGAAAGGGAAAAAGAGAAAGGAGGAAATGATTAAATCAAATCAGCTTCCCGATTCATGGCAGAGGGTGCTCCCAGAAATAGCTATAGGAACACAGCTATAGGGACGAGGCGAGTGAGGGGAGGCATAAGCAGAACAGGCAGTAAGAGCATAAACAAATGGTACTGCTGAATCCAACTTAGAGTAAAATTACTGATTCGAACACTGACAAACACTCCAGAAATTCTACATTTCAGACTCCCGGTATTTTAACTATTATTTTCAGATTATTCATTCAAAATCAAACCAACCAATATTTTCACCATTTAATCTTGCTACTAAAAAAATTACATTCTCATCCCTCTCAAACAAAACACGTGTATGTGTGCATCACGTGAACATCAGGGGACTAAAAGAGCAGATTTCTTAAAGACATCTCTTAATATTTATTTCTTGTTCTTCTTCCTTCCATAGCCATACACAGCTTAAGGCCATACACAGCTTAAGAGGGGCAGGAGAACCTCTCTGACCTACTGACCACCCCCCTTATAACCCACCCCAGGTACCATTGGCTTCCTGGCCACAAGGGCCCAGTGCTGGCTCATGGTCATACTCATTCATTACTGTATAAAGAGCATTATACAGAAGATGTAATGGGACTTGCTGGTAGAAGTGATAGGTGTTAGATCAACAAAGTTTAAACAGCACACTACATGTAGCTTCAATGACAGGCATAGATCAACTTGGACAAAACTCAACCACTTCATATTTTTATGGGTACTTCTGCAAATAAATACTGCGAAATGTTTAAAATCACACTTTTTTAAAAAGCTACTCTTAAAGCACGTTCAAGTATGGTATGACTGCTTCTTGTCATAAATATTGCATCCCAGAGAGGCTCTTATACCTTTGAAACATGATTTTGTCCCCCTCTACCCCTGATTCTAACCCTAAGATCCATTTTTTAATTACACATCTCCATCTGATGTTTACACGAACCTCCCAGGTCCCTGGATCAGTGCTATCGTGGCCTCTTCACTGTCCTTGGCAAAGCTGATGAAATTTATTCATTCATATATATTCATAAATGTTAAGAATGCTAAGGTTGAAAGCCTATTTCATTATTACCTTAGAATACAAAGTACAATGCCAGCAGGTAGTAATCAGCAACTTCATATCCCTAAGAATCCTTAACTACTTCACCCAAGAACAAACACCTTTAACAATTTGTTTACTGTGATCGCACTGAACTCAATTATTGGTCCCTTTCTTGCATCTTTAAACCACTTCAAGACCTAAGTTTTCATTTAATTTATACTAACGTAAAATTACTTACCCACGGTGTAGGAAAATATTTATCATTTATTCAGTTCCACCTTCAAATAATCACAGATTCATATAATATCATAGGGCTTCAATCAATTATTACAGCCCTACCAATCCCAAGACACCTTCCTAACACTCTTCCTTTTGGCTACACAGACTCATTTTATGTTGTTCAGTGGCTCGCAGAATTCACAATGCCTAGGTCAGCCGAGATACTACAATTTACAAAGTCAAGATATTCCATTAGATGTGGATTTCCTTGTCGACTGATGGTGTTTTCACACGTACTGAGGTTCTGAGCTTCTACTTGGTACAAACAAGTTTAAATTCTGCAATTGAGAATTTATGCCCCTCTTCTACTGAACTAATAGAAGGGAATGAAAAGTGGGAAAAACAGGTATGGAATTTTCAGACAGCTTTCCTGTGTTTCTATTGATCAAAAATGTATTTCTTTGATTATTCCATCCTTGATTGTACACTCAAACACTTCAGAAAGGAAAATGACTTTGCCAAGCAAGATTGTTCCCTACTTGGTGAATTCCTCCTTTTTACTCTGCTGCTTCTGAGGATTGTTCTGATTGCAAGAACAAAGCGCTCGGCTCAGCTGAACAGAATCGCTGCCTGCAAATGAAGTGTCTCCAAGATCTCCCTTTCTTAAGACACTTTGCTGCCAAAGTCTCATGATTCGTTCTCCGGGATGAATGAATTTTCCTGTCAGATCGCACTCTTCAGAGGAAACCTTTCTCTCCACAAACACCATTGTATCTTTTGCTAAGATTTAACAGTTCCATCTCATTTTGTTCCTTGAATAAAACAAGTGTCTTCAGTTGAAACCTGTGATATTTTAAATATTAACTAATAAAAATCAACTTTTCGCTGCAAACTACTCATTCAAAACTCAATTTTGCAACACTGCACTCAAATAAATAAATAACTTTTTCAGTGAAAGAGGGAGGAAGCTCTCTCTAATGACACATTTTCAATCTTGCCTAGGCTTCTGATTAATCTTCTCATTTTAGCTGTTGTTGCTTACCCCTGGACTGCTTGCACACTCCGTAACATTATTTATTTTTTTAAAGCAGAAGTGAAGTCTGATGAAACCCAAAGTAAAACATGCAGCATTCAGATTAATTCTTTAGGGACAAATCAGAACTCTGCACAGGTAATTGAGAAACGTGTGTCCTCAAAGACACCACCACGAGCTTTGTGCCCAGGGAAGAGCTCAGAGCAACATTCGCTTCCCCACCCAGCACCTCCAGCATCCAGCTTCAGAAGCAAGGACAGGGCCCAGCACCAGGAAAGCCAGAGCGCTCTTAGAACTGACACGTTCACTCTCTCCAGTGGCATTTGCTGCTGTGTCCACCTTCTCCACGAGATGTTCTCGTTGGATTTTTTTCTCCCAAGCAGCTGTATTTTTAAGAGGCCGACTGCTGCTCTGAACAGCTTTGCTTTTACCATTCGTGTTTCAGAAGACAGGCTGAAGTAGGAAAATTTTCTCCCCAAAAGTCTCTCTCTGCGTAACGTCAAAACTCCAGAAATTCAGAACGAAATGACATTTAATGGGTGCTCATTAAAAAACAGGAATAGGTGCTATTGAGCTACTTCCCAGCTACTATACACAAAACCTTGTTCTGACCCACTAAGCTTGATATCAACCTCTGGCTGAATAATTTTCCTCTCTTACTCTATTTCACCACTAAGAACAAACAATAACTGCTTATTCTGTCTGCACTATCTTGGATTTCCTCTTTCTCAACAAAAAATTAAATTTCCCATCTACACCTGTTAGTCAAGCTTCTGTTATCTCAATAAAAGCTTACCTAAAAATCCAGATAAGAAAACTGCTTTCTCATTTTCAACACTAGAAAAATGATAACGTTCATCTAAATAGGCACAGAATAATATCTGAATTTTACTTTAAAGGTCAAAGAATTAAAGTTCTATTTTTAAATTATTAGCTTACAAAGAAAATAAAATCCTGATACTCAGATGTAACTTCTGCAATTCTTAAAATTCTTTTTCCGAGACCATGAGTCTTTAGGTCTATTCCCTGAAGTAGCGACCTTCAGGCAACAGACTTCAAACACTCAGTCTTGATAAAGTATATAAAACAAATTAATTCAAACACCAGAAGATAAATCTACTTATAGCCCTTGCACAAGTCAGTTTTGCAGCAAGTTACTAACTACTTCTCTTAAATATATATTAGCGTCTTCATGATGCTGCAATTGATACTTGGCCCGAGGCAAGTTTTGTTTTTTTCATGCTTCATTATCTACGCAAGCACATGTCAAACAGCAGCTAATCAACTGCATTATATTTTTAAACATGGGTATTTTTGAAATGATGAAGTTTGAAAACTTACACTTAAAAATTAAACAGAAAATTTTCTTCAGTAATTAAATCAAAATTACTGTTTTGCTTTTCTTCTCAAGCGGACAGTTGAGGGGGTGGAGGGGAAGCCTGACAGAGATTCCTCCGTCCCTTCGGGGCTACCATTGGTAGAGCTGTCTCTCCTTGTTGGCACAACCCCATCTGAAAAGAAAGAACCATCTGCCCAGCTGTCTGGAATCCATTCCTGCCTGATAATTCCCATGGTGAAAAGAACTATGTCACAAAACCCATGCACTAAGTAAACTGCTTTACTGTTCTTACAGCTAACAACCAGGCTATCAAGTAACACCTTTGGAAGCCATACAAAACACTGAATCTTTAATTTTGGTTTCAAGCTCTGACATTTTTATTTACTGTTCACACAAACTCCACGTGGAGTATGAAAAATATCCCGGAATTACACACCCAATCTCTTTCCTTACCTTTCCCTCCCCTTTTAGTTACAAGCTATTCCACTGTTCTAGACTGTCTTCTCATCTTCACCTCTGCATCCTTCCTATAGCAACACACTTTCATCTGCTCCTTTCCACCTTCAAACAGCAAGTGGAAACTTCAGTACTGAAATATTTAATTTTCCTGCTCCGACACTGTATATGCTCTGTCTGCTGATTTCTCAATTCTACAGCAGCTATAGACTCAGATTTGTATGCATGAAAAATTCAAGATATAACCTTACCACACCACATGAAAAGGGAGACCGCTCTGCTCTCTTTGACATGATAATTAAATAAGAGAAATGTAACTGCACTGCTCCCAAGTGCAACATTATTATATATCATCATATATCCAAGATTAATTCTTCACTTGAGTGGATACTAGGCTAAATTCAGACAAAATATAGTAAATTAGCTTTTGCACTTCATTAATATTGTCAGCTTCACTCTCAATGTCCAGTACATAAAATACAGTAAGCTTATGAGTTTAAAAACACCCAAAACCTCCAAGCCCCCCCCACCACACACAAAAACCCACCAGATGAGAAAATAAACAGAAAGTATATTGGATTTAAAATAAATACGTTCTAGACCAAAAAGGTGTGTGAAAAATCTTGCTAAACCTTAACTCTTCACTAAATAATGCTTTGGTATCTGTCACAGCTCCAAAGTCAAAAGCACACTATTCTACAGCCTCTTAATTGGCATAGTACTCCTTAAACTTCAAGAAAAAGATATCTTGTGTTGATTCATTACAAATTATTCAGTGGTCTCACACCAATATAATACTCAAAGACAATGTGATAAAAAAGGCAGAGCATGATATGCATCTGAGATGCTGAATTCCATGGAACAGTGTCAGCAGAAGCAAGATATCCAGAGGAGAGTAAGCAAGGCAGATAAAAATCTTATCCAAAACTTCCATAGGTGTGACAGTCAGTTTCGGGGCTGTGAAGTAAAAATTCAGAATGCCAATGCATAAATCATCTTTGCATCATGAATACCAGATACCTATTAGTAATCCTCTCTTTATTCAGGAAGGTGAAAGAATTCAGTAATGTTTCAAAAACATGAGAGTCTTGTTGCCATGAGATGCCTTCCTGAAAACAGCCAGAAAGTCAGTTCACACTTTCTACTTCAGAAGATAAGAATACGGGAGCTGGGAAACCATAGACTCGAGATAACTTTTTGGAATTCTCATAAACAGTAATGAAAGTCATGATTTCACAGAACCCCAGAATCTCAGGGGTTGGAAGGGCCCTGGAAAGCTCATCCAGGGCAATCCCCCCATGGAGCAGGAACACCCAGATGAGGTTACACAGGAAGGTGTCCAGGCGGGTTGGAATGTCTGCACAGAAGGAGACTCCACAACCCCCTGGGCAGCCTGGGCCAGGTTCTGCCACCCTCACCAGGAAGAAGCTTCTTCTCAAATTTAAGTGGAGCCTCCTGTGTTCCAGTTTGCACCCATTGCCCCTTGTCCTGTCACTGGTTGTCACCGAGAAGAGCCTGGCTCCATCCTCCTGACACTCCCCCTTTCCATATTGATCCCATGAATGAGTCCCCCCTCAGTGTCCTCTTGTCCAGCTCCAGAGCCCCAGCTCCCTCAGCCTTTCCTCACACGGGAGATGCTCCACTCCCTGCAGCATCTTGGTGGCTGCGCTGGACTCTCTCCAGCAGTTCCCTGTCCTGCTGGAACTGAGGGGCCACAACTGGACACAATATTCCAGGTGTGGTCTCCCCAGGGCAGAGCAGAGGGGCAGGAGAACCTCTCTGACCTACTGACCACCCCCTTCTAACCCACCCCAGGTCCCATTGCCTTCCTGGCCACAAGGGCCCAGTGCTGGCTCATGCTCACCCTGCTGTCACCAGGACCCCCAGGTCCCTTTCCCCTATGCTGCTCTCTAATAAGTAATTCCTCAACTTATACTGGAACCTGTGTTTGTTCCTGCCCAGATACAAGACTCTACACTTGCCCTTGTTATATTTCATTAAATGTTTCCCTGCCCATCTCTCCAGCCTGTCCAGGTCTCTGGATGGCGGCACAGCTTCCAGTGTCAGCCACTCCTCCCAGCTTGGTGTTATCAGCAAACTTACTGACAGTCACTCTATTCCCTTGTCCAAATCATTGATGAATATATTGAATAATACAGGCCCCAGTACTGCCCCCTGAGGCACTGCACTAGATCCAGGCCTCAACTGGACTCTGCCCCATTGACCACGACTCCCTGGCTTCTTCCCTTCAGCCAGTTCACAGTCACCTCACTACCCGCTCATCCAGATCACACTCCCTCAGTTTAGCTGTGAGGATGCTGTGGGAGACTGTTAGTGAGGATGAGGTCCAGCAGTGCACCTCACCTAGTTGGCTCCTCCACCATTTGCAACAGAAAGTTATCATCAAGCACTGGAGGAACCTCCTAGACTGTGGCTGGCCAGTCGAGTAGTCCTTCCAACAAACATCGGGGAAGCTATAATCCCCCACCACAACCAGGGCCTGTGACGGTGCGGCTGCTCTCAGCTGGCTGTAGAGGCCTCATCAACTTCCTCAGGTCAAGTTAAACTTCGAAAAATCTGACCCAAACAGAAAGTGCGATGGTTATCACATATGTATTACAAGCAAAATTTTGCTTCGTCAACTGAAACACAGACCAAAACCAGCTTATCCACATTGCAGTAGCAATTTCAATATGAATAAAATTAGAAAGTTACCATAAGAAGAGAAAAACCCTTAAAATCCAGACTTGGAGGACCTCAAGAATAATTCCCCACCAAGACAAACTAAATTGTCTATTATTTATAAAACCGGCCAAGTCTTGTTGTAAAGGAGGGTCCTGCAAAGGCTCAGCCTTCTTATCCACAAAAGCTAATCTATTACTGTTGTTAACGACACAAACCAACACCACACAAAGAATTGTTTCGTCCTTCAGTAGCAGGAAGGCTAAGGTCTATCACCTACTAGAAGTACCTAGAGTTGAGTGCTTCAAATTCTATTTATCAGAAAGGAAAAACTCTCATCATTTGTATGGGCACAGGAGAAAAGAAAAGGCAGGGAACAGTGGGGAGAGTTGAGATTTCTACTCAACCATTTCATTGAACATCAAAAATGATAAGTTTTAGCACAAGGCAGGAGGCAGGTAATCAGACTGGATACTTCGTGAATACTTAAACACAGGATTTCAGAAAAACAGGCACAGCTCAGATAAATGCATCATTTCTCATGGTTGGCTCTCTTAAAAATTACAGCTTTGATGCTCATCTATAACAAATTCTTCTCTAAGCTAATTGATCCTGAACTTCCAAGTACAAAAGCAGCTTTGCTCATTTTGACACCGCTAAGCAGGTAAATAAACCACACTGTATATCAGTCATTGGTTCCAGACAGTCCAAGATCTATGAAGGATAATACAAAAGACAAGTTCCAATAAAACCCTGACCCTGTTAAAATCACTGGGACGTCAGCTATATACCAAATGTAGTAGAGGATCTTGCATGAAATATTGCCTTGCTTGAAATGTAAAGACTATTCTCTGGGATCATTTTCTCTCAAGAATATACCTGAATAGCCAATGAGTTATCAGTTAGCCAAAAAAGCTTTCTATAATTCTTAGCTCACCAAATCCTTCAACAGGTTAAACATCTCTCCTCACACATCAAACATGTTCTTATGACAAAATAATCAAATGGATTATGACAATATTTCATTATTTGTTGGATTAATCTATACTGGTCTTGGACTGAAGGGAGAAGCAAAACCCATTTCACAACCAGAAAAAAAGAATTTTAAAACATTCTCTTAGGAGACTGTGAAAGTTCTTACTCATACATTAAACTACCTAAAATCACTTATCTTCCTAACTTGAAACACACACAGCTTTATACAATGTGTTGAAAGTGTTTTTTACTGTACACAGTATAGTTACTAAGGAAAACCTTATTCTGGAAGGACATGGAAGGATTCTGTGGTCATTTGGGCTGGACCAAACGAGCTTTTAAGTGTGTGTCCCTCCCAGTGCGTTACCGGCGATGAGGAACCGGACCGGGGGAGTTCCCCAAAGCCCCGAAGCTGCCGCCCCGCCCGGCGCTCCG
The DNA here is from genome assembly GCF_964273445.1 of Streptopelia decaocto. Classification (NCBI taxonomy): domain Eukaryota; kingdom Metazoa; phylum Chordata; class Aves; order Columbiformes; family Columbidae; genus Streptopelia; species Streptopelia decaocto. The sequence continues at coordinate 3,045,503 of NC_138668.1, read as the reverse complement.
GCGCCCTCTGCCGGCCGGCCCGGGACCGAGCACCGGAGCGCAGAATAACTCCGCGATTTAAAAGTCACCCTGAAATTAGCGCCTGAGATATGAATATATAAGCAAACAATTCTCTTCCCTTCGTCAGTTCCTGTGCGCTTTCCTCCAATTTTTAGTGTTCGCAAGAATTTAGGATTCCAAACTTCTTACCTTGGGTCCCTGACCTTCTGACTTCTCCTGAATGCAGACCCCAGTCCTCCAAACAGCTTTTATTTAACAGCAACAACAAAAACAACACAAAAAAAAAACCTACAAAAAACCAAAACATACACAAAAACCACCCATCCCATTCTAAAATATTACACTTCTGTGCTTTGCTTTTGCTCCATTTAATTTTTTTTTCAACCCCACTCTGACCCTTTTTTCCCTCCTCCAACACAAATTATTCCTCCTCCCTGCAAATAAACACATACAAACAGTCTTCTTCCAATTTAAATATCTTCAGCATTTTGAGATTGGGGGGAGGGGGCAAGGGGCACAACTACAAGTCAGAGTAACAAAACAATGCCATTTTACCCGTGCCACACATAATACTTCATTAAACACTGAAGTCTCCTGTGTTCTCTACATTTCAATTTATTTACTTTAGAGCTGGCCTGGAAGCATTCAGGCAATGTTTAATGCAACTGCTACAAAGCAAAGAGAGTGAAGCTACATTTCAGTATCTGAAAACTGAAATTTTAAATCTCAGTTTTCCTGTCAGGAATAAGTTATTAGTGTTTCCTTCCCAGCTGAACAGCTCTAAGGTATAATGGGGGGGATGCTGTGTGCATCGGACACTTAGCAAACAAGTTCAGAACTAAAGGATTCTCAATAGGTATCCCTGAGAGGGGACTGGCCTAAAACACAAGAATATTGTGAGAACACTTTAGGCTTAAAAGAATCAAGTCTGAAATGAGCGTAAAACTCCACTATCTCTGACTTAAGGCTGCAAATGTGCAAGTGCCTACAGAAAGTTCGGGGTTTTGGTTGGTGTGGGGTTTTGGGCATTTTTTGGTACCCCAACTGGTAACTCTTCCCCAGTACTTTACAAACTGTTTCCCAAAACTTGGCTGAGTACCCTATTGAGGATATGGTTTAGATATTTGTTTACTTCACTAACAAAAGATCGCTCAGTTTGGTTCTCCTCAAATTTCAATGCAATAAGCATAGGCTCATCAAAACCATGAAACAGAAAAGGATTATGTATAGCAGGTGTCTGAAATACCATCTACTTTAGCAATCTGGAGTACCAGTAGCAGCAAAAGCAATTAGACTCTGAACTCAAGAAAATGCTGCCTTTACAGCTTGGATAGTTAAATAGTGAACAGATTGACAACGGAATCTCTGGAATCTCCCTCACTGAAGTGCTTAGAAAACAGATTAAATAAATATCTGTCAGGAATCGTGTTGGTATGATTGATCCTGCCACGGCCCAGAAGAATACGCTGCTGAACCTTTGAATCCCCTTCCAGCCTCCCTGCTTTTTTTCTTCTCTTTGAGTCAGTGAACTGCAGCATCTGCATCATTGTATTTTAGTTAATTTATCTTTTAAAAACACACTCACAATTAAGCATATTTAATTCAGCCATGAACCAGCAGATGATCACAAAAAGCTCACAGCCTTATGGCGATGGGGGGGTGCAGAAGAGTGCAATTTGAACAAGGCAAGGTAGGTGAGCTGGGCTGGCAGGCAAGGGGCTCAGAAGCAGGTGTGAGGATATAGAAGGTGCTGCTGCCAGGGAAGCACATCCCAGCCAGAGAGCCGGGTTGCTCTTCCTACTGCTGACAAGAAAGGCCAAGAGTAAGAATACTGGCTGCCAATGCTAAGAAGATCTCAACGGGGAAGAGAATACTCTAAGTGCAGCGGCATCAAGCAGCAGCCAAGGCTGGCTGTTCCCAAAAGAGCAGCAAAGCAGGAGCCAAGAGTGACCGCAGCACAGGGGGTTCCCTCCCCACGCAGCGTGGGGTCCCACAGCACCGGAGCACCGCAGGCAGAGGGAGATACTCACCCTGTAACCCAGCAACAGCCCCAGTCAAGACACAAGACAGTGACACCCAGGCAGAGCAGCCAGAAACAAAAAGAAATGGGGACAGAGGCAGCAATAGACACCAGTTACGAAGCACGTTTGAGGGGGCCCATCTAGGAGACAAGGCACCTACCACACAGGCCTGAGGTCCATCCAGGAGGCAGGTACCCCTTCTACAGAGCCCAGGGAGGACTAAACACCCAGGCCTGAGCTTAAATGGAGCTTCTGAGCCCAGGGGTAGAGGGCACAGGTGAGGCTGGTCCTCAAGGCCCCGACAGGTAGCACACCTGATCTTCATGTACATTGAGAGAGGCGAAGTTGACAGGGGAACCACAGCCACACCTTAAAAGTCTATTACTCCAGATAGCTGCTAATTCTGATTAGCTGAAGCTTGTATCTTGCTAAGTGCAGATCACTTTGTGTTAAAATAAAATGAGACCAGAAATGTTAGTACAAAAAAGAAGACTCCCTGACTGCGGAGCCAAAACACGTGATAAAACTTCAGGGATGCTCCTGCCAGCTTTTGCATAAATAATATTAAACTAATGGCCCAAAAGTACAAGAAATTCTACACGCTACTCAAAATCTCAAACAAAAATTCTAGAGCAAACAAAGCCAAGCAAGACTAATTGGATGTTTTCCATTTACTAAGAATAATATACAGAAACTTTTCATTATGAAAGTCCTCAAATGAGTGGGAGTTTTTTTTACACAAATGATGATTCAACTTCAGTAAGATAAAGCATGCTTGACTTATCAATAATATCACTTCTCATGTAGTTGAAATTAAGCTTTTGCTGAAGTACCATACAGAATCTGGCCTACAAACAGAGTATTAATTTAATCAGTTTTAATAAAATCGTATAGAATAATTGCTCAACGATTTGGGGATGGAATTTAGCTAATTGAAAATCATAATCAAACCAACCTTCCAAAACCAAGAATAATGAATTAATACTTGAAAATGTTCTCCATTACCAATTTCTATTAAAGAACCCTTTAACACCAAGAGTCAAGTCAAACTGCCTGGAGTTGTCTTTCTCTGGCTTATCAAGTATCTCTTGTTGCTAAGACGGAGAAAACATTTGTAAGAAAAGGCAGAAGTATCCATGTAACAATACTTAATTGCTTCTAATTTGAACAGAAAACACTTAACAATGAAAGCAACTATTTTTAACATATTTTAACATTTAAGATATAACAAATGAGTACATATACTATACCTAACATCTTGACATCTGCTTTGGGCAGTTCAATTCACAAATCTAGCTTCAATGTCAGTTGGGATAAGCTGGGTACTTGAGATTTGCAGCAGCTACTATCAACAAGGAGTAGAAAATGTTAGATGTACAGTCAGATGGACCTAAAGTTACTGAAGGATAGGTTTGCAACCCTACTTCTCCAATATTCAGATTCCTGTCCACAATGCGAAATCATTTGCTTATACATAAATGCCTGAAAACACTTTTTGCATCAAAGCTACAGATATATTATATATTATTATATTCCTCAATGATTTGGACAAGGGAATAGAGTGACTATCAGCAGGTTTGCTGATGACGCCAAGCTGGGAGGAGTCCTGACACGCCAGACTCCTTCCATGTAAACAGCAGCATGATGGCAAAATTGACTTCTCCTGGAGCTTTTTTTGTTCATTTAGTTCAAGTTTTTTATTCATTGGCTCTATACTAGTAAGAACCTACAAAATTTGAATTTATAATTTAATTTTGCTTCATTTCCTAAGACAAGATTGTGCTTACATGTGGCTAAGCCTTGATTGATAGATTAAGGAGCAATTTAAATTAATCTTTTAAACTTGTTTTGTATTTTTTTTTCTTTCTTGACAGTGCTCCATCCCCCTAAGAAAATAAACTTAATTACTTCTAAGTTAAATATCCCTTTTTATATAAAGCTATGTGAAATATAAACATATGTTTAGCTGAGCTTTGCTCTTTTATTTGCAAGTATTTATCTGCAGTTTTTCCATCAGACCAAATGGGCCCAAAAGAAGTGCTGGCTAAAAAGGAATAAACAGACAATTAACAGACCCTACAAGTCCTCTTCAAACAGCTGTCTACTTGTAACACAGATGAATACCCCAGATACTTCTCCAAAGTCTTGAAAGTACCATGCCACTGAACATGCTAACTTTCCCTGCCAATTGTATATTTTTATGTAACAGTAACTAGGTTGATGTCAAAGAACTGAAACAAAATTATATACCATATGTCATCACACAAGCAGCTTATAAAGATTAGCATATTCATAAGACAAAAAATGCATTTTAAGTAATGCAAATATGAAAAAATATCTTCTTTGTAAAATCATTTTTTTCCCAAATCAATGTAAAGTATGCTTTTCTACTTCACTTTTACAAGATCAAAGAATTTAAATTCCATCCTGTAGGAAAGATCTCAGAGAAACATCTGATATTGTGCAAAATGCCAACAATCAATAATTTATCCTTTCCAACTGTAATGCGAGGGTCTAAGCAATAATCCATTTTGACCAAGAGAAGACAGAGAAATCAGTCAATTTGGGAACGGTCATAAGGGCCCGAAATATTCCAAGTTGAAAAACATGTAGGACAAGAACTGAATATATAATTCTAAGTTTCTAACTAAAATCCAGTATTTTGACGTGAGTCTACTTTTGCAAATTTCTAATTGGGTATCTCAATTAATTTAGACAAACTTTTTAAACTAGCAGTTTTAAAAATCTTTAAGTCCCCATTCAAAAACCTGAAAAGTCATGCTAATTGAAGATGAACAATTAAAAGCATGTGTTTTCAGCAGAAGACGAATATGCAAATTAAAATGTTATTAAAAACAAAACTAATGGATAATTCACAAGCTATATTTACATTTATTATGGTCATTAACTCTTCACACAGCAATAATGTGAGAATAATATTTGTCTGCCTCCCGCAGACAAGGTTCTCTACAAAGTTGATGGACTAACATGTACACCAATGTATTCCACATGTATTTTGTTATATTGCCTTTGGTGGTAATATACAATTTAGCTATCCTAATTTAATGTCAATGTCAAAATAGCTTGCCAGAGGAAGCTGTATGCTGCTTAAATATATTTGCCTAGTAGGAAGATAATTTGTTGTACAAGAATCCTCAAAAAAATAGTTACACTTCTCTGACAAAGTTTTCAAAATGTGAAAACTGACTAAAAATAACTTGAGCTTAATAATTCAAAGTCCTGAAAAAAAATACAAAACTCCTTTTGATGGTGAGGCCGATTTTTCCCATTACTGTGGCATTCATTTTAAGAATGCAAAGCTGGAAGTAGCAGATTTGTGTATTATTAACATTGCCATATGAACTAGTCAATATAATGAGGTCTCTAGTAAACTCTGATCAAACCATCTTCAAAGGCTTGGTTCTGCTGGTTCTTCTGTCTTTATTATTTTCTTTGCTTAGACTGAGAGTAATCTCATCTTCATGCACACTTTATGATGCACTACTAATAATCTGTGATAGAATTAATAGGGTAGTTTCCAGGAAGTAATCAGTACAGCTACAAGAGTATTTTTGTTGCACAGTTCTTTCAATCTACTATACATAGCTATGAAAGTACTTTAATTTCCCTAAATAGCTGTTCAGTAATACAGAAATATGCTTATTAAAATCTATTTTTCTTCCCTTAAATAATGCCATATTGTCAAATCGATACAAAAAGTTAATGAATGAATGAATGATATTTGCAATATCTATGCAATATTGATATCATGCAAGTGCTTCACCAGCACTTGCTCAGATTATTTTGCCTTGAAAGAGTTTGCACAGGTTAATTGTTCAGAACTTCATAAACAATTGTGTGGATGATGCATGAAGGGAAATAGGATCCACGATGGTCAAATAGCCATCAAGCCACTAACGAAGATAAATGACGAAGGATTCCTCTGCAACTCTAATCACAGTAATCCAATAAAACTCTTCCACCTATCTCCAGTCTTCTAAACAACACAGATCAGAGGGGATTCAGGAGACGGTATTTTGGAAGTAAATACCCTTTTCAAAAAAAGTATCACAACACTAATCCTCGTTTGATGTACAAGAACTTGTGGCTTACATGCAAACCCAAAGGTTCAATGTTCATTTTGAGAAGCAGGTTAGACTAAGTGGAATGTGACGCTGAAGGGTGAGACAGAACTGCACGGGATTACAGCAGAGCTCTGGCCCCGAGTCCCCGGGGACTGCAGCTCTAAGAAAACACTCTGCAAGAGCCAGCAGCTTGTACCTGGTTTTCATATTGAGCTTTTTTTCCCTGTAGCTTACACTTTGTGAGATACGTATTCTATTCTCTGCCCAGATGGACAGTATCAGGAATTTATAGATAAGAACTCAAGAAAGATCCTTCATCTCCCAGTGTGGAAAATGCCATTTCTGCAGTGCCTATGCTGTCTCCCACACAGGACATCCTTTCTGCTAATAAAAGCTCCTGAGCTAGGTACAAAAAACCAATCAAACAAACAAAACCTCACCAAAAATGGGACTCCTTGGCTTTATTATGAGCTGGTCTGAAAGCTGTATTTCCCAGAAGACAAGTAATTGCATCATAAAATCCTTACATGTAAACTGACTTTATACCTGGAAAGGCTATGACTTCCATTACCAATCTGAGTGAGTGGACAGACTAATTTTTCAGCTCCTGCAACCTGCTGAAGCACATGCTTTTCCACACACAAAATCCCCCGCATTTACCTACATGCAAAAAAAAACCCAGATCAGAGTGACAGTAAGAGGAGAGCAATTTACACGCTGACATTAAACAACTTCATTGGAATTCATCTATATAACTTCAGTAGTACTCATTAGTAGACCTTACTGTTAACATTAATTCCTGTACCAGAGAAGTTTTTACGTCACCCCAACACAACTCAAGTTTGTAAATGCCTAAAGAAAAACTACGAGGAATTTTATAACAGCAATATAAATGTTTAAAGCTTATAACCCTTCAAAATACTGTAAAGTAATAACCATCATGTCAAAGAAAGTTTCTAACATGTAAGCTTTATATAATATAGGCTAAAATTAAAATCACCTACTTTTATACATCACATTATTACATTAGTAGAATTATAGTAGTCATCATGTTCAAACAAGACATACAAATCTTAACCTTCCTTTTTATGATATTAGTTTAGATGGCCATTAGCTTCCTCCTACCAAAAGGATTAATTGAATTAGCCTAATAACTTTTGCAAATTCTAAAATATAAGAGATGTGTTATATATAAGGAAAAAAATAAGACCTTTTTGTGCTACATGAATATGTAATAACGTGCTTCATTTTTTCCCAACAAAATTAGAAGCACACTGAACAAATGCCCACCAGTGATGACAGACCATCCTTTACCAAGGACTCAAATATCAAAGGTTTCAAAGAGCTGGAAACCTGTTGCCTTCAGCTGTTTCTTCAAAGATGGTACATCTGAAAGATCCAAACTCAGTTTCTGACAGAACTGCTGCACACACAGTGATATGAAAAAGTACGACTAAGTAATTGAATAAGCACAAGTGTTTTGACTTTAACATGATTGCATTTCACCAGGCAGATTTATGAGATTTGAGATGTCCATTTAAAATCATGCAATTTTGTAGCTTCTCTCAGTCAATATACAAGGTACAAAATGAAACTACATTTAGATGCAGTCATAACCACAACTTTTGCTTATAAATCTGAAATTCAGCAATATATGCATTTAAATCACAAAAATTAATTTTATACCCCCCTCCAGTAAATTACAGCATCACACATAACACAGGATACTGACGTTAATGTTTCTATCTGAAACAAAAAGAGGAATATTCCACCCTGTTGTATGTCATTTGGTTTAAGAACAACATCTTCATGTTAATTAGGGTCACAATATTTTAGATAATTACTTCAATATCATTGTTTTCACACAGCTTTAGACAACTAAGAAAGATTACAAGGGAATGTCACATGTATAACAGCAACAACTGTGATCTAAACATGAAGCTAAAATTCTTAAAATATATTCTGCTTGTTCCCTACTATAAAGAAGATAAAGAGCCAGATAACTCTGTGGGGAAAACAAGTTTGAAAGCTCTACATCATTAAATATGGTCTAACTGCACATAGCAGAATGGGCTTTTTAAAACTCAAACACTGTACAAAGTTAAAAGTTTTGACTTCAAATATCAGAAGCATTTTAAAATGAATTTTGATAAATTTATGTGAAATGGGAACAAACAAACCTCACAAAAAGAAAGAGGAGGCCTCTAAAATGAGTGTTTTATAAACTGAGATGTTGCTGGATGGCCTTAGTTAAGGCTGGGCACTATTCACATGATTCTGGTAGCTCACCTCCATGCCTTTTTTCTTTGCTTTATCACCCCATTGCTTCTACCAGCAGAATTTAGAGAGCAGGTGAAGGCAACTGGGTAGGGGAGAAGAAACTAAGAGCAGAAATAATTGCTAGAACAATATTTTCCTTCTTACACTGCACCCTGAGGGTCACAGTTTTGAACACTGTAAGGGTGCAATTACTTAACACCCAACGGCACAAGGCATCTTTTCAGATACGTTAAAATAACTCGTTATAAAAGAATTATTAAAAAAAGGGCAGAAGCATTGAAATGTAATTTTGGAAAATATAATTATGCAAAGCACTAATATGCCTAATAATAATGTGTTATTTTAAACCCAATATTAATACTTTGTCTACAAAAGTCAGAAAATATCTTCTGATTAGCACCAGTAATAGGGCTTCAGAGGGCTTGAACACACTGAAGGCTTCAAAAACTCCAATATATCAATCACTATGGGCAGTCCTGCATATGTACAGTACATTCTACCTGTCAGCCTACGACATGAGCTCTGAATAGCTTTGTCTTTTGTTTTATCTGCCTTGATGCAGCATCTGCCCAAGTACGCATATACACAGTTCATTCAGCATGTAGCCACTTTTCTAAAATGGCAAGGTGGCCAAGACTGCTGGATGTCTGAAAAAGTGACAAAGAGTTGATATATGTCTGAAATCGGCAGTTGCTTTTCAGACAGAATTGAAGATTTGACTGAATTATGAGAAAGCCAAACCTGGCAACTCTAGTAGTGGTTTGGGAGCTCTCCCAGCCAGGGCAGCCACGGCCTTAGAACTGCACTACGTCCGGTCTTACAATAAAACAAACAATAGCAAACATTTCTGTTCCCGGGTTAGATAATAACCAGTCTCTTTGTCACATGTTAATAGTTCCAACAGAACTCTTCTGGTAAACACAGATCTGGATGGTAATTAAATTCAACTCAAGAGTGACAACCAGATGCATTGCATGGGCCCAAGATCAACACTCACTAACTGGTTATAAAAAATGTGCAATACACCATAATTTACCAAAGCACCAATGCCTAATCACTTCATGATGCAATGAATTTCAAGTAAGCATGAATAGTTATGCCATTAATTCCAATAAAGTGACAGCCAACACTTACTCGGCTATAGTGAACATTTGCACAAAAAGCTGGCTTATCAGTATTTATAGTACCCAGCAGCTCTATTGAAAGCTATTTAGAACACTACTAATTCTTGTAAGAATTGCTCTTGCATGCAAGAACATTTGTTCACATGTAAGTGTGGAAATCCAAAAATACTCAGCACTTTAATTTTTATATACAATATGAAACTTTGACCTCATTTGCATTAAACCATCAGGACAGTTATTAAATAATATCACTGAATATTTTTAACCTAGTAACTCTTTTTGACCAGACTGCACAAGCACCGACGGACAGTTACTGTTTTCTTTTGTTTGCCAAGTCAGCAGAGTGATCAAGAGGAGCTCAGCTTTTTGTCAGTACCCAGCTGCACTAGCACAGGATCATTAAAAACTTCTGGGAATGTAACTTTAGCTGAGGTCACAGAATCCCAGAATGTCAGGGATTGGAAGGGCCCTGGAAAGCTCATCCAGTGCAATCCCCCCATGGAGCAGGAACACCCAGCTGAGGTTACACAGGAAGGTGTCCAGGCGGGTTGGAATGTCTGCACAGAAGGAGACTCCACAACCCCCCTGGGCAGCCTGGGCCAGGCTCTGCCACCCTCACCCCCAACAAGTTTCTTCTCAAATTTAAGTGGAACCTCCTGTGTTCCAGTTTGAACCCATTACCCCTTGTCCTGTCACTGGTTGTCACCAGAAGAGCCTGGCTCCATCCTCCTGACACTCCCCCTTTCCATCTTGATCCCCAGGAATGAGTCCCCCCTCAGTCTCCTCTTGTCCAGCTCCAGAGCCCCAGCTCCCTCAGCCTTTCCTCACCCGGGAGATGCTCCACTCCCTGCAGCATCTTGGTGGCTGCGCTGGACTCTCTCCAGCAGTTCCCTGTCCTGCTGGAACTGAGGGGCCCAGAATACACCACAGCAGAGGTTCTTCCCAAGCTGAAGAGTTTACACTGGCACTGATGTAACTGAGTCACAGAATAAAATTAGAAGATTAAAAATACTGTCTCCTAATACACCTGCCACCAATTCATACTGATAAATCACTTCCCTTTATTACTGTACTTGCCAATGTATGAAAGCTTCTGTATTTTGTCACTTGTAAATATAGAATTTACAATAACCCCTACCTACTGACTTTGATTTAATCCTTGATTTATTAACTATTACAATGAAACTAACAAGTTAAAGGGCAATGACAGCACAATCCTACTTAGCAAGAGCAGAGTCTAGACCAAAGAATGTCCTTCCTTCATTGAGCCTGTTTGGACTCAGCCATTTCAGGGAATCCACCACTGTTCCCGAGGTAATTTTAAAAGCTCTACTCGCTTACAGCTTCCTCTGCTGGCAGTTTTCAGTTTCATTCGCCTGTGTTTTAGTTGTGGTTTTGTTGTGTTTATGTCTCCTCTTGCTGATTGCCAACTTATAGAGGAAATTGCCTCTAGAAAGGAAATATTAAACCAGATGTATACAGCATAATGTCAAATGTATAAAACAAATTGAAACAAAGTTTTATATCTCTATTCAGCCAAAGAGCATTTAAGGTGAAAGTGATACCACATTTGTTGGTGAAAGCTATTTTGCGGGCATCAAGCTCCCATTCTGCCCTGTTACAGATGAAAACTCTCCATCTCGGCCCATGAGATGACATCTTATATTTTCTCACTGGATGCTCCACTAATTTTTTTTTATATTTCATGAAAATAAAAATAGCAAAAGGTGAAACACAGGAGTTACTATCCTCAATCCCTTGCCTCTTAGTCTTATCCAACGTTTTTGAAAAACAATGCCTGGGATAATCTACCATTAAACAACCTTTCTGATCATCTGTTGTGAACAAGGTCTTCCAGTACAATAAAAGCCCTGCTTCAGATAATACAAGCATTCTAGAAAAGCTGTTCTGTGTCCAGTTAGAGGATAACTGAGGAATCTGTTCTACATTTCGCACTATCCCCTCAGTCTGTCACCAGCAGTAGACATTATTTGTATTACAATAGCCTGCAGGAGCAATAATCAGAGGCCCAAAGCACATTGTGGTAGAGGCTCCATCAACGTGGGACAAAAAGATAAAGCAAAAAGAGGACAACAGTGAGACACGCAGATGGGCACACATGCAAACAGACACAGTCTTCATCATGGGACAACAGTATTTTCAGTGCATTATCAGCTGAGCTATTGTAAAAGGTTTTCTTGAAAACCTTAAAGGATATAGTTGTTTGTGGACAAAGAGTTTCTCCTGAACAACAGAGACGGCAGGGAAGAACACATAGGGTGCTATTTTGCAAATGTTACGTTAGCGTGATAGGTTAGAATCTGAGTTTATTCAACATCTCGTACCGAAAGGAAAGAAAACAGTCACAAACAATCCGCAAGAAAAGTTAATTGTACCTCTATGTGCGTACATTCAAGAGGACTTAAAATTACACTAATCACTACAAACATTCAGAAATACTGACAGAATTCCCTTACGTCCTCCCACCCACTCCACTGCTACAGCAGTGTGTCACTTGCCATGTGTTCCGTGTTACGATAAACATATTATCTTTGAATTGCAAGTATGGCATAGCACCATATATTTGTTTTCCAGGCGCTGCATACCATTTCGTTATTTCAGAAGCATTTAATCACAAATGTCCTTTGCACTTCTTGACAGATATCAGAAACAAGGCACATTCTCTAATGTGCAAGGAAGATAGCAATGACTGTGTCGTACCGAGTCTGTATTTAACACAAATGTTAGGTGAGCACACAGTACCAGTATAACAAAATGTATTCTTTTCTAAATGTCTAAACTTTTGAAATATTTGCATTATAGTTCCATTATTTTGTTAGTACCTTCCCTTAAAAGGTAGCATTGTTCCTGAGAAGATTTCCTGTGAACTCAATGCCAAAAACACACACAAAAGCCACAACAGTCTCGGCTCATAAATATACAAAGTTAGACAAATATGAATGTGAGGATGAAAGTAGAGTCTACCAGGTCTTCTGATTCTCTGTGTACAAACTTCAATTTGTTTCTGTTACAAACTTCAATTTCAGCCTGGAATCAATGTGGGACCATTTTGGCAACACGTACTGGAGCTATGTATCATTATTCTCTACTTTCTGGTCCAAGAAGGCTATATCAAACAAATTATTTTTTAGATAACTTGTTAGACCTAGGAGTTTATTAGAAAAATATATGGCTTATGGCTTGAAAGACCATAAAGCGGTTTAAAGAGACCTAAGGGACAATGATTTATCTACTAGAATCAACTTGCTCTTCGGGCTGCTGGAATGGAGCACGGAAATGCGAAAAACAGGATTAAAGATTCAAGCTATCTGCTTAAAAACCGCAAATGCTTTATCGTTTATCCAAAATGACACTTCAAAAGTTATCTGGATGGTGTGACATAAGATTGTACAATCCACTTCCACATTTTGCATAAAGTAGTGTCAAACTTCCTTTTATCAGAATTGCTGGAGCTCAATACCACCGTTTTTACCTGTTGAATCTGTGTATTAGATACAATTGTTTAAAATCATTACTTGTGGAATTTGCAACCTAAGTTACGCAGTTTCTTTTTTGAAGAAAAAATATTATTCCCATTATCAGTCTCAAGAACTGAGATATAAGGGACTAAGGGGAATGTTCATATTGCCTAACTTTAGCATTTATTGTATGAGTTTACGTTAGGGGGACTTTCTTTAGGAGGACTCCATCTAACCGTGGGAGAAACTCACTGAAAGGGCCTTTCAGAGAAGAAATCCAAAGTTTAGTCTTCTAAATCACGCCTCTAAAGGCACTAACCTCTCTATTTTCTACCCAGGAACAGCAGCCTCTACATATTTGTAAGAAGTTAGGCAGTGTACATTCCCTTGTGTTTTCCCTGAGTCTGAAAACTCTCTTAGCAATTTAAACTGATTTTAGTGATGACTGCCAGGGTCATGCCCGGCCATGCATTCCCATCAGCCCAGTGCTTGTGTGACCCCAGTCTGAGCTGGCTCAGGGAATAAACAGCTGAAGATTAACTTCAAAAACACTTCCCTAAAAAAGCCAAAATCTCAATTTTAAAAATTGTTTAAAAGTAATTAAAATGTTCAAAGTAATTTGGTATGCATATTAAAATAAAAAGTTCTTCCCTTCTCAGCCATGTAACCCCTTGAACTCAGATCTGCAAGTGCTACGTGAACTAATTCCTGTAGAACCCATTGGAAGTTCCAGGGCCGTGACATTTCAAATGCCGTGTCCATAAAAGAATCCAAGTTTTACTTACATGAAAAAAAAAATTCATCTCATCTATTTAACACCTATTTATAAACTGAGAGAACAAATCACTTCCCATAAGAAAGCATGCCAACTACTACACATATCTAATTTAATACATTTAAGTAGGGTACATGTGAGGCCACTTATCAGAAGAGTCCTAGGGAATGAAAATTATGTAATTGTCTGAAATAGTCTGTAATGAGACCAACATCAGCACAGGCAGAAATAACTCCAGAACCCCCAACTTCTTCAGGAACAGACCTTTCATGGAGTTATATTTTTGTTCTGCATGAGCTATATGGGTGCTGAAGGGTCATCTTTGAGGCACATGGAGCATAAGAGTCTTTATTCACTAGAAAATACTCACTCACTAGTCAGAAATAGAAACCAAGTCTCTCCAATCACCTGCTTTCCAGCTGTAATAACTGTAAGTAGTCTGATTCAATGCCACGCTATAGCTGTTAACAGTTCTCCCTTTAGTCCACACAAAAGTCAACTTGTGCTGAATTTAAAAGATTTGAAGTAAATGAAAGATGGAGCCAAGCACTGACAAGAAACCAAAAGACTTGAAAACTGATCAAGGAGCAGTATTCTGTCTTAGTCTGATTAACGCAGACAGTAAAATAATATGTATCAATTTAAACTTAACCATAATGCACATGCATAAATAATTCAGGTTAAAGACACATAAGCTATCTTAATTCTGTCATTTTCAAATCTCTGCACAAATCTTATAAAAATTATTCCAGTTTATACAACTTCAAGAAAACACCATTTTGAAAAGACCAATAAATCATCAATTTGTTCATAAAAACTTAAATATATATTTTGCACGTACATAAGCAGAGGGAAGAAGAAAAGTCTATTTCTGCAATGAACTCAACATGAGCAAGATTTTGCTCCATGAGGAATCTAATTGCCTCTAGTCTGCCCACAGATTCATTACAGCAAAAAGGTCCAAGTGATGAAATAACTAGTCCATTCAGATTGCGATGTTCAGGTCAAGCTCTATACAAAGCTGCTAAACACATGAAAATATTTTATTTGAATCAAGAGTGTGTTCAAGACTTGTACATATGTGCTGGTAAGAACAATAAAGCAATTAAAAAAAAAAAAGGCAACGTTAAAAGACTATGACCCATGAGCACAGATTCCCTTCTGTTCTTTTTAAGTGATGTGAAAGTCACACAGCGTAACTGCCACAGCCTCTCTCTCCATATCTAGATATCAAAATCACCTCAAATGCACATTCAGGTACATGTAGAATTCTAAATTACAGATGGAATGAAGTAGCATAAAAAGATTACACCTCCATTGGTGCAAAACTACGAAAAATCAGACAAGCTTTTCTTTCTTAATATTTAAAGATACCCATCTCCTGCTGGAGAAGCTTAAAGCTTTGCACTGCTTTTATCTGTTTTAAAATCATTCTGAACAGCAGCCATCAATCCAAAGAAGTATATTTTCTAAGTATTCTTTCACTCTTCAACAAAAGCAAGACATTGGGAAGGTACTCAATTCCATTAAGATGCATGTAGAATAGCCTCTGGCAACTTCCAACCTATTTAAGTAAGCAGAATTTTTCTATTTCCATACAAATCTTCTGGTCTTTTAGTAAACATTTTGTACTCAGTAGGCATTACTGTTTGTTGATCTCATAGATCATAAATTCCAATCCTGCAATGAGCTCCATGGATTCCACAGGACTAAGCCCAGGCATGCTCGACTGCTGAGCGAGAGCAGAGGTCACTGCAGGGTGATGTTCTTCTTAGTACTGTAGTCGGTTACTGTCACTTCTACCACCACCTTGCAAATTCTGATTTGATCATTATAATGATTATCAATTAGCATCTCATTGCTATTTGATGACACACAATGACTTGTGGCTAACTAGCACCCAATACTTCAATGTAACAAAAATGCCATGAGAAGAGGAACCATGGTAGAGGCCAGCAGGCGGAAAGGACTCGGTGAGCAAAGAAATGGGCAACATTTCTTTGTCTGACAAGCTTCCCAATCACAGATGGGCTGATGCGGTGAGCCGGGTGAGACACGTAGTGTCAACGCGCATCAACACAGCCATGGCAGAGGTGGGAGAACCATCCCAGGCCACCACCTCCCTCACCTGCGCGATTCTTCCACCCAGAAAATCACTCCCATAGTGAGAAGGTCTGCGCTAACAACACTAAAGTTCCAAGAGAATGCTTTATTATTCAGTACAATAAACCATTGTATGTTTCCTAATAATTAAATTCACTTTGAAAGGGAAAAAGAAATCAAATAAATCATTATATCTAATTATGTAACACGACTACCAGAAGACAGAAAAGCTGAAGAGCTAAGTACAAAATGAATTTACAAGTGGTTTTATCTACAGCTTGCCTCTAGATCTGCTTTTACATGGATGATCATTCAAGTCCAGAGAATACTCAACAACCTGTTGCAGTTGAAAATCTTTTCTTCCATCCACCTTATAGTATAAAATTATTAATCTCAACGACCTCCTCATCTGTTTCCTACGAACTAAGAATCTGCATTTCAATATGCCTGAAAGATTTCTAATTTCTTTAATGTTGAAATAGTTATTGTAGAAACTTCAGCTGGTTAGAGCATAGTATTATGACTCATTCAAAATAGCCATGGCATATATATTTAGAGTGTTCATGTTTTTATCTGATAAAGAAATTAGACTCATGTAATTCTCTCACGCATATGACCACATCTTCCCATTAAAAACTTTCTGTGGCTGCAGCACAAATTTCCATTTTCATAAAAGACTTTTATAAAAATTGTCATCTTCTCTCTAAAATAAAGTTTTGCATAAAAATGATGAATGTATTAGAATCCATTTGAATTCAGAGTGCAAAAAGAACCTCAAGTTATAAATGAATACAAATGTTGTGAAAAGCTAATAGAAGCACTCTGCATTATGACTTTCATGCTGGCTTCTGTGTCAAAGAATCTTTAAAGGGTTGACTGTAATTTGCATTTTCTGCATTATATAAAAATAAAAACTTATTCTGTTTCTGCCTTATGTAATTGTTTTATCTTTCATTGGTTCATGTCTTCTAAACTCCATACCTTTACCTGCACTAATATTTCTCAGAAATAACGTGTCTTATTCTTTCTACTTCCCCTCCCCCTCTTAAATACTGATGGGTGAAACTAAGTTGGTGTTACGACTTTTCTTTAGGATCGTTTCTAAATACTACATATCTCCCTGAGATATAAATTACCTAAAACTGATTCTACTGTGAATGCTTAGTAATCTAAAATACGCTATTGAATTTTTTTCCATACTATGCACTCAACAAAAGTTTCAATTCTCTTTTTAATCTAAGATGATGGCTACTTTACTACTAAACCACAGAAAACTGTTTTACTTTTGGCAACTAAATTGATTCCTGAATCACTGGGACTTAAAACTGCCTTATATGAAAAATTTTGCATTTTTAATTTAAACAGCAAGAACCATCAGCATTTGCCTTCCAGAATGAAGCATCATGTTGGCATCTATCAACAGCTACCAAAAGAAAAGAAAAAAGTGAGGCGAACTTTAATCTGCAGAGAGAATTATTCCAGGTATGTCTTGTTTCAGAACAACAATACCCTGTTAGGGCTTGCAGGCCTCAGCTTAAGTAGTTTGGGAATAGGAATGACAGCACAAACAAAGCACTGGAAAAGGTTTATGAGGGTGGAGTCCATTATTAAACACTGAATTAAAACTCTTCTGTACCCTGCGGCTCCAAACTTTGAGAAGATGCAGCAGTAAACCCTGAACAGACAAACTCCTGCAAACTTGGCTTATAACCCCTCTTCCTCAAGATACAAGCCCATCCAGTTACTAAAACTGAATGCACCGTTGTTCCCTATGCACTACCTGAAAACAAAGAACTAAAACAAAGACCATTCCCCTTCATAGACTATTAACTTCCGCTTTTAATAACTAATCGTCCCACCCGACACAGTTGTGCATTGTACAACACAAACCACTCCAGTCAGACAATGCACACAGCAATAAAACTCAACCCAGCAAAGAAAGTGAAAGCTGCGTTTGTTCAGCATGTTATTTGGCGCAGCCAACTGTAATGCTTCAGCCTGCCATTTATTGTTTACTCTGTCAAAGGATTATTAAGAATTAAGCTGCATTTGGCAATTTTTTGAGAAGGGAATTTACATGCAAAGTAACTGACACTTGATATTTAAAGTCTATTGGTTGACTCTGACCCTTCGTTTACAAGTGACTCGTTTGACTGCAAGGATCTCTGATGTGGAAATGCTCAGATACGAATCAATTGCAGTTTTTGTCTCGGGTAAATGTTACTTGGCAATCTAAAACAAATGAACAATGCTCAGACCGAGGTTCACATAGAACAGCACTCATATGTTTAAAGAATTCCTTTTACATGCCTGATTTAGTTCTAGTCGGAGGATTTATGAGTCCCCTTCTCCTAATAACTTATCTCAGCGCACAGTGTTTTTAAACACACACACACAACCAGCAGTTAACTCTTTTGCTGCCTGAAAGAACAGAAATGTGCGGATGCATTTAAGTAAATAGAAAAAGGGGGTTTGGTCCTGATAGGGCGAATGATTCTCTCGAGGTGGGGGGGGGATAGGGGAAGGATAGGACGAGAAAGGCAGAGAAACATGTAGGTACAGTTCGCAAACCCCTGTTTCATAAAGAAATTATTGTGTAAGAAACAACCGTTCCTACACAAAATCAGCCCAGTGCAAAATCTGCAGTTTACCTCTGATAGAGTAAAAGGGCTTTTCTGTACCCGAGCGAGATTCCTTTCCTCTTAGAAGACAGATGCAGCATTTCTATAAACAAAAATGTCTCTAGCCCTACCTTGTGCCAGTGCTTGCAACATGTGGAGCTGAAGCAACAGAAACGCCCACCATCCCCGACAGAAGATGAAACAGAAGTTTAACTTTATCATCATTCCGCCTCGCCTGCTATTCCTTCGGGCAATAATTTTGCGATCCACCTTTCTTTCAACCGTTCTTGCCTCACTGATCCCCATCCGATCCGACTGCCTGCCACTGCTGACAGTGCTTTGGTCATCGCTCATTCCGCACCCCGAGGCCGGGCTTTCTTTGGTGCGTTGGGAACATCGCCCACTGCCTTCGCCCCGGAGTTTTTGGGCAAGAGGAGCCCCCACTTCAGAGGAATGGTGGACTCTTTGATTTGTGCTCACTTCGCCCGCAGCCCGAAAGCAGCACTCCCTGTGCCTCCCGGTATGATAATCGCCACCTAAGTCCGTGTTTCTTGTGGAGGTATTGATTGCACCAAAACAACCAGTCAGAAATGTGAAACACATGTTTCTCTGCACTGTCACATCCAATGCCTTCAGCACAGAGGGAGTAAGTTTATAGGCGTCAGTATTTCGGTAAATCCGGATCCTTCAGCACATCGCCAACAAAAACAGAGAAAGACTGATCCATCTTAGCCACCAGCAAACAATCCAGAGAGTACCTTTCATACCACAACGATGATGGAAACTGTTACCCCTGTGATTTTTATGAAGCGTGGTGAGTTTTCCAGCATGTGTCCCATTCTCCTGTAAAAACCTTGCAATGGAAGTGTTAAATTCTCGCCGAAGGGGTTGGAAAAAAAAGCATCGAGGTAAAAAAAAAAAACTAATTGAAAGTGTCTCGCTATTCCTTGCGCTAAGGATTTATTTCAGACAATTTCGAGATTAGCCATGCAGACAGAGTAGTCTCCAGATATCCTCGCAAAGCTGTGCATAGTTTATATTAATCCGATTTTCCTTTGGATACAAATCTCTACCGTCAATAGAAGGGTCTGAAGGGTCCTCAAGCAGGTAAATGGAGCAGCTCTGCCCGTGATTCCAGCTCGCCGTGCAGTCACTCAGCCCCAGGCCAGCGGTGTCAGCTCAACTCAGCCGGAGGTGGGGAAAACCTCAGCTGATCGTATCTCCCTCCCGCTCCAAGACCGGTGCTGCTCTCTTTCTTGCAGAGAGACCACGACAAAAATCTCCTCTAACACGTAAATCGCTTTTCTTCTGGCCGGCTATGGAGGAAGCAATGAAACAAACCCTCAGCTGGATAGTGCCCGGGGCGGGGGGCCAGCAAACCTCCCGCAACAAACAGCAACAAGGTGAAATCCTTCCAGCTCTGCTCGGATGGGCTCCTGCTCTCCTTGTTTATACAGCCCAGGGAGCCTGGTTCTTCCTCTGAGCGTCTCTCCCTTACACAAGCTGTAAACACAAGAGAGAAAGCGCTATCACAGCGGCGGCAGCGGCGGCAATAAAACCCTACAGGAAAAAAAAAAAAAAGGCGCTGGAGGTTTTACATTTAAACAATGCATCGGGTATTGTTTCAGTCCCGCCTTCCGTAAAGGGAAAAGTTTCGTGGGAGATTCCCTCCCCCCTTTATTAGAAAGAAGGAATGTGAGCACTTATAAAAGAAGTACCCCCGGCATAAAACCAAGTTAAAAACAAAGCACCTAAGCGCGAAGTTGATCAAACGAAAATCTCGACCGCTCTCCTCCCCCCGCGCCTCAACTTTCCTGGGCCCCCTCAGCCCCGCGCGCTGCTGACCCGCCCCCGGCTCGCGCTCCGCCCGCCCCCCGCGCGCCCACCCCCCCGCGCGCCCACCTCGGCGCCCTCGCCCGCGCCCTCGTGCCGCGTTGTGCTCCCCCAGAGCCGGCCGACACGCCGCTCCCCGCCCCGGCCGCCGCTCCCGCTGTCTCACCTCCCGGCTCCCTTCACGTCTCTCCCGCACACACCCCCCGCCGCCCCCCCCCGCCCTAAACACAAGCCGCGCCTCATCCCACCTTCTCCTGACCTACACCTCAACGGGGCTGTGTCTGTGTGGGGGAACATCCTCCACGGAGCTCAGGAGGGGGCTACTGGGTGTGGGGGGTGTGTTTGTGGAACTGTCAGGACGGAGCAGGGGGACGGTATTTGAGCACACGTTTGCCCACCGGCTCGCTACAGACCCCGGAGGAGCAGCGCATCGCAACCCGCTCACACCGCCACCCGCTCGCACCGGCACGGCGGGACCTGCCCGCGGCCGCCGCGGTAACGCTCCGCTCCTGCCCCGCCCCCCCGCTGGCCCCGCCCCCAGCCCGCCCGCTGATTGGGCGGCAGGCGCGCGGGCGAGGGCGCAAGAGCCGCGCTCGCGTAAAGCAGGAGGGGCATTGCGCGCCGGCTAACGGCTGCGCGCGTGACCTTCTCTTCCCCGCGCTCGCCAACGGCCGCGCGCGTGTCCCCACCCCCGCGAGGGCAGTTTGTCCCGCGCTCGTTAACGGCCGAGCGCGCGCGCCTGGCGAGACCTTCTCCCGCGTGCCCGCGCCAGCGGCCGCGCGCGCATGGCGGGCCGCTCTCCCGCGCTCGCTGCGCCCCCTAGGCCCGCGCGGCGGCACCGGCGCTGCGGCGGCGGCTGCTGGCAGGGGGCACGCCAGGCACGCCCGGGCGCGGCCGCTCCGGCGTGTGCTTTCCCAGCAGCTATTCTTTTTTCTTTTTTTATTAGCGAACAAGGAAAACTAGCAGGTGTGTGTCAAGGCCAGAGAGCCTGGAGGGGCGAATTAACCCTCCCCCTTCCTGCTCTTTGTGTTGTGTCTGATTCAGCCTGCGAGGTTGGCAGGCGGCGCGGCAAAGTTTCCGAGCTTGGGTTGGTTTTATTCCATGAGTTTAGCAAATGTTTGAGTTGAAGATTGGCAGCCAGCTAGCTTCTGTTTTTTTTTTATTTCCCCCCTTTTTGACAAGCTGTCTCTTGCGATACAATCGTGCAGGCAAGCATAGTAAATGATCGCATTGATGCGAGGTCATTTTTTCATATTATTAACAGCTGGCGTTATGTGTTTAGCACTAAGCTATATTATCCAAGAAAGCACCTTTTTCTCGTGTATTTTATAGCATAAAACAAGTAAAGCATCTTCTCTGTTTCCAGCACAGGTGAGCAGCACTCACTGGCCCGATGGCCTTGTCTCCCTTGCACCCACAGCTCGTGCTCCTCAGCTGCACCCTCTGCTCCCCAGGCCACCCCATCCATGCAAATCACTGCTCAGGTTTTCCTCTTGGCCTTCCCTTAGTATCTCACAGGTGTTGTCTGCCAGATTGTCACCTACACAGCTCTAGTATCTGACAGCTTCTGATACTGCTTTTCTGCCCTTCCTTCTTGTATTTGAAAGCTTGTTGCTCCTGCGCTCAAGAAGTTGCTGCACTTAAATTCCTCTCCTGTGACCTTTTCCTGGTAAGTAAAAGCTATGAGCTGTACCTCAGTATCTCTTCCTTGTGGTCAACAGGGTGTAAATACCAATTCTGTTGTATCTCACACGTCACGCTTTCCTTTTTTTGTGTGTGGGCCACATGAATAATTATCTACAGATATCAGGACCCAGCGGTTATGATTTTCCCTTCAATATGTCCGTTTTGAGAACAATGCAAAGGGAACCCAGATTGGTTTTGGCTGTGTTGAGAACTGACCTCAAGGAAGTAACAATCTGTGGGTAACTCCCATTGTGCCATGAATAGTTCTTAATTTACTGCAGGATGAGGAAACTTTTTATTTAACTAGTAATTTGGGGTGGGGCTGATTTACGTTGACTGGAAATTGAAAGTATGTTGAATTGTGTGTTTGGTTGCTCTTTTTAAGAACACTTAATTGTGTGTTTGGTGGTTGCTTTTTAGAAGTACTGTTAACAAAGGAGCAGAAAGCTACTGATGGAAACTTCAATATTTCAAATTCAGTTTGATCTCTGAGAAGGTATTTGGTGCTTCCTCATCAGTTCTAAGGGAAGCAATTTGCGGTGGTTGTATTATTAATGTCTAAAGTCTGCTAAAAGAGTCGTTCTCCAACTGTTAGGTCTTAAAACCAAGATGCTGCTGAAGAGAAATACTAATTTGTGTTACCTTGTTTAATTTTAGTGAAAGCTTGTTGCCTCCTGGAATTAATAGATTTTCCTTGTAGCACTTTAAATCTGTTAAAGGTTCAAACACAAGAATAGGAAGCTAACCTATTTTCATCTTCTTTTTGAAAAATTACTTCAATGTGGTAGGATCTTTTACAGTTGCCAACTCCATATTTCGGGTGAAATGTTTTCAGTTTATTATTTTTAACAATAACCATGTCACAGAGGACAACATTTGTGGGGGTTTGTTTATATATGCCTTGTTTGCAATAACTGTACTGAATTGTGTTCAAGCCTGAAAAACACCTGAAGTCTTGTTATTGAGATGAGTAAAACCATCTCACTATTTTGCTCTCTCTGTTCTGTACCTGCTCCTCTCTCTCCTGCGTGTGTGTAACAAGTGAGGAACTAAACCTTTAAGCACACAGCTGGAGAACGAGTTGGAGAGCAGCTCTCCCACTTGAAAAAGCAGGAACAACCGATCTGATGCTCATAAAGACAGAAAAAAGGAGGGGATGGAGGTTTCTCCAATTACTCGTGTTCTGCAATGGGGTATAAAGGTGATAAGTCTTCTAAGGTCTGCAGAATTTGTGTAATGAGTACCGAATGGTGGGTATTTTATTTACAGAACTGGTGAGACAATGAGACACAAGGGAAAGGAATAAGTGTCCACTCCTCAAGGCAGACACCTTAAAGACAGGCAGCTTTCTGGCCAAGGAAACAGAACCATGGAACTACTGACAGAGGAAAATCTCACCAGTGTTCTACAACCTTAATTCTTAGTTTCCTTTTACAAGTCTTCATATCTTCATGGGCATAACCTCTTGACTCTTTCTAGCATTTGGACTTTAGCTAAGCTCCTTTAGAGAGAGCTTTCTCATGTACAGATATTTTAGATGCGTTTTTTGAGCGATGCAGCAGGTTGTTTGGATCTGGTGTATCTCCTGGTGCAGACTCTGGTTCTTGCAGTCCAAGTTGTATCCAACTGGGGTGTGAATTATACCAAATGTGAAGGTTTTTTGACAGGTAATTGCTATGGTTTCCTTGCTTATTTTAGTCCTGTAAGCCAAGTAATTATCCTGCATTCAGTCTTCTAAAACAGAACAAAACAAAAAAAATTACAGATTCATTTTGTGTTATGTGGTGTTTTCCACTAGTGCACTTTTTTGGATGATGACTTGCTCTAACTGGCAAAGGAAAAAAACTCTTACCAAAAGCTTTGGAAATGGAGTGAGATATGGACACTTTAATGGGCAAAATTGTAATATACTTTTACAACCTAAAAGTTAATATTCTCTAAGATCTTCATCATAAGCAATATAGAACAATTAATATTTCTAATTCCTTGGATACAAGGGTTTCCTATAAAAGGTATAGATCATGTGGGTACCATGAAAACACTGTTTTGTGGTTTGGTTCTACACTTTGATTTTCCTTCACTCAGAAACTTAAAGTGCAGAACCCAGGGGAAGCGATTGCATTGACTACCACGTGGTTGTCCCAGGAGCTTTTTATATTGCTTTTCCTTTGCTCCCAAGAGGGACGGAGCTTTAGAAAACAATGAGTATGTGAGTAGAAAGTAACTTGCTTTTAAATGGGATTGTTTTTCAGCATACTAAATCAACCTGAATGCAGTAAATTATTGGGAGGGGGCTAAAATCTTCCTTAACAAGGGTATATTCCCAAGGGTCTCTAGCCAGCTGCTTTGCTTTTAGCGTATAAATATCCTTCTACATCAATAATAAACATTGGAAGAGAAGGAAAAAAATATCACATCACATAGCTGGGGGTCTCGGGGGAGACATTAAACAATGACTTCACCACACTTCTGCGAGTATCTTCTGCAGTGAGCACTGTTGCAAGAACAAGAAAAACTCCCATTAAATTTTACTGGGCTTAAAAAAGTTAATATGGTGTCATTTATAAAGCCCCAAAACAAGCAGAATGACAGATTTTTGTTTTCTCTGTGTAGTTTGAATTTACATAAAAGAAATTAGAATTAGATTTATATGCCTTTTAGGTCTGTTTTTAAATTCAGAAATGCTAGCAAATTCAGAGTTAAATTCCTTCACTTGCTGCTTACTATGATGGTGCTGAGGAGTTTGGGAGCAGCCCAGTGCAGTTCTGAGGCACAGCGGTGAGTGTCGAGGGCGGAATGGATAGACTGAAATTAGTGTTTCAGGACGTTCTGGAGCCCAAGAGCATCCCTGATAGAGCTGTCACACAATGTGTTTGGATTCAAAACCAGTTAAGCTGATAGGGATGCTGTCTGTACAGTCAGGAGAAGGGGTTAGCGTCGTTTCTCAATTATCCCATCGTCTGTACTATCCCAGCGTTACAATAGCCTTTCCCATTTAGCCATCAGAAGAAATTCACAATGACCCAGCCACGTTGCCCTGCTGTGTTTGATGGAGAAGAGAGTTAGCGAAGTAACATAAAGGATCAAGACAACAGGTTCTGTGTTTTTGAAATGTAGACGTTTGAAAACATTCTTAGAGCCTCCCAGAGGAAGACTACGGGGGCTGTAATGATTCTACTCCAGACAAGTTTGGCTGGAATGTAGCGAGAGATCTTCTTTTAAGAAGTCTGTGTCTTCAAACACCAGCCGGGCCGGCTGGCCAGCCATGGGTTGCCGGGATCTCCCTTTCATGATTCAGGTGACGCCGCAGGCATAAGTGACCTGAGAGCTTTGAGGAATGGCTGAAATTGCCCATAAATACGGGGGAGGACTTTGGACAAAGCCTGAATCCTTCTGTGGTACCTAACCTTTGTACTTCCAAGTGCCATCTTGGTGACTTTCTCAACCTTTTAGTTGATCAGGAGTGAAATAAATAAAGCAGAACATGAACGCATAAGTACAAAAGAAATCTATGACATTGCAACGTATGGTAATATTACTACTGAAATGCATTAATGCATCAACTTACCCTTGATCAGACTAGGTAGAAGACTTTCAGAGAACACCGTCATACTTCAGGGAGTGTAGTGTTACCTGTTTATTTTTTCCCCTCATTTTTTTTCTTCAGAACTGAACCAAAACCCATCTGCAACATTCAAGGTTCTGCTTCTGCAGGACGTGTTTTGGGTAGACCATAAAATGTTAAACACTTTGAAATGAGATTAGATTTCAGAGTGTTTTCCACTTTTCAAAGTGTGACTTTATTTTAAAAACCCCTCTAAGTCATTGTATACCGTGCAAGATCCAGTGTGATTCCTGTTGGTTACAGGTTTTTTTAATTTCCTCATCTTCTTGCACTAAGATGCTGTAATATGACCATGGTTTCACCTGGAAAGGATGTTGGTTCAATGGTTAGTGAACTGATGATTGCCTCCTATATGCTTACTCACACAGATATTTTGAAGACTTAAACAACAGTCTTGCAGTCCCTGCAAAAATGTTTTAGTAGATTGTGTTTTTATCAAGTGCGTGGGTTATTTTCAGATGCAGTATAAACACCTTGTCTTCAGTAAGCAAAGATACCTATTGAACATTTTGCGATGAGAAGCACAGTGTTAAATGTATACGTGGAGATCGCATTCCAGAAATAGCATATACTTGAGATACTGTAATTAATTGAGAAATGCGAAGTAATAGATGTGATGAGTTAGTTCATAATTACAATCCTGCATTTTTCTGAGTTGATCGACATGATTCTAATGGAATAACGTTACAAGAAAAATCCCATTTATTTCAGTGTGATAAACAGATAATAAAAAGGAGCATGAGAACAATCGCTACAAGGGCTTGAGCAATCACAGCTGCTGAGTGGGATATAACTGAACTTCTCAGCCATATTACTGCTGTTGTAGGCTACAATTTGCCCATCATAAAATAAACAGGTCATGAAATGAGAAAGTAAGCTTTGAAGAATACATAGAAAGTATCTACAGTGATTGCAGCATTTGCCACCGTAGTTATAAGTTTTTTTCCCTCCTTAGGCTATGAAAAGGTATTGATTAGTAGTGTTTTAAATGAAGGTGTTTTAAATGCCGCTATGGGAGTCTTCAGCAGAGAGTTTTCTCCCATAGTGAGACTGTTGCTTGTCTTTTAATGACATTTCTGCTTTATAAGTCTTTGGCCCTGCATGCTTCTGTATCCAAGAATTTTCCAGATTTATTGATGACTGAAGTAGAGACGTCAGGCTTAGATCCTCTAACTGGGGTTTGCAAACATAAAAAATGGACCAGACTGTGTCAGTTCAGGGAGATGAAGTAAGAGGATTAACATGAGCAAACCAGCTGCTTTTTATGAAGTACTGCTATTTTGGCATAAAATTAAAGTTGTCCCGAAACATTTTTCCCCCAGTTATTTGCTGCAGAGCATCTTCACCAGCAGGTTCGTATCTTTAGCAGCTAAAATAATTTATTTGTCTCCACCGTTCTCCTTGGCCGCATCCTTGTGTACGTCAGCTCGCCCCTTCTCTTGATTGACTGTCTATAAGTCAACTGGCATCTCATCAGTGCTTTGCTGCTTTTCAAGACCGGTGCTTCTCCCTGCTTTGATTCTTCCTTTCCTCATGAGCTTTTATTTAAGATGATCAAAAGTAATTCTAGCTTTGAATCTGTTCAAGGCAGGACAAGGGTCCAGATTAGCACTGAAGAGCTTGCTTTCCTACAGGTCTTTTGTCATAATACATGTTACCATTCTCACAGCTTTTGCTCGGTGTTGTTATTGCTGTTCTGTGTTCAGAAAGGAGGAATCCGTCCTAATTACAGAAATTTTTTCTTGATTTCCATAGCAATTAAATGTTATTTTTAAAGGCCAATCTAAAATATTTTGTAAATGATCCACTTGGGTAACACCCTAGCAGCTTTTTTAGGAGCACTGAGAAAATGTATTAATAAATGTGTATTAAGGTCTTTTTACTTGATTCAGTTTCAAAATCTCACCTTTCTGGAGGAAAGACAATATGAAATGCATATTCGGTGGCAAAAACACCCACAACAAAGAACTTCACACCAGTGGTAAATTTCAACAGCAGCAGAATAATATGATTTGCTTTGACTGTGGTAGCTGAAGTAAAGAAGAAATATTGGAGTAAAAATAAAACCATTTTTATTAAGGAAATGTATGTCTTAAAGTAAGTAGCAAAGCTTTGTGGTTATTTACATAGAAACCACTGATTTTTCTTAACTACTCTGTGATGCATCTATGCAGTCATTTGTAATGTGTATACTTAAAGCAGATGCCAACGTTGCTCTTCAGAGAGTACTCGGAACAGAGCGAGTGTGAGACAGATGGACGCAGAAAAATCAATAGTTCAGAGAACTCCATCAGATGCATGTGTTTTGCATAGGTCAAGTTTGATGAAACCGAAGTTTTATGGATCAACACTTTTGCTGTAAATAATTCACAGTAATGGAAAAAACCCACTATGCTTATATGGGATGAATGTAAACACACTTTCAGCATAATTGTTAGTGAGTTATAATATGATCTAACTCTTAGAGTTGGTTTATACATGCATATGATTCTACTAATACAGGGGTGTTGGGACAGCAGAATATTGGATATTTTTATTTTAGTAATGAGTTTAGCAAGATATGGAAAACTTCATTAAATTTAAATGGAGTGGCAGTTTCAGTGCAATAATGCTAGAGTTTTCTGGCTTTTTAAATTAATATGTTGTAAAAAAACTCTGTAAATCTTCACAGTAATATTTAAATCTGATCTGTCTCCTGACTTTGTATGCATATCATCAGTTTTTAAGTATTCCAAGATTGGTATAATATAACCTTCCTTTGGGAGCAGCTCCACGGTGGTCTCATAGGTACAAGAGGAAAGTGTAAGCACGAACCACAAGGTGTGATTATATGATATATAAAGCACTTGGTAATCAGGACAGCGCTCCTGCTGCCTTAGCAGTGAAATAAAGTAAGGCTCAGCCCAGTCTGGATTGCTATAAAGAAATAGAACTTCTTATCTAACGTCTTAGCTGAACTGATGTAACTCAGTTCCAGCAGGACAGGGAACTGCTGGAGAGAGTCCAGCGCAGCCACCAAGATGCTGCAGGGAGTGGAGCATCTCCCGTGTGAGGAAAGGCTGAGGGAGCTGGGGCTCTGGAGCTGGACAAGAGGACACTGAGGGGGGACTCATTCCTGGGGATCAATATGGAAAGGGGGAGTGTCAGGAGGATGGAGCCAGGCTCTTCTCAGTGACAACTAATGGTAGGACAAGGGGCAATGGGTACAAACTGGAACACAGGAGGTTCCACTTAAATTTGAGAAGAAACTTGTTCGGGGTGAGGGTGGCAGAGCCTGGCCCAGGCTGCCCAGGGGGTTGTGGAGTCTCCTTCTGTGCAGACATTGCAACCCGCCTGGACACCTTCCTGTGTAACCTCATCTGGGTGTTCCTGCTCCATGGGGGGATTGCACTGGATGAGCCTTCCAGGTCCCTTCCAATCCCTGACATTCTGGGATTCTGGGATTCTGTGCAACAAAGAAAGAAAATACAATAAAAAGTTCCAAATTCTAAGAAGTGTCAAGAGAAAAACAAGATGGTTGCTTTGGGGACAAGAAAAAGCCATCAAGGAAGGACGTTTACAATTAGATCTTGAAAAAAAAAAAATTCCAATTAAATTAATCTGTAAAATGCATTGCAGCAGAGTTAGTTTGCAATCTCCATCTCTCTCTTATCTGACAAGGAAAAACTTTGCTCTGTGGCATTCTTTGACTAGTGCCTTCATCTTGCTTTTTCTTTCTCAACTCTTGACTTCAGCATTTCAAAAGGAGATTTACACAATGTCTTGGACATCTTACAAACATAGATTAATAAAAAATAAGTTGGCCTTGGATGTTGGCAAATCTCAAACCCATATGTTCAGAGAGTTCTTTCATTCGATCATAATTAATTTTTTACAAAATGAGTAGCTTTAATCATTTGGATACCTGGATAGAGTCTGAATCCTGCTACGGGTGTTTGAAGTCTCAGGGAGTTGCAATAGATCAAGAAAAGCTTCCATAGATGTGGCCTTTCTGCTTTCGCTATATACATCTGTTGTAAATAATATTGAGACTAATTCTGCCCTTTGTCATAATGATATAAATCCAAAATAAAACCTTAATGCTGCAAGGACTTAGTTCGTATACTCAACTCCTGGCAATGGGCAAATCCTGTGTATTACAGCGGTAATATGTACGTGCTTAACTTCCAGCAGGTTAATATATTTGCAGGATTTAATTTAAGCAGACACCTCTAGTTCTGATGAATGTCACCTAGAGCAGAATTGGTGCTGTGGCTGGAGACACTGTGCTTTGCTCGCTGTTAGTGGGTTCTCTCTCTAACAAGTCACAGGGGCTCGCAGTCACTTGACCTTCATTATTTTGGCAAAAACTCATTAAAAGTGATCCTAAAACATGCCGCAGCATAGTTGATTATAAAAACTCTGAAAGAATAATACATCTTAAATTGCTGCTTGAAATACTACAGATGTAGAAAATTTCAATTACAAAGTATTTTAAATTATTCTATTTTTAGTTACTTTGATATTTTTAAGTAATGCACATAAACATGTCTCTAGAAGAACATTGAAATGGCAAAAAAATCCCGTCTTGTTTTAGTCGTACTCCTGTGCTGACTAGTTGCACTTTGTGTTGACTCCCTGATAAACATTTAGGTGGTGAGTAATTCTGAAAAACAGAAATGAAAGAGCAGCTTTCCTTCTAGCACTTTGCAGTATATGGTTTTATGACACAGATAAGTGCAGCTAATTTATTTGGAGCAAAGGGGTTATTAAGATGAAGATTAATGCACAAATAACTCTTATTCCTGGAAGCTTACTGTGATGCATAAACTCACCAAATCTGTTGCACAGGAGGGTTTACAACTG
Organism: Streptopelia decaocto; assembly: GCF_964273445.1. Taxonomy (NCBI): domain Eukaryota; kingdom Metazoa; phylum Chordata; class Aves; order Columbiformes; family Columbidae; genus Streptopelia; species Streptopelia decaocto. The sequence continues at coordinate 3,015,026 of NC_138668.1, read as the reverse complement.
TGCCTGGTGTAGCTGTGATTGATTTTTTTTGTTGTTTTTAATGAGTGCTATAATGTTCAAGGTAGAGACTGTTGCAGAATAAGGGAGGAGGGGTCCAAGTTTGTTTTATCACCACAATGATGTATGTATACTGGAAGAAGAATAATTTTATCTAGGGTTCAAGATCATTTAGGATTGTGAGAGGAGATAGTACCATGAGTTCATGCTGATAGGGACAGTGTGGAGAACCACTAAACAACAAAAGGCAGTTGTGTTTTCTTCTGTTAACTGTGTTTTATAACTGACTAGATCATTATGGAGTGCTTTGGGGTTTTTTGCATTTCTTTGGAGAACTGGAGCGGGTCCAGAGAAGAGCAATGAGACTGGGGAAGGGACTTGAACACAAGCCCTATGGGGAGAGGCTGAGGGAGCTGGGCTTGTTTAGTCTGGAGAAGAGGAGGCTTAGAGCTGAGCTCAGCACTCTCTAGAACTACCTGAAGGGCAGTTCTAGCCAGGTGGGGATTGGGCTCTTCTCCCAGGCATCAGCAATAGGACAAGGGGCCATGGGCTTCAACTCTGCCAGGGGAAATTGAGGCTGGAGATTAGAAAGCAATTCTGTGCAGAGAGAGTGGTCAGGCATTGGAATGGCTGCCCAGGGAGGTGCTGGGCTCACCGGCCCTGGAGGTTTTTAAACTGAGATTGGACATGACACTTAGTGCCATGATCTAGTAAATGGACTGGAGTTGGACCAAGGGTTGGACTTGATGATCTCTGAGGTCTTTTCCAACTCAGTCAATTCTGTGATGAGATAGAAACAATATTGTGATTTTTATTTTATTTTTTTAAGTAGATTGAGGATCTTGTCCTGAATAACCCCTCTGTAACTTTTTACATGCATCTTATGTCTAGTGTAATAATTTGCAGGAATATATCAGGATGTCCCTCTAGTAAGGTTAGGGGTAATAAACTGTTATTAGTAGTTCCAAGGTCAAACATAGTTCTTTCTATGAAAATAAAAATAGCGCTGCATTACCTTGTCAACTTAATACAGTGTGATAGAGCATCTCAGGCAGCACATCTTGAAAGACTCTAAATGTCTCATAGATTTAGGAAAACTGTACCTCAGGGAACTTATTAGGTAGAATTCATCAATGGATCAAAACTGTCTTGGAGCCTTACTTATTGGGGACCAGCACAGTTGTAAATTATTGCTTTCTTAAGAAAAGCCTCAAGACAAATTGTATTTCTTAGATTAGCTTTACAATAATGGGTCAATAATTTATACTGGAGAGTTTCAAGGTTTCTCTGATGTGTTTGTGGGTTTGTGTGGTTGTTTTGTTTTTAGGACTGGCATGAGCAATTTCAATAATTTGAACTCTGCAATTAAATTTTGAGGTTTTTTCCCAAATGATTTTCAAATTGCTTAATGTGTTGTTTATATTCTGTCATTCTTTACAGATGAAATTGGACATATTTGTGAAGTGTCTTAGTACTGTGCCTCTAATGACAAAGAACTTCAATTATAAAATATGGGTTTGCAAGTTTTGCATTAATTAGACATAAAATTAACAAAGTGTAAATCTTGTACACATGTTCAGACACATCTAGAACATCAGCAAGTTTTCATCCATACATGTTGCGATGTGTTTAAGCATTTAGAATCAATACTGTGTGAAGGGTAATAGCAATTAATAAGAATTCTGCTATTCTGAGTGCTCTAAGTTGCTCATGCTACAAGTAGTCCCTGTGAACTGAAATCAGTTCCTCCATATTTAAATGTGACCAAAGTAGAAGAAATTGGTCTCTATTTTTCAGAGGAGACTGAGGGGTGACCTCATTAACGTTTACAGATATCTAAAGGGGCAGTGTCAGGAGGATGGAGCCAGGCTCTTCTCAGTGACAACCAGTGATAGGACAAGGGGCAATGGGTGCAAACTGGAACACAAAGGGTTCCACTTAAATTTGAGAAGAAACTTATTCCCGGTGAGGGTGGCAGAGCCTGGCCCAGGCTGCCCAGGGGGGTTGTGAAGTCTCCTTCTGTGCAGACATTCCAACCCGCCTGGACACCTTCCTGTGTAACCTCAGCTGGGTGTTCCTGCTCCATGGGGGGATTGCACTGGATGAGCTTTCCAGGGCCATTCCAACCCCTGACACTCTGGGATTCTGTGAGATACAAATACGTGCAAACATAAAGGAACTAAAGAGAGCAGCTTCAGATATTTGTAGGCCTCCTCTACATGAAGTTGTTTTCCTGCTTACATGCCTTACAGCTGTATTTTTGTCCCAAATCCCCAGAAGGAATGCATAAAACGAACTTGGGCAGACCTTAGATGCCTCAGTTCAGAAGTGCGTTCTTCAAACATCTCACTTAAGGTGCATGATGTTTCAATAGTAAGATTTACAAGGCATTCTAAAGTCCTCTTTGTATATATGCGCAGAAGTAGGCACACTTGATCTTGATCAGGACCTTTCTTTTGCTGTCTTCTCTGACAATGGGCAATTTCAAACTTAAAAATGCTGCTTCTTACACTTAAATATTCTTTGAATTAAATTCAGAAACATTCCTTGGAGCGGAGGTTAGAATTCACATTTCCCAAATCTAGTGCCCAACTAAGTGCCAAGTTCTGTAACAAAGTCGCAGACATAGTTGATCCTTTAAGTTGCGTAGCTTCAACAGCGAAGAATTCCACCTCTAAAAACTCCTGGAACCTTAAAAGCTTTGGATTTCTTCAGGCCCTTCTGTAGATGCTTCACCCACCAGTTTGTGGTGGCATCAGTATCTATGTCCAGCAGCATTTTAACCTGAATCAGGAGTGGGCTTTTGAAGTGAATCTACCAGCTGTCCATATTTAGCATTGTTGGTTTGCATTATGGAGTAGCCTTAGTTTCTGTGAACTGGGTTTATTTCAGATAAAACTAAAAAGAAATAGAAGCTCAAGTGTTCATTCCATTGGATGAGACAAGAACAAGTCAGAAGTAAATCCCTGTGAAGCACACAGAGATGTTGGATCCTCAGCACCACGTGTTTTGTTATCTGCTCCTGTTGCATTGACAAAGCTTTACAAGACTTCATTCTTCTAAAAGAAGAGCAAATGCATCTGTTCCTTCTTTTAAATGGAAGAGCAGTTAAGCTTGGGAAATATTGTGGGCTGCCAATCCTAAACTACACAAGCATATTCTGGAATCTCAAATTTGAAGTCTAAAACCTGGAAAGAAATGAAATTTGAGACATCTGTCCCTCTTTAATATTTCCAACTGGCTAGATTTGGTTACCTTCTCAACTCGTGTGGCTTTTCAAAGTTCCATGTTGAGGTGCTTGATTTTTCTTCCGTGTGTTGTATGAATAGTTGAAGTTGAATCCGGTTAGGGATTTCGAGATAAGCCCTGCAATGACTATGAGTCTTTTGTGAATACAGTCTTTAGATTGTGTTTAATAAGAACATTGTAACAGGTGTCAATAAGGTAATAATTTGTTATTATTCAGGTGCGGTCTTCCTTCAATGTAAATATGACAGTTAAAACCTTATGTATTGGCACTCAGTTATATTAACCGTACTACATTTGTGCCGTTCAAAGTCATGATGGACTAGAACACACAACTTAAACAGGAGAGCTTTATGCCAAGGAGCAGATAAATAAGATTAAGTTAATTCTACAGTTCTAAAGTAATTGCTATTTGCAAAGCATAAACTGTGGTCTAGTGATGACATCATTAGGGACTTGCTTTAATTAAACTCTATATAGCCTGTGTTTTACTATGTTTCTTACTGTAATTTGATTTGTGTAGGGCACTCACTTGTAAACTGGATATTGGTGCAGAGTTGCTTATATTTTTGGTGGCCTATGTGCCACGCAGTAATTAACAAGTTTAAAGTTAAGTAGTTCAGCAGTTTTGTTGAGTTGTTGCTTCTTTTATTCCCCTTCATTCAAATTCATGCATCAAATAGACATACTAAGGACGTGGTTCTTGCAATCTTATTGATGTTGAGTAATGACTTAATTGCAAGACTGTCCTTTTGACATATCCTATCCTAATCTCAGAACAAGGAAAACCAAGTACAGGTTATTTAGGAAGCTGTGTTCAAGCCTAGAATTCAAATGTTTTGACAGTATCACATAGAAGAGGAAATTAGATTTTATATTAGTCTTCATTATTGAATGTAAGCCATAGTTTTCAGTGCCTGGCAAGGAATGGATGTGACTTCTATATCAAGTACTTATTGATTTTTTTTTTTTTTTTTTTACTGTTGAGAAGAGTGAGTGAAATTAATTTGGAGAAAAATAGCACATAGCATTTTTTAACTGATTTTTTTACAATTGTCAGATCTCTAATGTTGTCATTCCCATACATCTCGACATCCAAATGACTGAAAGCCCCGTACCATCCTGTCCATTGAACCAAGAGATGTGGCAGACTATTGCTCTGATTTCCTTGTTTCCCTGAGAAAGGCAAGTGCTTTGGGAAGCTGACTTCACTTTTTGGTCTTGAAAAAAAAACCAACAACTTTACTGCTATTCACTGTCTGTATTTTCCCACCTATGAAAACAACAAAACCAAAATACCTAGTGTCAGGAGATTCTTACATACGATTTACAGTTCGGGTCTTTGTTCTCCTTTGTGTGCCCAGAGAAATACAATACAGCTGTATATTTGTTGCTTAAAAATTATAGCAACTAACAGATTAAAATATGCTTTTTGTTAATAACATTTTATTTCCAAGTAAGTTTTATCAGCTTAGGCAGAACAACAGCTAAGAGGTTGAGAGACTATTTCTTGAAAATCATTTTAATCCTTTGGGATGCAAATGAATTAAGAGCAAGCAAATGCTTTAAAATAAGGAAATAATATTTTTGCAACTTATACTTTGCTAGGTTACATATTCATTTCCCAAAACCTTTTTTTATTCATTGTCCAAATAATAAAGCAAGCAAGTGCATGAAGTGTGAACCCGAAGCTGTATTCTGAGGTCTGTTTGAACTGAGTGCAGGAATCCAGCAAATTGACAGGACTCATACTCCATCTACTCTGCTGACAGCACAACTAGTTCATTCTGCCTTGGATTTGCTAGGACATAGACAGGGAAGGGATTTAAAGGCTGGGAAACATTGTTTTGTTTATCCTGCTGGTGATGAAGCTGACCCTCTAAATATCTGATGGCAACTGCTATTTAGAGAGAAAAAATGCCTGAACTGCCTGTAAAATAGTGAATAGCCTACTTTGTAAATAGCCATGATCTTTCATTTATTTATTAAAGTTATTTTCATAGAATATCTATGCTAAACCTGACAGCTTGATTGCACTGGGGTCCTGCCTCAGGGCAGCGATTTGGTTGCATCATGGACACAGAATATCAACACGAAATAGTTTCGCTGGAATAAAAAGTCCGTCTGTCATGCTGTCCGTATTTACTGTCTCAAGTGTACAATTCAACAGTTTTGTAAAATTGAATAGTATATGCTCCAATTCTCTCTTGGAATGCTGTGATGTTAGGAAACTATTGTATTTCTGTGCAGAAGGAGATGGATCTTTATTCCGTAGCAAAGCCTTGCCTAGAGCGTTGCAGTTTTCCCCTACCCATATGTTTAATGTATGTTCCTGTATACAAATTGCTGTTAGGTCAAACCTCTTCACAACTGGCTTATAGCTTTCCCTTCCAAACTGTCTTTATGTTAATCAAACAATGTTTGTTACATGCAAAACACTAAGCCAGGAAGGAAATAAGTTTGAGAATACATATTAGCATCCTTAAAAGACACAAACAATGGTATATATTATGTCAGGAAAATGTAATAGTTATTCCAAAACCAAGAATTACAAACCTAGAAAATTACATTAGTGTGTTTGGACTTAAATGGATCTGTGAGGCTTGGAAGCCGCATTAGAAGACTGAATAGTCTGTCAGCAATGCCATTCTGTGAAACTTAAGAATGCCAACAATGAGGAAAATATATCCGGAGTTTTGCAGCCTGTTTCAGAGTGGTATGCAGCGGGGACGCGTAGCATTGCCACCCTAGCGAAAAATAAAGAGGGTAAGAACCGCATAATTACAATGAAAAAATGTTTGCAGATCTAGTTTGGATCAACCTGATTTGTAAGCATACTAGTCTCTTTGTTTGTTTGTTTGTTTTTCAAATATACTTCCTTCCACTTCCACACCCCGACACTGAATGAGGAACAGAGACCCCCCAGTATAGCAGGAAAAACCAGGAAAGCTCTGGAACCAGAAGCAGCCGAGGACCTGAAATGGTCTCTCCCCGTGCTGCGTTGCTCCATGTGCTTGTTTCAGCCTGGGCTGGCACCAGATGGGTGCTTAGGCTGGTTCTGGGCTGTCCCGCAGCGTTCATTCCATCCCTGCCACAGCAACACCACTGAGACTCTTTTGATGTCTTAATAATACGTATCCAAGTCTTAACATGTTTGGATTCCATTTGGGTCTGATCTGTACTGTTATTAATGCTGAGATTTATAATGCTGGACTTTATATTTGAACTTCCTCTCTGAAAGTCTGGAGCTTTACTCTCAATCTGCGTGTGCAGTCTGATTTCCACTCTAATGTGGAACTCAATTTTTAATTTATTTTACTCAGTTTTACCTCAGAAAATAACAAATGGATTTACTAGCAAATTTTAGAATTCACCTTTATTTTTTTGTAGATGTAGCAAGCAGTTGGAACCCTTTCTACAAGTGCAAAATACAGCTCCATCTTAACTCGGAAACTGTGGCCTCCTCTGTAATTATTACCCATATGTTTGTTCCATGCTTTACAAAATACAGACTTCAGCTACGTGCCTGCTGTTTTTTTTCCCCCGTGGGCTTCATGCTCCATTCAGTGCAGAGTGGTCATATTTGCTCATAGTATGTCTGCACAGCACAGAAAATGGGTATGCAAAAATTCCACTGCAAGCTCTGAATAAGCAGTTGTGCCTGAACTTAGAAGCAGACAGTTCACGGCAGCCAGAACTGCAACTGCATTGGGAAGTCCAATTACGTTTGACTGTAGCGTGTTTAATGCAGCAGTTGGACTAGATGATCGTTGTAGGTTCCTTCCAGCTGAACTATTCTCAATGTGGATTGAATCTTGCAGGCATTGGCAGCTAAAATCAAAGTCTCCGGTGAGCTATACAAGCTCATTTTTCAAAGATTTATAGCAACTGAATTTGGGCAAATTTTCAGGAGAGTGGCAAAAGCCAAATCCCTGAGGTAACAGGTATTTCAGTTTTGTGTTCTAGTGCACGAGGCTCAATGTTGTTCCTTGTGTCCTTGAGTTTCCTCTTATATTTTTATAGCAAATTGTACTATATATAAATTGCTCGGTAATCCTTTATTTTTCTTGCTAGATCCCTTAGTTTACTTAAAAAAAAAATATAAATAAATAGGGAAAACGACAAATTCACAGCCCAGAAAGAGCAGTGAAAGCAAATCTGCAAATATAGATCTATCCTTAAGGTTTTCTGACTGCAGCCTATTTGAAAAGTTCATTGCAAAGTCTAGGGGAAGGAATAGTGAGAGTGCACCTGTCTCTTTTAGCTGACATTGGAATAATTAATTTTATGAAAATGACTTCTATTGGAGGTTAATTTATTTTGGCTGACAGTCACATACATTAGTAGACATACCTAATGCTGCAGTCAGGCTGAACTTTATTTAGAATAGTTTATTTATATCTTTGGGTGATTTCATTGCAAAGAGTTGGAAGGCATTTGGGATCATCAAGCATGAACATTTTTTCCCAGTTTTAAAAAAAAAGCCTCATAATTTCGACTTCTTAAATGTTTTGGCCTTCTGATGTAAAAATATTTCATGTCTTTCATCAGTGAAGCTTAAGAAGTTTGTTCAGATAACAAAGCTGAGTTCTTTGTACAGTAAGCAAACACCAGGTATCTCTTCTAACCCTCCAGTGTGTGGCTATAGGGATAAAGAAGCATGTCATGTAAACTCAGTATATAAAGTAGTGTCTCTATGTAACTCAGATGATTTCCCTCTTCTTCTGGCCATAATTTGGTGTTGACAGTTGTCTTACTTGTAAATAATCTGCTGACACCATGTCCAAGCACAACCTTATAGTATGTATGTTTTAAATGGCTCAGATGTGGTAGAACGGAATGACTCTGTACTTTAGAAAGTAGAGCGAACCTGAGAGTGTTTAGTGGGTTTATGTACTATTCAAGTCTGAAAAATCCAGCCTTAGAAAATAATCTACATTCCCATTTCAACTGTGGTCTTTTGGAAGTGTATATTATTATAATAATTTCCGAAGACATAGTTACTCCTTTTGCTTATTTTATGCATAAGGCTGGAATTGAAGGTAATTTTTAAGGCTTAGGGTTCACCTCGCTTATCCATGTGTTCCCACTGACCTCAGCTAATCAAAGAAACAAAACTGGGGGATTCTGTATTTGTTTAATGAAGGTGATGCTTGGCTTCATAAGTTTGCATGAAAAACAGGTTGATGATATTTATGGAGAGAGAGAATATGCTTGTAAACATACTTCTTGTAATCTTGTAGACATGAATAAGTTGCCTGTTTTGACCACGTTGTCTCACTGAAAATCTCCTGACAGTCTGATGTCCTTCCCGGAACAGGGCGGCTCATGTTCTCTGATCAGACTTGGGTATTCTGTAGAGTGGAAAACAATGATTCTTCCTCCCCTGCTATATGAATGACATATGCTATATCATTCATTTTCATAACGTTTCCCTGTGGCTGGAATCCAGCTGTTGGATGGAATTTATTAATTTTAGTGACATCAACCTGTTAAAGTGTCAGCGGTGCAATGTCAAATAGTCTTTGTATGCAAGCTGGATTGAATGTTTCCATTGTGCATTCTGCATCCTTCAGAAGGATGTTTTGGGTCTAAAGATTAAATCGGAAAAGAAGCAGCAAGAGAGAGACCATTATTAAATAGTGTTGTATTCATCAAAGAATCTTTTCCATATACTTAAAGGGAGTGATGGCAGGAGTTTAGTACTAAGAGACACCAGGATCTAGTTCAGACTAGCTCCCTAAACTGGGGAAAACCTAAACCTGGGCCGTTCCATTTAGAACCTCAGAATTTTTACAGAGGCCAACTCGCCTTTATGGTCTGGGATGAACATTGAAAGAAAAATGCTTGCTCAATTATCTCGGAGCTATATTATGAAGTGCATATTGAAGTTTGTTGTTGCGTTCCCCCGGACTGCAGTCTGTGACCTCTGCTCATACAAACCACAGAAGAACCCAGCGGGAGCCTGGCTGACAGCCAGTCTGCAGGAGAACAGCTGGCAGCGCGTTACAATGTGAGCGCTGGGGGTTGACTTGTTTCTGCGTTGGCCTGGAAGAACATGAAAATATTAGTTCACACCAAACCAAAACTATGGAAACTATGGCTGTGAAGCAGAGAGATGTCAGTTTGGGGAGCATCTAGATGATGCTCTTGGTCATATGGTTTGGTTTTGGTTGGTCCTGTGAGGAGCAGGCACTTGAACTTCAGGGATTCTAGGATTCTCTGATTCCTTTAGACATGAAGCTGAAAGACCTTTACTGTATGTTGATGAACCTGTGAAACACAGCGAGTTGTGTCGTTGACACATGCTAGAAGTAGGATTCTGCTTCAAAATAAGACTCATTTCAATAAACAAAGCTTTTCTCTCCTATGTTTCTATCAATGTATGCATAAGCATTGTGTACAAACTGAATAATTCCTGAAGAACACAAGAATTGCAGCAGGAATAATATTTGCAGATAATAAAAACTAAACTAACTCTTCAGAGCCATTGTGGCTCTTGGTTTTGTAATCGTTCAGGCCTGTGTGGAGTAGATCTAGATACCCAGAGAGAAAGATTCAGTAGAATCCAATGGAATCCTGCTAGCAGCATTTCACAGTCCTTTTTGCAGCCATGTGGCAGGCAGTGAGAGTCAAGTCTAAGCTATTTAAAATCAGATTTATTTCAATTCAGGTAGAAATTTATTCTACTTATGTGGAATACCTGAGATATTTAAATGCAGAATGCATATCCTGGTTGTCTTCACATTTAGGACTGAATGTGAGACCCTTGAACGGATATCCCTACAGAAAATGAAGCAGAGATATGTATTTCCAGTTGCAATTCGGTAGGTCAAACGGTGGGTCAGCTGTTCAGTCCTTTCAGAGACAGCTGAGATGAATGGAGCCGAGTGTGAAGTTTGACTAATGCTCTTCCCTTCAGAGATACTTAAGGGAAGGGGCTGCAGTTCCCATTGCTCCTGCCACAGCGCTGCCCACATGGACTTCACCTGATTTATTTTTTTCAGTTATGCTTCAGTTTCTCAATTGCAAGAGTCATGATAGCCATTCATCATGCATTCTCCGTGGTCGTTAATCTGAAGAAAGAATCAATTCAATATTCAGGGAAACTTTCTTTAAAGCTCCGGTGATCGCGGTGTTCGGTGTAGTCCCCTTTTCTATAGATTTTGCAGATTCTATCACAAGTGTCCAAGGTCACCGAGAATGGGAGGGTAAGAGACAATGCGAATTCTGCTGCTGTCGAAGCGTTATGTTGGAATTGACCTGGAAAAAAATTCCCTGAAGTGCAGTAGGGTGTCAGTGCTCACTCTTAAATAAAGAAAACAGCGAAACTATCCAACTGTGCCAAGGGTCATCGTTTTCATCTCCTCTAATAGTTAAAAGACTAAGTAGTGTTGTTCCTGTGGTAAGAATCTATAAATCCTCTCACTGGAGGTGCCTCGTTAGAAGAATGGTTATTATGGTAGTAGTCTAGCCAACCTAATGTTTATATATTTAAAAAAATAGCAATATCTAAAAACTGTAGTAAGTATTATATATGCTTTCTGAAAGACTTGAAATCCCCACCCTCCATAATAGTCTACGCTGTCAGTTGGCAATAACATGGTGTATTTGTGAGGAGGCTGATTTCTTTATTTTTTAATGCATAATATAGCACATCACACTTGTTGAAGTTTGATTGAGGACTTCATATGGAAAAAAGTCCACAGCAGTGGAAATAAATTTTCCTCTTCCCTCCTACCCCCCACTTTTTACTATTTCTCTTCTTGTTGACCTAATTATTTTCTCCTGGTTTCCTTTAGGCTTTCCCTGGACTTGTGGGCATATGGTTTCCCAACTGTAATTTGGTGCTGGATATGAAAATTAAACGTGTCAAATGAAAACACTGTTTCATAGGCAAGGTACCGGCTGACTTTACAAGACTAGCTAGAGTTCAGTCACCCTTTTCTCGCAGTGAAGAATACAAGATCTTCAAGAGCAATAAGAGAAAGGTAACCTTTGATCTAAGATGTATTTTGTCTGGTTTCTGTTATGTCTTAGCCTTTAAGTATAAGGTGGGTCTACCTGCCTTTCCACCCTGCAGGAAATGTGTGTCAGCCTGGTGAACAGCATCAGCAGCTCTGAGCAGAAAGAATATATTCCCTTTGGGTTAACATTTATGTGGATACTGCCTTACAGTCCTTGTACGTTTAGAATAGTACAAGTTTTATGTCTCAATACCGTTCTACATTTCAAAAGAAAGTGTGATGCTGACATCATAAAAGCTGGAGCAATTTATAAATGACAGCAGGACCCTATGATTAAATTACAGGCTTACTATTTAGCCATGAAACTATATATCGTTATTGGCCATGTATGTTAAGAGAATATCAGTAGTTAGCCTCCAGGGGCTATAATTTATAATTTACTTTGCAGTGGAAAAAGTTTATAGTTTGAGAAACTGTGTGTGTGTGAAATCATGTTTGTACCATTATGTATGGAGAAGGGGAGGAAGAAGAAAGACAGACATCAAGGACTTTATTTAGTTTAATGGAAAAATCTGTGGAGTATATGAACGTGAGGTAGAATGCTCCTCTTTTTCCTTTTGTGTTTGTACAGTGCACTGTTATTTGCATAATTCTGGAGCCGTTATAGCATTATGCACTTTTGCAGAGTCCTTCATCTGTAGTAAGGCAGTTTCATGCTTGAAACGATGCAAAAAGGCTTCCTACAAATTTTTCACTCAGATTTATTAAAATATACATGTAGCTCAAAAAATATACAGTATGCTAAAGAACACTTAATGACTGTCATACAAAAAGTTGTGTGGTAATGTGATTATTACATTGTAGGTACCATTGAAGTGCATTTTGTTGCACGCAATTGTCATGTTTAATAATAAAAAAATCAGATTAGAAATTCAATTAAATTCTTAACGCTATTGATGCTATTGCGCATTCATTTAAAACAAAATAATTATTGTTCTACAGCTTGATTCCATTTGATTTGGACTTTCACATGGAACATTGCAGAAGCTCTTCCGCGTTTTTAAGCAGCCGAGAATTGCCTTGGCGGATCGAACTGGTTGTTTGTTGAGGACTGTATCCTATCTGACATTTGCAAGTATTAACATGGTGATGAGTAAGAAAACAAACAAAAAAGAGCCACACAAAGTGTTTGTGCTAACAGAGGCGAAGTCGGTTTAAGGTCTGAAGCATCGGGTTTTGTATCCCTGATAATTAGTTTTATTCTATCTGATGCAATTATGGATGTTTATGTGTAAATATCTGATCCTTTATTTGAATTCTACTTAAACTGTGGCCTCTGATTTCTTGTAGCAGTGAGCGCACATCGCAAATGATTCATTGTAGCAACGATTTCCACACATTGTCAGGAAAAGTCACTAATGAGACTAATGAGAGGTTCACAACATTGTACTGGGGAAGTGCTTTTTTAAAAAATTAAAGGATTCTGTGCATTTTATGTGCATACTTATCTGAATACAATACACCTGCAAAGGCAGCATATTTAAGTCAAATAAGCCTTTAACTGCTTTATGTGAGCGGTATACTCCATCATGGGGAGGAATCAACAAGTAGTTTGTGATCAGATAAGCAGCTTCCACTAAGTTGTAGTGGACTATTCCACAACTGAATTTCTATTAAATCATGAGAACATGCTTATGTGTATGCCTTGCAGAATCCACAGCTGAAAATAAGGCAGAAGATTTGATGATAACACCGTGAAAGGGCAAGGGTTAGAGTGTCATTTTCAACAGTAAATTATTAATGCAGATCAATTAGGCGATGTTTGCACTGTTCTTTGCAAATGGGAAGCTTCACGGATGTACCAACTCACAGTAATAAGCCATGAATTTTAGTTTTCTGAGATCTATAAATCAATTCCTACATCTCATATTCTTTCCTTTGAATGATGTGATTTCCCATTATGAGCCACAATTTTTAGTCTGTTTTCAAGAATAAATAGCTGGAATTTGCTGTAACCTCCACAAGACAACAATGCTGACAAGAAATACAACTGAAGCAGCTTCTTTCTATATGTAATAAACAACCCCAGCCTCCATTTTCTGTATGTTGCTGAGCTGCTTTTCTTCCTCAAGAGCCTGCATGGGAGCTGGCAGTGAATAGGCAGCTCAAGATAACACTTGATTTGCTGTAGGAATTGCAGCTCTGCGTTCTGTGCTGTAAGACCGTGGCATGCTTTTAATATGATATAGTTTGACACAACATAAAATGCAAGCCAGTGCCAGCAAAGCAGAAAAAAACCTCCAAAACAGTGGATGAATTTTACATGGGATACTGTTGTGGATTAGGCTGCAAAAATATCCTGTTTGTTCTTTTTTTTTTTTTTCTTCTGCGTTGTTTTTTTATAGTGGTTGTTGTGGAGGTGGTCAGCACCTACCACAGAGTCATGTTTGAGCCCATCATTTGCTAAGATCTGTGAATTGCAGTCAGTGTCCTGAGGGCTTCAATGCTATGGCCATAAAAACCATTGCTATAACACCTTCCTGCAGAAACTAAGTTGGGAATGTCTCAAGAGTGTGACTCTAGCCCTCAGATTTGTTGACAGAAATGTTAGAAACTAAGCCAGCTTCACTTAGGAAGATGATGTTTGTAGCCCACTGTTGTCCCAGATCACCTGTGCACTTATAAAATGACAGCAGATGGCTCCTTGTGTTTGCACAGCTGCCAGTACCAGTGGTGCTAACAATACTGCTTTTCACTTTTATAATACCTTCTCATAAAGGTGCATGGCTTGCTCTGTGGTTTTTGTGTTGAATTGGAGATCATCCCTTGGGGACATAATTCACCCAAACTTCCCAATGGGTTTTCTCCATTTTCGGTCCCTGTGCCGAGGCACCACGGCAGCCCCTATTTGGTGTTTATGGCTTGCTGTTGCCTAGCTGCTTTTTGTTCAGACGCAATCTTCCAATTGCTATTTTGCAATGTGTTTTGATCATACCCTATTTAAAGATCTCAGGATATACTAGATGCTGCAGGAATGGTTAGAGGGGTCGAAAACTGTGAACAGGCTTATTATCGAAATCGGTGTTGTAACTGTGTCACCGTCCTACAGGTAATAGGCTTGTTTTATGATTTGCTCCTGCAAACCAGAAAAGACGTGCTGGTAAATCCCTATGTGTTTTAGGTTTTAATGGTGTATGGGATAAGAGTTTTGTGGAAAAAGTCTGTATGAACTCTTGCATTCTCCACTGTATAGGTAGTGTATGAATGTGTATTTATACATATACATGCCTATGCATACATGTATGTGTGATAAGACATATGGCATACGTAATGCATGTGTATTTGTAGATATAGCTAGGTATACAGGACTCTGTATGCTTAACTTGGCCTTTATGTAGGTTATGTAGGCTTCTGAAATCAGATGACTTTTCTGCCCTATCTTCCCTTCCATTAGAGAAAGGACAACCCTGTCGGACGCTCTATCAGTAAGCAGCATTCCTTTCGAAATGAGACAGAAATGATAAAAACAGTGCGAAACACAGCATGTCTGAGACCTGTTGCTGAACCATCACCCGCCTTCACCAGGAGGAGGAGGAGAATTCAGCACCAGGTAGAGAGATGAGCACAAAGAATGGGATGAATGTGCCTTTGGTTTGTTGCAGCCCAGCTGCAGGGTGGAGTGGGGGCTGCTGGGGACAGCAGAGCAGCGTGGGGTCCAGTTCCTGGTCTGCACTGGTCGCCCCCACTCTGCAGCTGGGAGGGCTTTGGGTACTGAAAGGCCTTGTCTGTGCCCCAGTGCCTGTTTTTTGCTTTGCTCCTTATCGCTTGATCTAGTGAAACGACATTCTATAAACTTTGCCTTGGTAGTAGGAAGAATATTAAAGTGGAGATGAGTAGATATATTAATATTGGTTAATAGGCACAGATCTGAGGATTGTGTCTGTGCTTCAACTGAAAACTTTAGCATGAGCTTGACTTGGGTTTACCCAGTATAACTTTATGAACTTTGCTAGAATTTTGATTTGTAATACTGGAGTTTAACTGGGATGTGATTTCCTTTCTTTTCTTTGGCGCTGGTTGAACTGTTCTCATATACTTGTAAATCTTGCGTGTTTTCCTCTTCTCCCGCTCTTTGGCGTGAAAACAAAGTAATTCTGTGTGCTCTGAGATCCCCGTATTACTCATCAACCTGTGTGTCATTTCCAATATTTAAAAAAATGAGAATTTCATAAATATATAGATATATTTCTATGCATGAAATAGTAGTACTATTTCTAGTGAGGGATGCTGAATGTTCAGGGAAAACTCTAGTCTAGCTTAAGAGTAAATAAAATCCTTTAAGTAGGCTTCCGTGATACTCTGTAAATGAAAACGTGGGGAAATGGGTTTTATCATCCACCTTCTTTTTTTATGGTCTTTTTGTTCCTCTTATTTCCTGCTTCTCAGTTGACCACGTTAAACTCCAGTGGGCAGTGTACTGGAGTTTTGTTTTGCAGGAGTGCGGCTCCGGTTTCACTCAGTGCTGTAAGCTGAGTGCCCTGAGACTCGCTAATTGGACCCTTGCAAAGCAGACGTGCTTTTTCCCCCGCTCAAAAGCAGTCCTGCTAATCTCAATGTACAGAAAGCCTCTGAAAGAAAAAAAAGCAAGCCAAACCCTTTGCAGTCACAAGAGCATTTTTGTTTTGTTTATGTAATAGGGTTAAGATGAATGCACCATTATTCAAAAACTTGTGCGCTATAGCTGTAAACCAGCTGTTGTGATAAATGAAAAAGCCCTGGACAGATCAAATATGCAACAAAAGCCAGAGCCTACCTTTTACTGTGGCATTGCTCAGGGATTGCCGAGCTGTTATTTCAGCCTTTTTCCCTGGCTTCAGGCTCATGCATGTACTTGTAATTTATTTTTCAGCATGTACTACCTCTTAAAAAAGCTTCAGATAATTAATAAGAAACAACCTATGCACAGAAAGTAACAAAGTGAAGATGACATGGGTAGTAAGCTAAAAGCGAGCTTATTTTCATTAAAAGTACACATCATTTTGTATGGCTACAGCATCCATCAAGAAGAGGAAAGTATGACACAGAAAGACAAAAATAGAACAAAGAGTAGGTTAAGGCAAAAGAATTCTGGTTGACAGAATTCCAATTGCCAGTATATAAAAGCGAAAGGCATATATGTTCTTTTGAGGCCATATGGTATGGGTTCTATTAAATAAGGGTTTTACAGAGCTTTTAAATATTCCTGGAGTTCTGGAAAAGATCCTGGGAATAGATCTGTAATACTTTTGATTTAAAGATCTCAAAGCACTATGCAGAGTGATGAATCGGGACTCAGAGTACTATTAATATTTACTCTTTCAGCTGAGAATTGTGTGATGCTTTAGTGATCGAGAACATCCTACATCTATTTTTAGACATGCAAGGGCATGGTTTTCAGAATTGCTGAATACTTGGTATTTTTCAGGCAGGAGTGATTTAGTAGGAAAAATACTTAATTTTAAAGCTCTTGGACAATGCTTTATGAAGTCACATATTACAGAACTATCAGCACTAAATTGGCAGTTAAGGTTGCGCTGAGGTTTTTATACAAAGCATTATATGATTTGCACCTCGGTGCATGAGTTTACCCTCCAGAACGGTTCTGTTCATAGGAAAATTGAAAACTTTTACTAACTTTTGCAGAATAAGCATTTTTAAACATTCAGTATTTGAAATATCATCCTGATTTATCGCTTTCTTTTTCCTGGGTTTAAAGGCAGCAGACCCCACTGCAGTTATCCAGGTCTCTGTTTGCAGAATCCATCATTGATGTGTATTATGTATCGAAGCAATGGTAAAAGATTGCTCTGAAATCTCAGCTAATGTACATCCCGCTGCCTCGCTTCTTCATGGAGCAAATTACCTTTGCTCTTTTTAGGTTTAATTGGCTTCCAGTTTGTTTCTGGAGACAGTTTAAACTATACAATGTTTATGGTGATGTTAATCCAACATAATCTAGAGACCACTTTTCTTTAAGTCATATCTACTTATTTGAAGTAACCTAAGGAGCAAAAATATGTTTATCAGAAATCAGATATTAGAGCATTTTCTGCAGAGGAGCAATTAATTTATTTCTTTTGTCCATCAGAGCCTGAGAGTGTTAAGCTTCATAGCATCCAGTAAACCCTGCGTATTCCCAGGGGCTGGGTAGAAGACAGCACAGTGGATTCAGTGGATTTCAGATTCAGTGATGGGAGATCTTTTCATTTTGTAGATAACATACATACTTTCTAACTATTGTAGATTACCTAGAAGTTAATAGGTAAACCTACTAAGAAATAAGTAAAAGCTTGCTTGCCAAATTAAGAACTGAAATCCGTTAAGTCGTTATAAAATTCAGAGCATCTTTCTAATCTCATCAAAATAATTGAAAGCAAGTTTTCAATTGTGAAAACTGTGGGGCCGTACCAAAGGCAAGCGGTTCAGCACAGCCGGAGAGAGAAGCACGTACCACATTATGAACATAGAAAACAGTTAAAATAACATCAGAAGCAGTTAAAATCAAACACGATGAGTTTGTTCATTTATTTTTTTTCTTCCATCACTTTACAACTGTGTTCTCTGGCATTAAGGCAGTTTGGCAGAAGTGACAGTGCTGGAGGGGAGTTGGGAAGCAGGAATCTATAGGATTCTAGATGACAGTCCTGGGCAGTGAAAAGCACACAAGTGCTAATTACATAGGGAACGGGCACAACTGCTGATCAGTACTTATTAGAGCTTGGTTTGCGGACAAATGAGTATCGATGTGCCTGGAACTGTGTGCGGACGGGGTGCTCTCAGGGTCATGCAGATATGTGCTTTGCGTCACCCACGCTTGCACTTCCACAAGCGTGTGGACTCTGCTGTAAGTCCGGGGTTTGGCTCTTTTCGGCCTGACATTTTCCACTTTTGGTGTTGTGATTGTGCATTATACTCCCGGACTAACCCAGGGGCTTTCTTGAAAGGTGGCTAAAGAAGCCAGGCTCCCAAAGGAACATCAGAGGAGCAATGAGATCAAGGCAGATAAGCTTCCTAGTAAATACTTGATTTCTTGTGTTACAAAGTGATCCTATTGTAAAGGAGGAGTGCTACTTTGCTTTATTGGGCTTGTGTGGTGCAATCAATATATTAATGATCGTAGCCTCCACAGGACAGGCTCATGGATGCCGAATCCAAATTAGGCTTGTTGAAGATAACACACAGGGGATTATAACCTGGATCCTGTTCTAAAAGTGATTCCATTCAAAGAGACATTTGGAGGCTTATCAGTGGGACTGGACTCAGGACAGAGAGCAGCTGTTTGTCCTGACTCCTATGGAAAATGCTGGAACTCTTACCTTTGCCTCTGCTTAGCTAAGACTGCAGTTTCATCCGTGACTGAGGGAGGAACAGTTTTGGTTCTAATCTGGTTTATTCAAATTCTTGTGCCGTTTGCATCATGGTAATACATAAACCCATTCTAGAAATCAAATAGGTCATTATAACCTTCAGCAGTAATTCATTTTGCCTTTCCTCCCATGCCTTAAAAAAACAAGGTATTACAGTTATTTTTAATGATCGTACTTTGGTTCATCCTTTATTTCTTTTAAAAAAGAAAACAAACACATAATGTTCTGTGGAGCAATAGAAGATTTGTACCTTGCTTTTGAAATAGAGTGGAGGAAGGTTAATGATGATTCTATGGTGGTGCCTGAGATTAACTCTTGTGAAAACAAAGCCCTCCCTTCTGCACAGAAAAGCTCTTGTTTTGGTGCAGATACACCTGTTATTCTGGATATCTGAAGTTATGACTGTGCCTCATCCTTTGGAGTAAGGAGATGATTTAGGTCAACGCCTCTGTCCAGCAGGTACCTGGGAAAGAAACATCAAGTCTAGATTTCTGTACTACATTCTGTTTGCCTAGTTAAACTGGTCAGGGCAATCAAACCAGATTTGCACTGTGAATGCTTATGAAACGCTTGTAGCCATTCCACATTTCATGACATGACGGCAGTTTCTGCTGCAGTATGAATTAACCAAGCACATGTCAGCATTGATAGCAATGGAAGTTCGTAAGCTTTTAAATGTGCAAATCCTCATTTTCTCAACTCTGTAACAGATAGACTTCTAAGACATAATTTGTTCTGTACTAACTGAAACATTACACATTTGTTTGCAAAATGTGTAAAGTGGAAGTTGCTGCCAGGCTAAAACTTTATATTACAAATCTCTGCCTGCAGCAAATTTTTACAGTTAAATTAAGCAAGGCTTATAATTTAAACACGGATAGTTTTGGGTTTTTTTCATTGCAGCCACACAAATGTGAGAATCTCTGGTAGAGGCTGGCGGTGGTGGGTTTATTGTGTTGAGATTCTGCTGAACTCGCAAGACTTGCTTCTGTGCAGCTTAGTTTTTAACAGCTTGGTCACCGAGATCACCAATTACACTGGTCATTCTAAACTGGAGCTTGTGTGTCTTGGCCGTGCCCATATAAGACCATCTCACTAGCTTTTTAGTAAGTGAATAGTTCAGATTGTCTGCTTCTCTTTCTGTCCTCCACACCTGCTTTTGTTAACCAAAAAGTGAGTGGTTTGCAACAATATAGATCATCTTTGGTTAGTTACATTTACATGAAGGAAGTCAAATTGTATGAAGAGCATATTGTGCAGAAATGAGCAGCATAAAGATGTCCAGTAAAGGGGGCTTTGATTTGTACAGCTCACATCTGTTTCTTAACTAAGCACTGAAAAACAAAAGTCTGAATTTTCGGTTGAACACATGGAGCTGACCTCAATTGTTTCTTTATATCCACATCCCTTCCTCGGTTGTTCTCCACAGGCCATCTCTCCAGGCTCCTCAACCACCCATATTATCACCCTTTTATTGCTGGTCATTGCTGCAGTGATGTTAGCTGTGCACAGTGATTTACAACAGCTTGACTGCCACAGATAAAAATAAATCCTTGCTTTGGGAGATTTGCAGATTAAAGACTTGAGCAGTGCCCATATTCTGACTATATAAGAACCAGAATATAGAATAAGCACTATATACTACCAAAAAGTGTGAGAGTTACACTCTACGCGACATCTCCACGGTGGGATTGGTTCTTTAGTTTCTTGACTGCATCCCTTATCAGTTACTTACCCTCTGCACGGCCCGTTTGTTCCGTGCCCTCCCTTTGCATGTAGCTTTATTATCCCGTGCACGCGGCCTTCTGCAGGACTTGGCCAGCCGTGTCTTCTTACTGGGGATCCTGGCTGAGAAGAATAATGATCATGAGATGAGAATATAGATATCACATTGCTCTGAGTGACTGTATGATGGTCCCTTTTGCCAAGAGCTGATTGTGAACGCATCTCTTGGTCTTTGCAGAGCCGGCTCTGTGATGGCTGACGGGGAGATCGCTGCCAACCACAAATTTTGTGAACTAAAACAATGATTATGTTACAATGGACTGGAATTCTAATTGCAGCTAAATGCATGTTTTCTGTGCCCTCCTTCTGCTCCGGCCTCGTCTCTAATTCTTAAAGCCGGAGTTAGCGCGTAGTGTTGATCCTTCTGAATTGTGGTGAGGGGGTAAAGCTGCCTATTGATGTACTTAACTTCTTAGAATGAGTGATGCTTTATAGTGAGTGAACAATCCAGACTCCCTTTCATTTCCTTACGTACCAGTTTTTGAAATGCAGTATGTGTATTAGAGCACAGTATATCATATGAAACGGAATATTATAACCTTCTTCACATTTGGGAGGGGAGAGCCAAGCGGTGGGATTAGAATGGCAGCATCCCAGAGGCCGGCTCAAACTGCCGTTAGATTGTGCTCTGTGCTAATGATATGTGGTGTCTGGGTAGTGATTTTCATAATAGGCTAATCTTGCTGGAGAAAAAAAGCAGAAGAATAAATTCCAAATTGTAATAAGAAGTTATTCAAATAGAGCAATTAGCTTTTTCTTCTCAAACATATAATACAGAACAATAGAATTTTATCTTTACTAAACTCTAAGTGCACAGGTCTAGGAGGGTAAAGCAGCCAACTGCCAAGAGAAACACTAAGTCGTATGGAAATATTGGAAGTGAACCAGTTTGCAATTCACCCTTCAGAAAATAGCATTTGTGTTTTTCCCTTGTTGCTTTCAGGCGTTAGCGGCCAAAAGACAGTTGATTTATTTTTCCCCCATAAAAGTGCCTTCTTTCTTTGGGGAAGCACCCTCCAGCACACGTACCTAAGAACTGCCGTAATTCACTCGACTTTTGTTTCCCCGCTTCCCTTCCAGCAGGAGTGGACCATGTTCTCTGTTGCCAAGTATAGTAGGAAAAGTGATGTTGAACGTTGCATCTTCCTGTGGTTCTAATGTAACATGAGAGCAAGAGGCACTAAAAGCATCCGCCTTTGTTCATTATTATTTTTTTTCCCAGCACTTGCTAATTAAATCATTAAAATTTTATCTTCACTTAACCATGGATAAAGCCTTTTGAAACATTTAATTAGTATGCTGCAAGAGATATGTGTGAAACCAAAAGCATTTATATAGTGTGAATGACTAAGATAGAGAAAAAGAACATATGAGAATGCATTTCCTTGCAACAAAGCTGCCCGTATTTCCAAACAGGCTATAGATAAAAATATACTATTGTCAGTAGGTGCAGTTCCAGTTGAGACACTGGCACTCACATGTGAATACCCATAGCTAAACCACAGATTTAAGTGCAAATATACTATAAATATGTTTTGCTTTGCCATGTGTCGTGATTTTCCTTTAGGAGGGAAGTTATAGCCCCTATGGAACCTGTGCACCTGAGTCAGGTATTGCAGAGCTGTTGTTTGTCATAACCTAAACCTGTGCCATGAGTTGGAAGTCAGGGCAGTCTCAGGAGGAGGAGGAGACTGCAGAGGGGGATTTTAACTTCATGATATGGGATAAGATTGCAGAGAGATGGGATTACTGCCCAAGGCTCATTTTAAGAGTGCCTTAGCGAAATGAGGGAAATGTAATTGTGGTCATAATATTTTGATGCTCCGTACAATAATATGTTCTGCAATTCTTTCGTCTGTTTTATAGGAGGAAAAAAAAAAACTGGCAGTACAATTAGTCAGAAGAGAAGAATTCTAGTCTTTCAAAAACATTGGCAGGAAATTGAAAACAATAATAGTTATTATTAGTGGCACTGATATGTGATCCTGGGGTAATGTCTGACACAGGAATCAGTCTGTGCTTGAAGTCAGAGTGGAGCTCAAATCCGAGTCTTGCAGATCATGGAGTACCACAGTGTTGGATATGGGAACTACTGCGCTACACAGGACAAAGGTGGGAAATAGTCCCTAAACAAGCATATATTATATTGCAGGAAACTTTGGGAGACACTGTATGGCAATTTCCAATTCTATTCTGAGGGCTGGGAGTCTGACTTCTTTGGGACAGTTTGGTTCAATTAAGGAGGAAAGATCAAGAAAGGCTCGTTAGTCTGTAGCTGCTTTTCCATCTTGTCTCAAAGGGAAGTATTTTTGTTTTCTTTTTTAACTGTACCTGTGTTCTTTCCATAAATACATTTCTCGCTGGCTGTTCTCTGACAGACCGGCCTCCTCCAGGCGTTCCTCATATGTCAAAAAAGTTGCAAAAATTGTGCAGGAAACAACGTTAAATTAGAACGAAGGAGGAAAAACACTTGTTTTTGCTCTTCTTTTCCCTATCTAACCTAAACACTGCCTTCACTAAAATCTTATAAGGTCTGCAAATACCAAAACATCTCGCAAAACAGCGTTGCTGTTATTGTGTGAGGTTACAGAAGTGCTGTAATAGGGATGTGCGCCTGTCAGCTCTAGCAGTGCATAATGATACAGTACTCTATTTAGAAATGGCAATGACAGCTATTAACCTATTCTGTTTGTTATAGGATAATAGTGGAGAATAATCCCTTGATTTTGGTTAAACACCACAAGGGTTTAATGCTGCCCTAGAAGGTAGAATCATTGGATTAATTCAAAAGAAATTGCAAAATACTTTTTTGCCTACATCTTTATTTTTTAAAAATATGTACTCAGAGTTATAGTTCTGTGGTGTGGACCAAGGTTTAAATTCAGTGGTGGAAAAGAGCGATCTCGCTTAGTCTTATTTGATCTGTACTTTTCAGTTCACACTTCAGACATTCTTTTTGCTTTTTCTTTTTCCCTTTGGTGAAACTTGATTTGCCTTTAGTCCTTGATTCTCTGCATCTCGGTTCATCGGTGGAGCTGTAACTCTGACCCAGCAAGACTAAAGGACTTGGCTAAAGCGAAAAAAAGGCTTTTGTTTTTGATTCCATACTGGTGGTTGAAGGCAACCAAACTCCTTGTTCTTTCCATTGATCTGAAGGTAAATCATACATTTGCTAATGCGAACCAGGTAATATAGAATTTCCACTTCCATTCAGCCTTTCTTTTCTGAAGCTATACACGCTAGTATGAACCTCGGCTAATTTGCCTTGGATTTTAGAAACCTTATGTGACAGGAAAAACACTGTAAATTTAAGACAGCTTTTCCTTCTGTGACCCAGTACGGGCTCATGGTTTTGAGACCACGCCGTTGTTGGGCACGGATCACTGTTGCATCAGCTCTAGTGGTGTCCTCACAGAACCCCAGAGTGTCAGGGGTTGAAGGGCCCTGGAAAGCTCATCCAGTGCAATCCCCCCATGGAGCAGGAACACCCAGATGAGGTTACACAGGAAGGTGTCCAGGCGGGTTGGAATGTCTGCAGAGAAGGAGACTCCACAACCCCCTGGGCAGCCTGGGCCAGGCTCTGCCACCCTCACCGGGAAGAAGCTTCTTCTCAAATTTAAGTGGAACCTTTAGTGTTCCAGTTTGTACCCATTGCCCCTTGTCCTGTCACTGGTTGTCACCAGAAGAGCCTGGCTCCATCCTCCTGACACTCCCCCTTTCCATATTGATCCCCAGGAATGAGTCCCCCCTCAGTGTCCTCTTGTCCAGCTCCAGAGCCCCAGCTCCCTCAGCCTTTCCTCACACGGGAGATGCTCCACTCCCTGCAGCATCTTTGCTGCCCTGATGTGCTGTGGCACAGACCAGCTCTGTTCAGAGGGGCCACTCTAATAGATGGAGCCTGGGAACAGCAGAAACACCCCCGCCGTGTCTGGGTGGCTCTGGATCACAGCTGGTTCATTGTGCAGACAGGCTTGGGAACAAAGGATGCTCAGCACAGGATTATCTGCTGTTCACCATTTGGGCATGTCCTATATTTTTCCTTCTCCATGTACAGAATTAGCCAACGATCCCAGTCAGTGGACAACTGTAACACTCAGAACGGAGGAGGTCACCAGTGTTCTCTATTCGTGTCAGTCTGGAAAGTTGGGACCCCATCTCCAGAAGTTCCAGAAGAACTCTTCAGTATCCAAAATCTTCTTTATAATGGTTTTATTTTGTTTCTGCCACAAACTTACTCTCATCTGCTCTTCACAAACAGAATTTGTTACTGTGAGATAAGTTCAATTACAGTGCATCAGGCTGCTTGAAAATCCAAACTCAGAAATACCTAAATGGTGTTTTCATCAGGTTCTTCTGTATTCCTCCTCTCAAAAAATCCTTTGTTCCGAATAAAGGAGATTGGAATGATTGGGGGCGTGGGGGGAGGCCAAACAAGAAAATCCATTTGCAGTCCCTCTGAGATTTACCGTGCTTGTGCATTCTGTCATTGGTGTATTTATTCATATTGGAGTCAGAGGCTCACAATAGAGCAGCTAAATATCAGCACAACACAGCTGCAGACTCCAGCAGTATATGTGATCATTTATAAATTGCTGATCAAATTCTACCCAGAGTTACATTTATGCAGTACTATTGACTTAAATAGGGTTGTCTGAAAGTACTAAGCACAGAACGTGCCCCCACAAATCTTTCATAATGTTGGGACAGTTATCCTTTGACATCAGTTTCCCAGCATATACTGTGGAAGAAGTCATCATTATTAAAGCAGCAATACAAAACACTATTATACGTTCTTTTTTTCAGTGCATAGATAAAAATACTCTGCTTGTTTGTGGGGGTCGGTTTGTTTGTTTGTTTTATCACGTAGTTTATTTGTTATTGTGGTTTATATGTGGTTTGTTGTTATGGGTTGGACTAGATGATCTCCAGAGGTCCCTTCCAACCCTAACCATTTTGTGATTTTTGGAAATTGTAAGTACCAAGAGAACTGGTTGCCCTTTCCCTTATTTTCCTTAACTAGAGTAAACTCTCAGGATGCATCAGGCTTTTATTTCTGAAAGACGAGTTTCCTGCTTGCCCAGCTGACATCCCCTCCGTTTGAGACCTCTTCTCTTCCCTTGTGTGCTCATCCAGGAGCAGCTTATCATGCAGAGGATTCACACCGGGGCTCTGTTGAATGTAACATTGAGAGTCGTCCCCTGATTTTCACCAGCCTGGACAAATGGAGCCGTCAGCCCTGTGGAGAGCTGGAACAGAGCTGGTCAGGCTGGCTGCAGCGTCATTGCGGCTCCTGGGTCTTGGGAGCATCCTGGATCCCAGGCTGGTCCTAGAACATGCTGCCAAGTATTTCTTCTGCTCTACAGGCACCATCTGCTATTGATGGGCAAGGTACAGCCCTTCTGAGCGGCCACCAGGATTCTGCAACCAAGGGCTCTGAGACATGGATGAACTCATTGTAGGACTAGCACCTTTTCATGACGAAGCTGTTGCTTTCTTGGGAGCGTTTCAAATGTGAGTCTGTTTGATTTTATTCAGGAATCTCGGCAGGCTTTTCCCTATGTTGACAACAGAATGTTCTTACAAGTCAGTGGGAATAGGGCTTTGGTTGTTGTTCTTAACCTACTCTTTGCTCTGTCAGCAGCAACTATTAGTAATGTAGTTGTAGCCACGGTATGTGCATCCAGGCAGCTTTATGACTGCAATCTCAGAATGAAAAATGTTTTGCAAGTTTCCTTTTCTCTTTCTTTTGGGAAGAAACTAGATGCTCAAGATTTCCCGCACCAGGAAGAACAGTATTGGAAGGATCAGCAGGCTCAACAAGAACTTCTACTGAGGCTGGATTCATTCTGAAATGCTGAGATCCTTTCTTTTGGAAATGGTTTTTGAGCTTACAGGTCACGTTGGGATGAGTAATATTGACATGAGTAATGTGAAAGTTTACAGCAACATTCTATAATTGCAAATTCTCTTCCACTGAATGAAAACTGGATTATTCAGATAACACAATTCTTTGACTTTAAGATCTTTGGACCATGATAGAGATGGAGGAAAATCTACTAACTACCTGGTGCTGACAGGAAGATACCTGGTCCATTCCTCTACTTTGGCAGATATGTCAAATTTGAATTCTTCACCTATTTTAGTGACTTATTTTGTTATGAACTCAAAGCCATCACTGTGCAATTACCATTTCTTCTCTGCGTGCTTAAAATACAGAAGCTCAGTGTTTGCACTCTGCTTTGCATCAGCCAACTTTCCGAGCCTGATAAGGAAATCAAATTTCAGCCTCCCAAGCAGTTTTATCAGTTTGCAGATTTTGCAACCCCCTCCTCTCATCCCAGTGTGGCAGCTTGTCGTGCTAACAATGACTACCTAGCTCAACCAAAAAACACCCTTCTGCAGAGCCCATACATATCTATAGATCTTCTATTTATTTAATTTTTTCATTTCTTGTTCAGAATGAGGATTTTGCTGGTGAATTATTTATATGACAACAAGAAATGAGAGGGGGAGTGGTGTGAAAAATTCCATAAAAACCTCTGGCAGTTTTCAGTAGCATTCAGTAAAATCGGTTTTTTTCCTGTTCTTTGCAAGTTTCATTTATATTTTGTCACTAGGGAAGGTTGCCACTGATTTAATTTAAATATTTATACAGAATTGCAGTCCTAAGATATATGTACACTTTATGAGAGCCATACATTAAGGAAGTTTAGCTCCAAATAAAGGATGGGGAAGGCTGTGTCTGCAAGCATCACTTGATTCCTTCTTTGCTAATTACCAGCATCTGCAGAAGAAACAACTTTCCACTTAGTCCTGTGCTCAGTTTTAAGGAAGTTTCTTTTCCTTGGGTTTCCTGATGCAGAAACTCGGGCATGGATTCCAGAGATTCTTCTTCAGTTATTTGTTTGCAAGACGCAGCATGGAGCAGCTCGAGCTGGGCGCCCCTGAAGAGGGACCCTCCGCCAGAAGAACCCTGGACCACTACAGCCCCACAATCGGAACCTCCCGCCCGCTGCACATCACCCTGGGCCAACTGCAGATTTGGAGGCTGGGGTCTCGCTGTTCTCCTGTGGATCTCTTCCTTTTTGTCAGGTGGGCTGTCAAAGTCCTGACCTTCAGTTGCTATTCTGCACCTGCACTTGACAAAAGTGAGTTCTTGGCAATAACTGAAACATTCTTCTGCTTCATCTTTTAGACACCGTTCTGTTCCTTTACTCATTTCCAAGTACGCGACTCCCCTTATCTTCTGAGGTCGTCTTTGCTTAATGAGGCAGAAAGTTCAAAAGTTTCCAAGTTGCAGCCTAAGCAGACTTATGCTAAGCGAATTCTTTATAAGCCATTTCTAAACAAGTTCTATAAGAAGCAGTATACCAAAGAATTCAATACGCTAGGGCAGTCTGTTCCCTAAGAGTTAATGTCAGTTGTAATGAGATGGAATAAACGCATCTTCCGTTTGTTAGCAAAGTATACAAATTGCACAACACAGCAAATGAAGAATGGGATGTGATGGGAAGGAGGAATGTCTTGTTCTTCTTTTCACAATAAGATTTATAACTCTGTGAACTGCAGCCATTCCCAGTCTTAATGTAGCCAGCCATAGAACAGCCTTGGTTGTGACAGGAGCTATATATGAACTGTACCTTTCTTAAACTTCACATGCCTTGGCCATGACTTCCTTAATGCTTCTTGGATATTTTCTCTCTTTATTTTCCTTTTGTTGTTTCACTAGCAATCCTGAGACCATGAATTGTGGGATGATGGCCTCTCCGTTTGGCAGCTTGGCAGAGCAATGAGATCTGAAATGGAAAGAACCTTGCAGCTCAGGGAGGGCAGGGCTGGGTCGCTCTGTGTGGAATCGTGGGGTAAAGAGAGGTCAAAACCCAGGCGCCAATTACTTGGCTCTGGAAAGGTGTTACTAGATCTAGAATGGTTTTTATTTCCCCTCACCAAGAGTTCCAAAGTATGCAGAAGGGCACTAGACTTGAAATTCATGTATATGCATTGAAATATATGGAATGTGTAATACATATGTTGGAATGTATGGGATTTGAGTGTTTGTACTCAACACACTGAACTGTGGAGGATGTTCCATTCCATCCCAGCTCATGGTGGTCTCTTGAGAGCTCGTGCGTTCGTAAGCTTTTCCTATGGCTGTACTTGTGTCACTGATACAGTGAAGACAATTCATCAGTAATTGTTCCTCCTAAAGCACCATAGTTGTGCAACAGCGATATCCTGTAACGTTACAGCTCCATAAAACAAGTATAATTGTTCTGTTACTACTGTTAATGTTAGGTAAAGCAATCTTGTAGTATGGAGGAATTTATCAGAATGAAAAGGTGGTTATGGTTCATCCTGCCTAAAGTAAATAGGATGGTGAAGTACATCTTGGAAGAAAAGGCACAGAATTCAGGCGTGTTTGGAAAGAAAAGGAGAATTACTACAAGTTATTTAAAAATAATATAAACACTCTTGCCATGCAGTTTTGTCTCTGACAACATTAAGATTTAGATTTTACATTATTAGTTAATAATAATGACAAGGAAGCACCGAGTATATGTGAAAATAATTTGAATATCAAGGACTATTTTCCATCCCTTGTTCATCTGCTGGCATGCTGTGTTTATAATAAATCATTAATCCCATTCAAATGTAAGTATTTTCTGAATCGTCTTTGAAAGCGGTGGAAAACAGGGGTTGACAGTAAGCTATTCTACACTGCAATGTAAACATAAATCCTAAACCTCCTTCCCGGTGTCACTTTCGGAGGATGTAACTAAATAAGTAACTCATCTCCTTAACCCATCACTTCTGCACCACATTTGCAATGCTTACTTTTGTAAATTATTATAAAGTAGATACGCTTCCCAATATTAAATGCTATCTAAAATAAATTGCATCTATATTTATCTTTTTGTATTCCTTTACAGTATCTTTAGGTGGATAGTATTTTTAAGAACTTTGCTTGATGACTAAGTTCATTAGTGTATGCTACTGTGATATATAGTTTATAATGTAGTTATATTCTCTTTGAGTTCATGTCTATCACCATTGCAAATGTTATTCCACAACTCCTCTATGCATGTGGTTTTGTGTTTTCTTTCCCTGATGCTTCTTAGGTGCGCACCTACTTGGACTATAGAACTGCATTGTTAAGCAGATGATATCAACTAAATTGAGCTTGCCCTGGGTGAGTACTTTAACAGATAAAAGAAATAACATGTTCATTTAGCAGGATGGATCTATTGCTGCTACTCATGACAACTTTATTTGAAGTGGTAGCCATTCAGCATTGACATTTGGAGTAAGTAGAGGCAACCGGGATATTGAAGTTTTGGGGCAGCTTGTAGGTTAAAGTGACTCAGAATTCCTTAAACTCATAGTCACATTCAAATGCTTGCTTATCTGAAAACTCTGAAGTGCCTTCAAGCAATTACTTCACCAGACCTTCAAATCACTCGTGAAATGTAGTGGATAGGTCCTTCAGAAATATAATAAAACTCCACCTGTACCTCAACAAGTGAAGCTGTGCGTTCTGTAGCTTTTATTTCCCAAACTAGTAGTAGAAATGCATTCTTGACTCCAGGGCCATTAGGTGGCACACTTGGGCAATGGGTTTGCAGGGCATGACCTGAAATTGTGTGTGGAACCCGAAGTACAACTGATTAATCACACATCTCTTAATTTATAGGGAGGATGCAATAAAATGCAATAGAGTGACATTTAGACATGAGGCATTGTAAATATTCTGTCGGCTGGAAACCAGTGAGCTTTCTGCATCTTTCTGGCATTAGCAAAGTGATGTCCCAGGAAGGTTACGCCACTTGCATGGATTTCATGACGGCATGAGTCGAATTCTCAAGTGCACAACTTGCAGTGAAACCAGTGCGAGTTAGATGGATGTGTATTTGTGAGCATCTCCAAGGCCTTAGAAAAGGGCTGTTATTTTTGTTATTTAAAAAACAAATAGGCCAACAAGAACTTCACTAAATTTTCTCCAGTTAGAAATTTTAATTTTCCTGTGGCTGTGCCATGGGACTTCCATAAACAGTAGGAAAATGCACCTTTCGGGTTACATTTGATTGTTATACAAGGTTTAGTATTTCTAAAGTTCATGCAATTTGAGTAGGACAATTTCTGAGGTGAAGAAACTGAGAAATTAATACAGAATAATATTTTACTTGTATCCGTGAAACACTCTGGGCAAGCTAATCCCAGCTGCTAATGATCTCCAGGTAACCAATTCATGTTAAATTTCTGTTTCCTGTTCTCACAAGATTCTTTCAGTTGACTTGACAGTTTCTTTATTCCAATGTGATACAGCTGTCATGTGAAGACCTAATTATGAGTAAATTAAGTATTATTATAACTTATTCACCTTAGGCAAAGAATGTGGATATGGACAGTTCTTGTAACCCAGCCTTAGGTAGCTAAAGTACTGGAGAGCTGGTGTGAGCGCTAGGACAGACCCCTGGGAGTTTTCTTATTCTCTAAGTAACGCAGCATCCACATGAAAGTGGAGTCCTGGGTTGGCATCTTCGTGATATCGTGCGTCTTTTGGGTTTATGATACTTTTAGTTGGAATTTGTTCCCATTTTTCATTAATAACAGAGCGAGCTGCAGAAATGCCATCTGAAGGATGTGTTGCTGACTGTTAGGGATGCTCGGGATGATTCGTAATGCAATCAAAGGAAGTGTGCGTATTCCTGGAATTTTCAATGGGAAGAAAACTAAGTCCAAAAGCTTTGTTTGTTTGAAAATCTATGGGAAGAGGCCACCCCTGGTGAGGAAGGTCAGTGTGGGTGCACATTCTTCCTCTTATTTTTTTTCCCCTTTCCCTTCCCTTTAGCTTCCCTCTGGCTTAGTTTTAAGCAGGTATTTTGTATTATGTGGCCATACGGTATCTAGAGCAATGTGCATCCAGATCTGACTTGTCGTGCTACTATATTAAAATAAAAAATAAATATCAGTCTTAGCATATGTGCATGACTATGACTCTGAGTTTCTGTTTTGTCTGAAGAGAGAAGCTTTTGTCCAGAGCTCGTCATTTAAGGTTTTACATCATCTGAAATTCCTCTGGGATATGATTGTGCACACATTCTCATCTGTCTGCATTCTGATGTGAGAATTAGGCGCTCGCTTATATGGACTTTGGAATATTTATTTATATTTAAAATTTCATGGGGTTTGAGTGGATGCTTGTGCATGACAAAAATGAGTGATGTTGCAGTTGTTTGATGAGGGTGTAATACCAGATTAGTTAGCATGGAAGTTGTAATATGATTTCCAATTCTTCTGAAAATAAGAATTGGTTTCCAGGGAATATCTTGATGGGGAGTGTCAACAAACAGTAAGTATACAAATAACTTGATATTGCTTTTCATTGGTAAGGGAAGATTTTTAATTTATGATCAGGTTACAGCTACTAATTTAAAGCTCTTAAAACCTTTAGAAGGAATTATTTGAAATATTAAAATACTCAAAGAAATAATCCTAGAAAGTTGTGGGTTTACTAATTGATCATTTATAGTCTCTCTGATGCTTCTGCCCTCATTAGAAATAAGTAGGGTTATTGTAGCTGAGGGGGTGCAGGCTGAACTAAAGCAGGGATCAATAAGGACAAGAACAGTGTCCAAATGATAGAAGTTTCCATCTAGCTGCTCCTGTCTTCAATTTCCTTACTGCAAGTAGCCTCTCTAAAAGACGTAACGGTCCAGCAGTGAAGTAGACTATAAACCTGAGAAAGATGAATGATTCTTGTAATTTCTGTCATAAATCTGCCATGCACAGAAACAGGGTGGAATTCAGGCTCTGTTTTAATGATGACCGAAGAGGGAATTTGCCGGAGTGCCACAGGTTTGGAATTTGGTGTATTGACAAAGGGCCTATGGCTTGAGTAAGAGGCAAGCTACAAACATCAGCCCCAAAATATATGGAAAACTATAAGAGTTAAGAAGCAGCACTTTAGGACTGAAATAGGAGCAAGTGCTCCAGAGCCAGAAAGACACACAGGGCTAAGCATCTGGTTTACTGGAAAGGTGCGTGATCCTGCTTAAGATACATTGCAGAGCTGATGAAGCTGGGACTTAGATGAGTTTCAAGTCATGACTAAAGAACTTTAGCAGAGCTCCTGAGGACTAAGCAAATTTTCTAAAAATACAACATAAGCCGTTGTGTGAAAGACAGTTGAAGCTTTTTATTCAAAAAGTGAGAAATGTTACCTCTTAGTCTATTTAGATGAGGAGAAAGGGAAGAGCATTAGCTAATTGATATGCAAATAGTGATTGATCCTGACCCAGTTCTTAGCTGCCACTGTCATCCTCTCAGACAATTGAGCCATTATTCCAGTTCACATAGCTAATATTTACACAACCTGGGATGACAGCAGGAGGAAATTTCACACGATGAGTTCTTGCCCTCCCCCACTCCCTTGCATTTTAGTTAAATGCCTCTTTACTCTTCCCCACCTTTGCTTCCAAAACTTTTGCTGTGGGCCTTTCTCCCCTGCATATGGTCAGCAGGACACCTAGTTTGATATGGACTCATGTGCTAAAAACATACTGAGTGTTCTAGCCCCAGAAAAGCAGCGTTCTAGTGAATAGCCATTGACACCAAGTGCTTCTGGCGTGTCACAGGACCACACGGCTGAGAACATCAGCTTTGGGTTCTTCCTATGAGAAGATCTTGGAGACACATTTATTAGGGAGGAGATGATTTACACTCATGATTTTGATAAACCCCTGAGAAATTCTCACAGCACCAAAAGAAATGTGACAGCTTTGTTCTGAGATCTGCTAATGGGGGTTTTAGTGGATATCGTGCTGAAAGATGTTACATGGACAGAACCATCTCTATTTCTGATCTATTTCTGCAATCAGTGGAGTGATCAGGGATGAGCTGTACCTGCTCTAAGAGGTGAAAGCCCCTCGGCGCTCGGTGTGCGCTGGGGGTCTGGCCGGACAGATGAACCGCGGCACAAACGCTGCAGCAGCTCCGCAAAAGCGCAGGCAGAGCCGGGCTTAACAAGTGCCTGCTTTGAACATACGCATTTCTAAATAGGAAATATGTGTCTCACTTTCTTTTTTTCAGCATGAAAAGGAGGAGGCTTGCTTTCAGTGATATATTTCTGTGGCATATGCCATGGCATTGTTCCACAGATGCTATCACCACCACCATGTTACAGAAATACTCATTTTCCACTCTCTGTGACTGCTCACAAGAAGCCTGAACCTCTCGTAGCTATTCAAAGAGTTTTGTAGAGGAGAATTATATTCTTCTGCTATATTTGGAAGAAGCCAGTGTTGTGCAACTCCCACTCTGCATGTTCATTTCAACTCGTAGTAGTTCATGCCGCAGTTCCTCCCGGTGTTTTTGCTCCTGGCCGTAGCGTTGCTGCATCACTGAACCATCATGCAGGTCTGCGTGATGATGGTGCAGTGTCCTCTTGTCCCACGTTGCAACACAGTCTTCCAACAGGACAAGTTATGAAAGTGCTTCCTTTTTAGCCATTTGTTCTTTGTGTGGATACACACACGTGCAAACACACCAACACCTTTCTGGATGTTTTGTATTTTATGTGCTGTGGCTGTATGTGTTGGGCATCTTCAGGCATTTTTAACTTGGCTTATTAAAGAACAATGCATGAAGAAGACAACTATATTTGTAACAACAAATGTGTGTGCAGCAATCAGGTACATTATATTCAAATAATGAGGAAAAATGCCTGTGGTGATATGCAATAGTAGAATAGTTGTTGCTCTTTCTGTGCTGTGTTCAAGTGCCAGAGGGGAAATGGTGCTGAAGATAAGGATAAGGACTGGTGGCTGTGTGGCATTCCTGATGCACGGCTTGAGGGCTGATAACAGGCTTGGGGTTCGAATTAGAGAGAGTCTATAAATCAGACAAGTGCTTGAAAATTCTGATCTTATGTGTTTGGCCTCTGGGATTTATTTTTGTTTGTTTGTTTTTTATTGATTTACACAGAGTTAATGGCTTGCTGGAATTTACTGTTAGTCTGATGTGGGATGTAGGGATCTAGCGTAAGGGAGATACCCCCTCCTTTCAAATCCCAGAGTTGCTGGAGGTTAAAACCTTGTAAAAAATGTGCAACAAAGAAGTGTTAGGAACAAATTGCTCTCTATTTTCTGATCCCAGTCACCTGACATAGGTCCAGGTTATAAAAATCAAATGCCTCCTTTCACATGGGTAGATTATTATCCATGGACTTGAATGGTTTCTGTCACTAAGCTGTGACTTCCTTTTCCAAATTTCAATTGCTTTGCTTTTGCAAATGAAGACTGTTTATACTAAACATAGGAATTTCTGCTGTGTCGTTTATGTGCTAATTCTGTGAATAACTAATTTGGAAATCTTATCTTCATTCTTTTTGTCTTTGGTCATTATGGGCATTCTTAAGGAACACACATTTTTTTTCTTCCTCCTCTTTTCACTTGTGAGTCCTCTTGCAGCTCAGAAAAGCAAAGTGCTTAGATATGTGACATTTTTCTCTTCTGTGTTCAGATATTATTTTAAAGTAAGCATCACACCTCATCAGATCAGAGATTCATTACTTTCCTACTAAAGGAAATGGGATTTAAGGATATAATCAAATTTAAGAACTCGATTATATTTGCTCAGACATGACTTTAGTAAGCACCATCTATCTTTGAGTAAGACAGAAGGATCGCGTAATTAAATATAGTAAATTATACTTTTCAACAGTTTCTGAAAGAGCTACAGAGCTACATCCTTTACAACTTCAGTGAGACCAGAGCATCTGGTTCCCTTAGTTGCCCTTGCAGTCTGTACTGGGGTGGATGGGGCAACCTCAGCTGGGCCATCCTTGGCCTAGGAGGTGATTAGTTTTACAACTCTGTTTTTCTTATGCCAGCTTGGGGAATGGAGCATTATTCATTGCGATGTTGTGCACATTGCAGCTCCAGGAAAGAGCCCTCGTAATTCCTGCATATGCTGTTATACAGCTAAATCAGCCTTCACCCTCAAGTTGTGCTCATTGATTGCAAAATGTCATGTACAAGAATATCAAAGCTGTCCAGAAATATTTGAAGAGGAGCTGGGAGCTGTGAAAGTGCACAGACCTGGGTATGTCCAGGGGATGTTACTGAGGAAGCAGAGTAAACCGTTGCAGTAGCACTAAAATACTGGTAACTATACTGCAATTACACCAGTATTGTGTGCGAAATACAAAGCAGGTTAGGTTTGAATTACAGAGCTGTAATTTATGCTTTGGGTTCTGTTGGTTACACAATCCACTGGATCCCCTCTCCCATAGTTTATGATGCCATCAGAAAGCCTGATAGAATTAGAGCCCTGTAATTCACAGCATGTAATTCACGCACACATTTTTTTTTATACTTCATATAAAATTATGATTGAAATTAAGGCCCAGCCCGAAACGGAATTAAATTCCTGTGAAAATAATGGGTCATGCAAAAAAATATTTTATTAACGTTGAATTGTTTGATGTCTGTAGATTCAAACATGTACTTTGAGAACAATGGCAGCTGTGAATGATTGTAATGGTTCCTTGCTTGTAATTTGAAATAATAATACAAAATACAAAGTCACACTCCTTGAACATGGGGAAGTGGACTTCAGGTAGGGAAGGGTGAGATGGAACTGTGTAGTTGTTGCGTACATCTCCTGCTCATCTAGTTGTGCACTAGAATAACTGCTGAAGGTGTTAAGGTGACATTTACCAGTCGTGGCATCCAGGTAAGTGTGGTTTCAAGAAGCTGTTTGAGCAGTTGTGTAGCTTCTGAGTAGGGGAACCCAAAGTGCCTTCTGCAAGTCTTCCCTGGTACATGATAACTAGTCACACCAACCGATGTTCTCTCCATACCATAGTACTAACGTGAAGATTTTGTCAATGTTGATTCCCAGCTCTCTATGAGGGTGAAGCGCACGCTGTGAGATCCCGTACTTTGCAAAACAGTAGATTTTAAATCTGTCAGTGGTTCAGCATTGATATCCACTACACAAATTTAAACAGTGTAATTTGATTAAGAAATTAACTGTACACCATGGGGAAAAAAACCCACAACCAAACAACCAGTGGGCGTTTCTGATTAAATAAAAAAGCAGCAGTTTGGAACCACTCCACGCCATAGCAGATTAGAAATAGTACTCTTGGTAATAACTCCGTAGTCATGAGGGTGAAGTGTAAGAAGTTTGCTTGGTCATATGGTGGCAGAAATATGAAAACAGATGCATTGATCATAAGGTGTACAACCAAAACTACCAGTGATCAGCACGAACTTTTATGTTCACAGCTTTTGTCAGTTTAAGTTATATTTATAATGATGTTTTAACATAGTTTTCCAAAATAATAGAATCATGGAGAAGAAATGATACCATATATCACATAAACCTGGATGTAAGAGGTACAATACTACAGTAATGGAACTTCCAACCTGCTGGGATACCTTTGTAAATGGAAATTGATTTTTCTCAAGGATTCTTTACTGGGTGAAATAAATTAAATATACATTTAGTTTTACCAGTTTAAAACCCTCTTTGTTAAAATAAGAACAGCCATATAGAGGCATGTTATAATAAATTAAAGCAAGATAAATTATATCCAGCAGCTTGCTGAATACTTCAGTTTAGGAGGTTTTTAAAAATGTGAGGAATACAATGGGGCCTCCCAGGAAGATAGCCTGAAACTCTTTGACTACTTATAGATTATTTTAGCTTTGATTGTGTAGCCGTGTGTCTGGGCTCTTTTTTTCCCCACTTTCCCTTTATGCTTTTAATTTAGTAGGATTCTTGTGAATATTCGAGTTGGAGTCGGTTTAGTTGAGGCCAATAGGCACAAGTATGACCTTAGAAATAAGACAGTCAACCTCAAAATGCTCCCGTTTCTACCCAGATGCTTAAAGTTAATAGATTTTTAAGACACAGATGAAACAGTTGTGCTCATTTTGCTAGTATAATTTACTACATTAATGATCAAAAAGAGTGAAAAAACAGAGCAAAAATGTTAATTTCAAGCACCATTACAGAAATACAATACAATAAAATAAAGAAAAAATCAGAGAAGTGTTCATTTGCTGTAAACTGACAGTTGTTAAGAGCCCATTGCCCTAAAGCAAGTTCTGCTTGTAGCAGCAGCAGGCCGAGGTCACTATCATTTGTGAAATGCAGATTACTTAATGGGGATTTTTGTTACTGTTTTAATAGAAAAAGAGGGTGATTTAAACAGTGTTTCTTCAATAAGGAAGAGTCAGCATTGTTATGGTGATTGTGTTAATACACAGCTGCCTGTTGCTTTAGTGGCCGAGGACACATAAGGCTGAAGTCGCAGAGTAACCCTGTGGTCGGTGTGTCCCGCAGCCCCGCCAGCCGGTCCTCAGCCCCAGCTGCTCTCCATCATGGTCCTGTGTATTAATATCCATTTCAGCCACTGAATTCAATAGCAAATGGGCTTTGAGCTGTGCTGGAAGGGCACTGGTACCACACACCTCCAGGTATCGCACCCTCCAGGGACCTCCAGCTGAAGGTGGAGAGTCACATATTCCGCTTTACTTGTCACTTGTTCAAATGTTGTTGCACCATTTAACAATCACATAACTATGTCTCCTCGAGACCCAAACTGAACTGCAATTCCTGACAAAGCTCACATATATAAAAAAATTTACAGGACTCAGGTGACCGCAATAGATCTTTCTGTAGCTGTTTCCCTCTGATGAAAATTACGTGTAGAGTAAGCGATACCCAATATAAGGGGCATTCACAGTTAAAACTAAATGGCATTTGTTGCAACATGGGTCCTTTGAGGAGGTTTCAGACTCTGCAGCATTAGTCAACTCTAAACAGGTACCAGAGCTGTTTCTCTGATAAGAGCTGGAAGGCACCTTAGCTCTTTAAAAACTCAGGTACAACAAGTTTGCTCTGGTTAAAGCTGTTGTGCATATTTACACCCCAGTCTGGATCGGAGTCTTGATAATTGTGTGGTTTGCATTACTTATAAATACGTAAAAATCAGACTTTTTGTTTTAAACTAGCTGTTGAGTACTGAAGGTATAGCAGGAGAAATGTAATTTGGAGTAAATATATATATATATATATTATTTTTTTTTAATAAAATAACTTCTCCAGTGTGCTTTTGCATACCAAACAGGCCTAGTGACACTTCTGATATACTTCATGCATTCTGACATTTTTATGTTTTCAGCCAGATAAACAGGCAGTACACAGTAGAAGTGATTGTATTAGCTTCTTAGTTTCTGCGCCGCCTATTGTATTAAATAATGGCTTAGAATAATAAAATAAATCCAGTTCATGCATAAAGACGATTGGAGTGGAATAATAATGTGCAGAAGTTCAGACCTTGAGTGTAGCACTTTCTGGGAGAAGCCAGACTCCATGTTCAGTAAATGCATGTTCCGATCCTATTGAACACGGGGGAAATTAATTTCTGGAGCCTGATTGCTGTATCAAGTCCTGGCTGTGGAGGTGTGGACGCAGGCATTTCTTGCTGTGACGGATTCAAGTAAGCTCACCTGCTCTTCCATGAAGGTTTCACCACAGAGGCTATGCAGAAGTTTCTGTCTTACTAGGAAACAGGGCAGATATCTGCTTCCTCCACTCTCCTTATATCTTAACTCTCTTCTTTGGCTCTCCTTGTATTGCAGAGCAGAAAAGCCCCGCTCACTGTGGACTATTTGTACTCGTGTCAGCGAGGAATACATTTCTCTCCAAGTCCTTTTTATGCAAGATTGAGTACACTTTGCAGATTGTGGAGCTACATGTGCAAATATCCACTCTGGGGAGCAGCGCGCTTGTAATTGGTAATTTGCCCAGGTATCAAAGAGCTATTTGTGCTGCGAAACATCATGCATGACAGCAAGTTGTTTTCAGAATTAAAGGCTATGGTACCTTATTTTGCATCCTGTTCATTTTTTTTAGGTGTTTTTGCTGTGATAAGGTAGCAAGATTACATTCACGAATTCCGGTGGTGCACTTGGAATGCAGGTAAGGGTATATATACTACAGTTCCATTAATAGGGAAACTACCAGAAAAGTGGAGTGACTTGAGTCTGCAAACTTCTCCACTTTTAGTGTTATGAAAAGCACAGAATGTAAGTGAACACTATAGAATAGTATAGAACAGAAGCAAAACCTTTGCTTTCTTACCTGTTCATATCCATTTTAACTTCTGAGACTGTATTTCCTCTTTAAATGGCAAAAAAAAACAGCCCAGAGAAGCTCATAGAAACCTTAGGAAAGATTTAAAATATTCCATCTGTGAACCTTTTTTGCAATTGAAGTATTGACACAATCAACAAACCTCTGAAGTTTTACCAAAGATAGCTCCTCAGGAGCCGCAAAATTTTGCGTGATAATTAATATTGGAACAGCGTACTAATTAATTTAATCATAGTATTAAAAATACATGCTATAGTGGAAATCCAGGGGTAGAATTCTAAGAAAAGACAATTAAGAGAGATGAGCATTCTGCTTTCTCATGGCTCGCACGTAATTGTGTGATTTCCAGCTTTCTTGGGCGTTCTTCCAGTAGGAATGAGCTCATTGCTGCCAGGGACGGAGCTGTATTGAAACCTGTGATGAAATGAATGGAATTGGAAGGATCCAAGGTTATTCCAGGATTTTGCCCCAGGCGCATGTATATTTGTTCTAAAATAATTTTAAATCGAGTTTTTAAGCTCATTATAATTTTATTAATTTTAAAGATTTGTTTCCGTATTTAATAAAGGAACTTGGCTATGGGTTTGCATATGTCTCCATCCAGGATATCTTTAAAAGTGAGGAGGAGCAAACCAGAATGGCTTTATATTACTAGCAATACGCTAGAGATACGCTTATTTATCCTCTCCTATATTTGATCACAGCTTTCATGTGAAATATATCAGCAATACAGACAATGGCAATAGCCACAGAAATAAAGGAAGAATGTCTGATCACCGCTACCATAACCTACACCCCCAAAATACTCCTCACCTCGTAAAACTAGGAAAAGTAGTGATGTTATTTATAATTCTCACAAACAAGCACACTGGAAATCAAGGAGCAGCCAAGATAATATCAGTCTATCAAAGTGTAGATATTAGCCATAGCTGTACTTAGTTATTTATAATTGGAGTGTGATTCTGCATATTTTGTACCCCTATGCAAATGCAAAATGCAGATAAGGTTCTTAAAAAGAGACATTCGGAATAGCGTACAGTGGGAAGACACAGAATGTGGAATTCAGAAGCAGTTGTTTCTTAATTTTATGTATTCTGTATGTTTTTATTGACCCAAAGCGATCTGTTCCCTCATGAACCTAAAGAGAAGACACAATTTCACCAGCACCCACTGACATTTTGGAGACCTGCTCTGTGTGGACTGCGGGGTTTGGGGAATTAACAAATGCCCTAAACGAATGCAATAAAAATAAATCAGGGATGCTGCGTTGCAAAATGGGCTCCGTTCATTTATTTCTGACATGAATGGTTTAATTTTAATTATTTATAATACTTCACAGGACATTGGTAAATGTACTGCAACATATTTTGTAGAAGTAATGAAACAGCAGAGCCCAGCACAGCTGCCGCAGTTCGGTGCAGCGGGGAGCGACCACTGCTTTTGCTTCGCTTTGTTTGTGGTATGGAAACAACCACAGGCTTTGGTCATCTGGACCTTTTGTTTCTATTCACAGTGGCAGGTAGAACTGGCACATCGGGTGCAAATAAGAGCTGAGGGCCCTGTGCTGGGGTTTATGCAAGTGTTGTGCGAAGAAACAACTCCCGCTCGGGCTGAATTCACCATTGTCACACCTGCAGATGGTAGAGATCAGTGACACAAGGTCAGCTGAGACAGTGGGTCTGCTGGGTTTTGGGATGGCCAAACAGAGACAGCAAACACCCTAAGTGACTGGGCATAGATGGGAATAACGAGTTAGAAACCACAAAGTGTTTGCATTCTCTGCTTTTGTCTTTCAGAACGTTACCTGTGCTCTCACATTGGCATTGGGAAGTGAATAAGGACTTGGTTTTGAACACAAAGTTACCTTAGATAAACTCAAATCTCCTTCATACGATATCGCGTGGGAACCAAGTAAT
Organism: Streptopelia decaocto; assembly: GCF_964273445.1. Lineage (NCBI taxonomy): Eukaryota > Metazoa > Chordata > Aves > Columbiformes > Columbidae > Streptopelia > Streptopelia decaocto. Next base: position 2,973,539 of record NC_138668.1, on the reverse strand, counting down.
GGAATTGTCTCTTCATGCAGGAACCAGGAAAAGAGTAGGGCACTTAGGGAGGGAAATGTAATAACTTAATCTATAATAAATACAAAAGAAATGAGCAGAAGTATATTTTAATTCACTTTTCATTTTTTTCCAGAGCCCAAAAGTTCATTTTTCATTCTGGCTCTGCTAGCTTCTATGAGTCCGTAAGTTCTAAAACCATTCCATTTAAATTCTCTGGGCTTTATTTTTAGTACTTTTTGTATGTTTGAAGTCATTAGCTATCCGAATATAAAGCTAATGTATGAGATTATCTGCTCTGCATCCATGTGGAGGTAATGGAAAGTATCTGGTTGGTGGGGGGTTGATACAATCTGCTTGAAGCGGTGAAAACAGTCAGAAAATCACACCGTGGAAGGAGTCTTCTTTTTATCTTTCATGTGGAAAAACCCCCACTATTGATATCTTCAATACTGGAAATAATTCAGAGAAATTAATATCTTCTTTTTACCACTGATATCAGATATATCCATATAAATATGGAGATGCCATACAAAAACAATCAAATTTAGTCTGGATTTATATGTATGAAAACATTTTACCTCTCAATAGTACTTGCAGCCCTTTGCTGTAGCACTCACGTTAATCTCTGATGACTTTGTGGAGGACCAGAAATGTTAATGAATAGCCCAGCTTGTCTAAGTTCTAGGATCATACAAATTGTGGAATATGCTTTGCAGGCTACTCTAGAATAAAATCTTTCTCCTGAAGCCACCTTCCTGGATTAACGTGGGATTTAAAATACAAACCTTGATCCTGATCCTGCAGAGATTTATTAGTAGCCTTACTGTTAAGCACTGATGCTACAGTAGCACTGTTGCCAGTATGGAAAGGTAAGACCTACATGAGGCTTTGCAGGTCTGAGATCTAGAATGCTACCGTTGTCTTAGTCTTCTTCCTTAATTATAATAGTTGATGATTAGGGGGACAGTTGCCAGCTGCCTCAGCTACAGGTGGCTGCAGCGCAGCAGGTTGTGTTTGTGCATTGATCCTGCCAGGTCTGACTTTACAACCCTGGTATCATCCAGTGGCTGAACCTCCAGGCAATGCTTATTCTTCTGTTCTCTTACTGGTTTTTGCACCATGACAGAATTACACTTTGCTTCTGACAATTCCAGAGCACAGCTGGGTGCTGCCTCCTCTCCGTCCTTTTCCCTTCCACGGGAGTGCTGAGTACTGTTAGAAAAGAGGAGAGATGCTGCCATACCCAAAGGTGTCTCCTCTGCTGAAAGTGAGTTAATCTGATTTCTGTAATCAAAGAGAGGCAGGTGGGATTTGTAGTGCCCCTTTCTCTGCTCTCAGGGTCATGCCAGAAAGAATCCTTCCCTGCTGCATGACCTTCACCCTGCACAGCGTACGGAGACGTTCTGAACCGCTGCAGAGGATGCATGTGCTTCGTCCCAGGAATAAGACTTGCCCAGCGTCTATACCACGGGCACACTCCACTGCGTGTCCTGATACTTCTCCCTATCACTCCTCCTCTCTTCAAGGACAGCAGGTTCCTACAAGGTCTCCTGTGATGCTCACGCTTTTCTTCAGCCTTGTCATAGCAGACATTGTGTTCCTGCTTCCCTATTGTAAAATTGTTGAGATTTATATAAACAAAAGGAGCTGTGCTGGGCACACAGATTCATCCACCTGACATGAAGCTAAAATGTTACAGGTAACCCTGCAAGTAGTTTTGTAGGGGTACGGTGTAATGGGACGATAAACCACACAGTTACTGCGTTCTCAGATGGCAGTTACTTTCTCCAGGGCAGTGAAAGCCAATATGGGGTGAGCAGTAATGGTCTCCAGCAACTATAAAAGCAAAATGAAAAGTGACTCTTTTTAATTCAGCCAAAAATAAAAGTGAGCTCTCCTTCCCCACTCCTCTGAACACTTGAGTTTTAGCTTCCAGCCAGGCTGTCAGTTTAGACCAGGCTCAGCAAAGCGAAGGCCTCTGCTGAAAGCATTTTATCAACATCTTCATCTTTATCTTCACTTTTTCTTTCTTGTTAATTCATCTCTACTAGGCCTTTATTTGCTTAATATCACCCACGTTTTGTTTCTTGTATCTAAGGCTTCCACAATGATTTCCCATATGGAAAAGAGTTTGGGCCTTCGTTTTAACATCATAAAGTCGTGCTATGTCGTATAAGGGCACTTCCTGTTTGCCTGTAGTGAGAATAGCTGTGTCTGTTCTGTACAATTGCAAGTCCTGGGTTTTTTTCTGCATGTTTAGGTCAATATTACTGGGTTTCTTTCTTTGGGAAGGATGGTAACCATTGAGAACCTCAGATTAAGGGCTCATAGAAATGTACAGTGCTATTTATAGCCAAGGTCTATTTCTTAGTTTTTGCTGAGAGAACACTACTGCTGTCTTCAGAAAAATGAACTAATTCCTGGCTTGTTTCAAGAAACCAGTACAAAATCTCCCCCATTGTCTGCATGTTTGTACTTTCATCATTACTGGTTCTTCTGCACCTGCTCAGCAACCCGTTCCACCAATACTCTATGTCCAAGGTTTACTTTTCCATTCTGCCCTTTTGCTTTCCTCATCCTGAATGCAGTATTCACGTATGATTTTTTGACCCCGTATAGATTCCATATTTAGAACTCTCTCTTCTTCCTTGCTGTCCTCTCTATTCTTCTCTATGAAGCCATCACGTACCACAGTATTTCTCCTGCAGGTCTTAGGCCACAGACTCCTGTACAGTCTTTGGACCACAACAGTGTTCTGTATGTATGAAATAGTTATAAGACAATTTTGCTACCCTTCCTTTTCCATTGATTTTATTTTTGTTTGCTCATCTCTTCAGAACTTTGGAGACCTATGACTTTTGGCCCCGCGTATCTCCATCTGCTGGCTGCTAATGGCTGGTGCATTTGCCTCTATGAAGAGTTTTCTGGAATTCATGGACTCATCTTCACTACTCATCTTGTCTCCAAATCCTGTCTATTTACTACATTATTACCTAGTTACTTTGTTTGTATTTCCATACACAGGCTGTGTCCAAATGTGAAACATATTCTAGATCTGTACTAAAAAATAAATCAAATGGGATTTATACCGTAGTAGGGAGGATTACCCACTGTCCTTCTCATCCTTCATTAGATTTCAGAAAATTGCTGTCTGTTTGTTACTGTCATGTGTTGGGTTAACCCTCTGTGCAGAGAATGTTTTCTGTATGCTCACTATTACAGTAGGATATTATTTACCCAAGTTAATTTTGCTTGTACTACAGCACACTTTAAATATGCGACTTTTAAAAGCGCACAGGGATTCTCCAGTGAGGTGTAATTTTAACAAAGCCACAAACGTTCAAGAAATCCAGACACATGTTAAAGAGATGACCAAAAATATGTTGCTGGACAAAGCTGGACTCAGATCCAGCCATTTACTCACCCACTGCTTGTTTCGGGGGGCTCCTGGGAGGGCACCTGCTGGCGCTCGCGCGGGGTTTGTGCAGTTTGTTTCAGTTTCAAAGCTGGTCACGGTTCTGCCATCTGTCTCGTTCCCATCTCTGGCAAGCAGAACTAAAGAAAGCATTAGTGTAAAGGGTTCCAGCCTCTCCGAAACGCAGACCTTTCGTTTCCTTCCCGTTGGACCCTTCCCACTCCTGTTGCCTCCTCATGGTCAAAGCACCAGGTGAGGACTTCACGTTGTGCGTCCTGCAAGGTGACCCTGAGCTGCTTGAGCTCTGCTGGGCTCTAACCCCCAGCCACACGCGTGACAACAGTTCCCTGTCATTGCCTCAGGCAACAGCCTATATTTCCTGTTTATTTACTTACTTTTTAATTAATTCCCATATTGGAAATAATAAGCACTTAATTTCAGAATGTACTATTACTGAAATATTTTTTTTATATTAAAACCAAAACCAAACCAACAATTTTGAAAACAAAAAGCCAGAGAAAAACATCAGATTCTGTGTTTCAACTCCTCTTCCAACATTTTATGAGCATCGTATATCTAGCAGTCACCAGCCAGGCTCTATAACAACAGCACAGGGCACAGATTTCAGAGAGATCTTACCAGGAAACCAATTCCCTAGTGTTCCAGACTGATACTTTTCTGAGTAGTTTAGCTCGCAGCCTTCATGACAACCTATCATCAATTTGTTAATCTCTCAAGACCAAACCGCAATATTGTTCAAACACTTGTCTTAGTTCCCTGGGAAGCTGGCGCAGCTGGAAATGGATTACTGACCGCTCGGGAAGAAAGTTTCCTGTCTTGTTTGGTAAGTGAATGATGCTAAAAAACCCCATTGAATCACCTATTAGTGAGCTGTTGAATATAGTGAAAGCAAATACACTCACACACATTCATTTTTCATGATCAGAGGAATACAACAACCTGTGGTATAATACACACATGACTTCTGTTCAGAAGAAAGGAAGGCAATTCTTTAACAACAGGTATGTAATTGGTAAAAGACTCTATGGTGGTATATTCTGAGAAAGAACTATTTCATTGTGGATAAATCTTCAGGATTAGTGTAACAGTTAAATTCCTCAGTTATATTGGAGCAGAGAATGAGCTCAACAGATCCATGATAGAATATAGAACATAGTTTGTTTCATCAAGTAAGGATAAGAATTTGATGTAGTTGCAAGGGGAATATATAATTCCCTAAATCCTTGTATAAAATGGTAGTTCTCTCTTTCTGTCAATACTCCTAAAGTTATCGCTGCTTTGTCTCACTGAAACTCCAATTTAGGAGTTACTGGTGTTTCTTAAAATTTATGGGTTGTACTCACTGGAAGTTTAAGCCTAAAAGTTTCTAAAGAGTGTTTCATATTTTGGTGAGCTGAAGTAGGATAAATGCATAATTTGATGCCTTTTCAGAAATAGACAATATTGCTGCTTTTTTTTATCCAAAACATTTTAGACTCTTAAAGGACATTGTGCACTGCTGTAAATTTTAGACAAATGTATTTATTTAAAGTCTTATATGAAGGAACTGTGTCCATCTCTATGTTTTTCCCCTCCTAAATACAAAATAGAACATAGATGTGCTCCTGTGAATGGATAGGGGTCCGTGAGCTCAGCAGTGGTCTTGGGAGTTTTACACAAGACTCAGGTAATTTACACATTGAACCAGGCAATTAGCGTAATGTCTCATAAAAACCAGACTTCAGTTTTATTAGAGATCATTAGCTATTAATGTAATAAACTTAAGAAACTGTTAAAATTGTGGCGGTTTGGCTCTATAGACAAAACCCTAGAGTTGGCCTATGTATGCTTAAATTAATTTCATTTCCATTACTTATTTTGATATGTGGTATCTGCATTTAATTACATCTGGTGAATCAGAAGTCACTTCATGAATGACAAGTGGATTACTGTTTATTACAAAGTTTATGGCCTGTGATGTGTGTGGGTATATGAGTATCGGAATGAAGTGAAATGAAAGTCCTATATATAGATGTAAAAGTATTTAATATTCTAAAACAGAGTTGTCATGCAGTGTCAAAGCGTCGCTTTTGGAAATCTATACCACTGTTTCAAGTAAAAGTATTAAAAATTCAAAACCAGGTATTCATATAGTCATATAGTTTTATGGCTATGCTTAATCTCACATATGTAAAATCTTCAGTGATATATGACCACTGTTTTTATGCATTTTAAGAGCTCTTCTACACTTGGAACACATCTTATGTTCATAACCTGCCTCTCAAACCTCTGCCTTCAAAAATGATCATTGCTGTTTTGGTAGAATTCCCATGCGTATGATGTTGGCTGAACCTTGTTCTATTTTAAAGAAACTATAAAGAGAAGTAGGACGTAACAACATGGTAATACCTCAGTCTGACCTCTGCTCTGTGGTAACTTTTCCGTCAAATTACTGACTTAGCCCAAGATCCTTTTGGCAAATTCCTGTTCCATAACCTCACCCACATCTCCTCTGTAATGAACCAACTCACCTTCCTGCAGTCGTTTCTTTACAAGAGAGGTGTTTGTACTCAAGGACGGGTTCAGCTTCCAGCTTTGGGAAGGTACAGTTTCTGTTCTCTGCCAGAGATGGATCTTTGGTTTGACTCAATATAGTAATTCTTGGTTTTGTAACATTTACTCATGATATGCTCACGTGGGGGGGGTTTCATGTTCTGGTTTTGACACATCTCTTTTATATAACAGTTTCAAGTTCGAAGATGTCATGGTTCTCTTTACAGATGAGTAAAGTGAAGAACCCTTAGATTATGTGAATCACACAGGATATCTGTATAAGACCTGTAAAGTTAACCTGGCAGTTAAAAAGTCCTGAACTTCCAGGTCTGTGCTGCATTCACTGGATATTTAACCATCCCCTTACCCTTCAAACTATGCGGATTAATATATAACTTTTCTTTTTAGGTATTGCATCATTTATAGTATTAATTCACCCTAATATTATTTTATCTGTGAGATGTATTGTCTCTGTGAGCACAGCACTTAGCACAAGTTTTCCTCCTGACCTTTTCAGGAGGCCGCACAGAATAAAAAGGGAGGAAATGTTGAAGAATGCAAGCCATTAAAACTCTGCAGCTGTTTTCAATTTGTCTCTATTAAAAATACACAGATATTTTTAATTAGAGTAAATGTTGACCTATACAGAAGACAAGAAACTTTCCAATTTAAAACAAGCAAGAATAAGTAGCTTGCTTCTCCTTGCATCTACTAAATTTCAGGTTTGATAGATTATCCTTTAGATTCCACATACGTTAAATCCCCACAGTCTAATAATGAGAATACATATTGACAGTGTCACTGTTGCATAAGTGGGGAAAGATGGCCTTGTGTTTTAAGCAAAGGATGAGATACGGGACTGATTAATCTATTTAGAAAAATGTTAAGAAAACTCGCAGAACTAAAATTATTTCAGTATATTTTCTAGTGACAATGATCTGAACTCTGAAGCTTTTTGCAGTAACAGTGATTTAATTATCTCCTGATCCCCTTTATTTAAAAAAAAATACTATAAGTATTTGCCTTGATTTTTTTAAACTTTTGGCCAATTTTTTTAAGCAGTCCATAAGAATTTCTTAACAATTGAACTATGTGAAAAAATTTATATCACTTTCAAGGGGGAATGTATATATTGCTTATCTCCCCAATACTTCATCTCATCATCTGTTGAGTATGGATATGAATATCTAACTCATTGGTTGCTGTGAAACTGTTTAAGTTTAAAGACCCTTGGATTTTAAGCCCTATGGACATACAATTAAAAGCATAAGAACCTGAGCTGTGGCTCATACCAAGTTTTGATGCATAATATATGTGTAATGAAAAGAGAACGGTGGGAGTAAATCACTATCTTAACTCTGACTTATGTGGAAAGAGCATCATGGAGTCTGGAGCTTCATCCCCTTTGGCCCCAAGAAGCAGCAAAACTGATCTGGGTTTTTGCTTCAGAAGAGGGGACTTAATATCCCTTGTGCTTGGGTTGTGAATCCAGCTCCTGCAGTGGATTTGAACTGAACTTTTCCATGAGAAAAGAGGGTGAATATGCTGACAGCTGACACAGATAAGTCCCATAATACTATCGAACTCAACAGAGACTGTACGTTTTGTGCAAAAATACGTAAGCCCCACCGCTGTCAAATGAAAGGGAGAGTTTTATACTCTCTCTTACCCCACTGATATATGTTCGGCTGTCATCTTATTTCATAGTTCAGGCAATTGAAACGCTGTTTAAATGTGTATGATAAACCTACAGATGAGAACATTTCCCTGCTGGATTTAAACCATTACCCCCAAAGGTGTTAAAGAAACCCTGCCTTGTGTCACTTTTTAAGATCAAGGGGCATTTTTTTTAATATTAATGCCTAGAAAAGGCAGATGAACACTAACAGCTGCTTATCCACAGGCTGGTGAATTGAATAGGGAAATACTGCTGTTCTGCAAGTCAGATCTCCAGAGAAAAATGATAAATCGTGAGCATCAATAAGTAAGAATGATAGTCTCTAAGGATAGTTAAGCAAGGCTGATAATATAAAATATGTAAAACATGGAAAAAATAGTTAATACTTCTTTTTCTCTTGCTCAAGAGTTGGAGAGGTGGTGTTACCGATATATATGATGCTACTGCGCTCAGGCTTGCAGGAGAACTGCAATATATTAATTCTCAAATCACTAGTTTGTGAAATGCCTTTCTGGTACCCAGGGATTTTCAGGACTGTTAGATTAATAAGGAGTCAAGGGCAGTCTCCTCATGGGCTGGGATGGCTCTCTGGGGGGAAAAAGGGAACGGAAGAAAAGGAGCAGCAGATAAAGACCTGGACAGTTTAGTGTTTCTCGGCTTCCAAATGCTGCTTTTTTTTCCCAGCTCTTCAACTATTTAAAGCTATCTAGCAGCTTCATTTCTGAGTTATGGCCTGTCCTCCCGAGTGGCGATGAATCAGCTCTGCAAAAGGCATTCTATAGGATGCCATGGTGTACAAGGAGAACCTTCCACAAACTTTATATAAATCCTGTGGGACAGACAGAAAGAGAAACTTTCCCTCTAGACCCAAATAACAACGCTGTGGTATGAAAATCGCTCTGAGCAAAATACTTAGGAGGCCAGCAAGAACGTGGAGGGATTTCTAAGATGCCGAAGTCTTCTCTGCTGGTTGGTCACCCGAATAGAACAATAGAATAACCTTGAAACTTCGCTGACTTTTTGGCAGGGATCCCAAAGTAGGGGAGGGAAGTTACAGCATCATCAAAGGGCTTAAAACGCACTTGCTATTCAGGTTTTGCCATCAGGGCTCAGATCGTGCAGAATTGGAGCAACTGGAAGGAACTAAACGTGCTCAGCTCTTCTCAAGTCTCTTTGAAAGACGGAGACAACAAACACACCAGACGGGTCCCGCCAGGTGACCGTCCCATGAGGGCAGTTTCTTTGCCAGCCTTGGGGCAATTATTGTTTCCTGTATCAGGTTTAGTGAAAGAAGACTGAGAAGCCATAATAAATGAAAACTGGGCAGCTTAGCTAAACTAACAGTTCCAGTAGACTTTTTTTTTATTAAACACAAAAAATAACAAAAGACAGTTTACCCAAACTTCCATGTGTCCTTTTTTCAGCGTCACTTTAGGCCCAGCGAAATGTGAGATCTTCTTGAAAACAGTTATTGTGCTTCTTGAAAGCTGTTGGTAATCAAGCAAAACAAAAGCAGAAGCAGGAACAAATGATACCCAACGCCTTGCTTGACTCCGGAGGGGAGTTTTATAGTCTGCTGTCTGATATCCTATTTGCTGAAGAAATTAAGGGCAGAAGGAAAAAGCTCTAACGAGCCTCAATGAGTTTGGACTTGAGGTTCTAGCATGTTTTTCCTTTCAGGTTAGGAGCTGCGTGTGGGAGAGCTGTGGTTTTTAAATGGAAGCGAAGCCACAAAGCCCCTGCCAGCAGAGTTCATTCCGCTGCTTGTGCCGAAAATGGTTCCTCTGCTGCAGACACGAACCAGCTTCCTCTGTGAAAGCTGCAGAAAGCTGGCTCAGAAATAACTTCTAGCGGTTTTGATGGAATCGCTGCAGGCCTGGGTTCTTATATAGCTCTATCTCACAATATTCCCCGCCTTCCCCCCCGGTCAGGAACCGCAGAACCTCACCTGGGCAGGTGTTACCTGGACAGAGTTTTGGCTGCTCAAAGCAAGAAGAGTCCTGCACCTTGTCACATGCAGCTTGCAAGTGTGTTCAAAGGCGAATTTTAGTGAAGTTGCTCAAGATAATAAGTAGCACATAACAGGATAGTCCTCCTTGGAAAATGAATGGTAGGAGCATAGCATGTTCTGCTGTTGCTCAGTGGGAGAGAGAAACTCCTGCCCGCCTTAGGCTTTGAGCTCTTGATTTAGAGAACTGGAATCTCTTCCAATATTGTCCTTATGGCTCAGCTTGGGCCCTCCACAGTCCAGCTAGAGGCGCAAACCTGAAATTACAGGAATGATAAGGGAGAATCAGAGCAGAGCTGCCCTGCCCGTTTTGCGGCCTGGAATACATTCTGCTCCCTCAGGATTTTCACAGGGGTCAGGTTTTCATTTTGATAAGAACACTTTTGAGTGTTATTGTAATAATACTTTGAGCCTTATTTTCTCCCTTACATTTCTTCTTTTCACCTTATCATCTCACTTCCTCCGTTCTGTTGTCTTTGACGCTGCTGTATCCTTTGATAATTTTTCCACTGTACTTTTATACTTACTTTCCATTCGTTTTGCTTTTCTTTATTTTCTAACAACTATTTTTTCCTTTCCCATTCTCTGGCTCCATCACTATCATCATGCTTTTTCCTTCCCACATTCCTGAATTATCTGTTATCAGTCATTTATGTTGATTATTACCAGTGTTTCTTTTTTTCCTATTAGTTTCTCTCACAAGATAAAAACATACCAGTGCACATATGTATATAGTTGCTTTCTTCTAACCACCAGACCTATTGCTGATTCCAGTGAGGCTTCAAAGCATTAAATCAATACAAGATGCTTCTTTAGGTCAGCAGAGACTCCCTTTGGAAAATATAGAGTTTAAAGCATCAGTCAACTATAAAATAATCTAATAATTGCATTATAGTAAACCAAGTTGACTAATTTTTAACAAAAGCAACTATTATTAAAATTGATGTTTTCTTGAAAATCCTTTGAAATCTTGGGAAAACCCCCAACTCCTTTTGCCTGGAAGTGTTGTTCTTGAAACTCTGTTCTGTTCAGTCCTTTCCTTTGTCATTCCTGATGCTTTGAGGCCACCACGAGCACTGAGAAGCAAGAGCTGCTGCTTTGTGGTCGGAGCGGCACAGCACCGGGAAGGCTGCAATTCAGCACGTCCCCTTCTGCCCGAGGGAAACATGCACTGAAAGTCCAGAGAACTGGAAGGGAGACAGAGGAGACCACATATTTTTCTCTGTGTGAGCCACTCTTGTGGTGCTGCCGCCTGCGCCGGCTGCTCTTCCTGGGGAAGGGGCAGAAGTGCCTCTTTATTTGCTTACGGTGGTTCGTCGGGGCTCTGCTGTCACCTGCGTGCAGAGTCATTTGCAAACAGGCTGTACCGCTGGGGAGCACAAATGTGTTTTTTTTAAAACCCTAAGCAGATTTATAGTCTGGTTTCCTGTCAGATCTTTGCATTTTCCTTCTCCGCCCCTCCCAGCCTCTGACACACTTTTTCTTACTTTCTGTGTTGCTCTTTGCTCGTTCCGACACCAGTGCGCTCGCTTCCTTCGTTCCTGATGCTCCCTAAACTTTTAGCGCTTTAGAGGCCAGGGGGTGTTTTGCTCCTTGTGTTTCCTTTATTTTCCACACCTGCAGAGCACAAATAACCTCTCTACGAGTCCCGCAGAGACACTGGCAGTTGCATGGAGGCAACGTAGGGAGCTGGAGCCTGCAGCAGCTGCAGCAAGAGCGCCCGGTCACTCATGAGCGCCCAAGGTAAGGAAAGCGGCTGGCTGGGACAGCACTTGTCTAATCACCGCGAGTTCCACTTTCACCTGCTTTGTGCTCATTTTCAAGAGCGTGTTTCTCTGAAAACAGTTGCATTCGCGCCTTCCTCGCCCTCAGCAGCTCTGGTTGTACTTTGCGTGCGCGGACGCTTGGAGCTCAGGGTTCGGTGGGGTGAACGGGCTGCAGCTGGAGGTGCAGACGTGTTGTTACAGCAAGTGTGCGTTGGGAAGGAGAGTTGAATGGGAGGTGTGGAGCGGGGAGATGAAAGGGCTGATCAGCAGCACTGGTCTCCAGGGAGTTTCTGGTTCCACCCGTAGTGTGTTGTGCACTAGCCTCTTTCTTTAAATCTCTGCGCTGGGGTTTTACGCTTTCCGTTAACTAATAAAATCTTTCTTCTTTGTGTTTTTTTTTTTGTTTATTTTCTCTTTTAATTTGTTCTTCTCGCTTTATTACTTTCTCAACCCTATTATATCATTGACTATCTTTCTATGCCTGTTTCTCATCAAGCTTCTTTTCTGTGTGACAAATGTTCCCCTTGTTCATACCTTTCCTTTTCCTCTGCCTTCTCCTTCTTGCCTGTGCAATAGACTGTACATCCTCCCCCGTGGTCTTAATTTTTCTCTCCTTCCCCTCTGTCAGTTCCTTCTCTGTCTTGTGTTCCCCTTTCCTATTCCTGCTCACACGCACCCCTGCTCCATCTGCTTTCTCATGCACACAGCGCTGCCCTGCTAAGTTAGTTTTGCACAGTGGTGTTGCCTCTGCACTGGGTTGTCCTTGCACACACATGCTGCTCTCCTGTCTGTGCCTTCTCTCCTGTCTGTGCCTTCTCTCCTGTCTGTGCCTTCTCTCCTGTCTGTGCCTTCTCTCCTGTCTGTCTCTTCTCTCCTGTCTGTGCCTTCTCTCCTGTCTGTGCCTTCTCTCCTGTCTGTCTCTTCTCTCCTGTCTGTGCCTTCTCTCCTGTCTGTGCCTTCTCTCCTGTCTGTCTCTTCTCTCCTGTCTGTCTCTTCTCTCCTGTCTGTCTCTTCTCTCCTGTCTGTCCCTTTCATGTGCAGAATTTCCATATTTACAGGTTTGGGGATGCATCCCAAAATACAAGACTTTTCTACTTGCATAGCTTTCTTCCAGTTTTCAGACTCATATTTAGTCATTCACAGCCAATAACCCCTGTCATCCTGTGTCTCTGTTTCTTTCTGTCTCAGAATTTTTAACACCTATAACACACTATAGCTTCCCCTGTACTCACAAACAGCCTCCCCTGACTTGGTGTGTTCTATCCCTCTCTTTCTATCATCCCACTCCTTCCTAAGCCCTCACCGCAACTCTCCACCAGGTTTCTCTGTCTGTTTTTATCTTGATGTCGCATTCATATTGGGAGGAACTACTGATGCATATGGACTTACTCTGTGCTGTCTTAGCATCCCCACCAAGTACCTGTAGGGGAAGCGGAGGAAGTTTTGCAGCCTCGAGCTCCTTTTTCCTTTGCAGAGTTCGCAGGCTGCAGCAGAGTCAGAGCCCAGTGATGGGACTGAAGGGAGGAGCACAAATGGGAGAGCAAAATACAAAATGGCTTTGGAAAACTGTAAAAATAATTGCAGGCGATCATAAGCATTTTTACTAAACGTAGTGGAGTTTTCATCTTCCTGCCCCACAGCAGAACTTCTGGTCTGACGCTGGTGTAGTGTTTGTCCTGTTGATTCCTATGGGATTTCAGATCTCAGAGGCAGAGGTTCTCAGCTCTAATGCTGTAGTGGGAGTAACTCTGCTCCTAGGATATGGCAACAGCTCATTTCTTTTATACCAGATATACTGGTGAGTCACCAAGACTGGGCATGGCTAAAAACTGCATCCAAAGACAATAACCGGTATTATTCCTTAAGTTTGTAAGCTTTGAACCAGATGTGACAAAGAAGTGCATATCTTTGATGAAGCCTTTTAGTCTCACCTTCTTAAGCAGGACTATTCAGACTGAAGATTTATTTCTAAGAATGTTCTGATGTGGGCTTTTGGGGACTGAATAAGGATCACATATTAAACTCACCTGAATTACTAAGAGAATTATTACGTGGGAGAATTCTCTTAGCAGCCTGTGCTGCTTTCTCAAGTTGTCCATCTCCCTATGAGTGAAAGGAGCTTAAATTTCATGTTTGCAATTATAATACATTCTTTCTGATTCAGAGCTAGCAAACTGTGGCCTTTGGGCTGTGAGCATTCTCTTCTGAATACAGAAGCGGGTACATTAAAATATCTGTGTCTTTTGGATCTTGTGAAAAGTCCACAAGCCTATAACAATAAAATAAGAGCTGTCATTTTATGACTCTGTCTTACTCTGTTACAGCTCATCTTGTGATGTGAAAAGTTCCTGTGTTCGCTTTAGTCATTCTGCAAAGCTTGTATGATGATTTTGTGCTTTGTTTTTTTCGGTGTTCTGTGCCTTCATTACTGGTTCTTTTTGTAAGGCCTTGATATCTCCCAGAAATAAATTGACTGAGACAACATCTCTTCTCTCCCTCTCCCTCCCTCCTCCTCCTTTTCGTTATGATCGTTTGCTGTCTGTTGAGTTGAACGTGGCCATTGCCAAAGTCGCGTTGTGGAAGTTGCGAGGGGACCTGGAGCCAGAAATTCAGGGGGTGTGTGTCTAGTTTCTTGAGTCATGTGAGCCTGGAAACTTTCCATCCTCCCCAGCGAATTGCTGTATTGGGAGGCCAAACCCAAAACAGAAACTCACAACAACATGTTTGACTCCCTGTTCTTATGTGAACAGTTGCTTCCCATTAGATTTAACTCTGAATTAAGAGAAAAAAATAACCTTTCAACATGGGCAAAAAGAGAACCATCTGACTGCAGGTATCTGTTTAAAGGCAATTCGAACCTTCTCTAGAAGGATGCATCCCAAATAACTGGGATATACTGAAGCAATCTGAATGGGATATACCAGCTTACCTTGGTTTATATACTGTTTCTTGGTGAAATTTTCCATCAATAGAATGGTTGCTCACAGGGGATGTTACAGAGGTCCTTATTTCTCCCAATATTAATCCTGTATTATTGAGAACAAGCTGCTCACTTTATAGCAGATATATCAGCTCTCTCTCTGATATTGAGATGCACGTTTCATCAAATGCAAACATTTCGCTTAGATGTGGTCATTAAGGTTGTGTAACCGTTGGTGGAATCTGACCTATGGCAGCTTTCTTTTTGAGTAGCCTCCATAGCAATCTAAACTGAAAAGAACAAGGAATATGGGACCAGGCCTTGTGACTTTCAAACTGGAGGGTAAAACCAGAAACCTCACCAAGTTTAGTGGAGTTTCACCACTGATATCAACAAGAAATGGTTTTTGTCCTGGCTGTTTTGTCACTGCTGCCTGTAGGATTTGCGTTCTCAGAACACTGTCTGCTTTGCTGAGAATTCAGTATCGGCAGTGAATCTGCAGTTCCTTGTTCAGAACAGATGATGGGGCTTTCTCAGTTGTACATGTAGTAAGATTCTCCGTCTCCTCCCTTCCTCCAAACACTTTAAGTGCTGCCTTCACCCTCTAGTCTGGGTCAGTTATTTAATGGCAATGAACATTTTCAGGAAGGTAACCTTTCTGCTTGTGATTTGTTCAAGGACTCTGGAATTATAATGGTTGCTGTCAAATGTATATAATTGGTCTCGGTGGCACACATCCAACGAGTGATAAAAAGCCTCTTTCTCTCTACTTCGTTAGTCGGTGTTCTCTCCCCATCTTACCCTCTCGCTTTTGCTCCTCTCAGGCAGAAGGAGATGCCGTGACAGTGTTTAAACTGCAATTTGACCGAGCGGCAGATGTGCCATAAACCCCATCGGTGCGTCCTGGCTGTGGGCACTGGGGGATCCCTTGGATGGAGGTTTTCACACTGACTTTAGTTAAACATAAAGGTCTTTTCTGAACTTTC
Organism: Streptopelia decaocto; assembly: GCF_964273445.1. Taxonomy (NCBI): domain Eukaryota; kingdom Metazoa; phylum Chordata; class Aves; order Columbiformes; family Columbidae; genus Streptopelia; species Streptopelia decaocto. The sequence goes on along the minus strand of NC_138668.1, from coordinate 2,958,213 downwards.
ATTTTGAATGTTTCTCTTCCTTTGTCATCTTCTGCCAAAAAGGCGGGCTCTGGGAATGGTGATAGTTTCCGAGTACCATGAATTCACGCGCTTAATGATCTACAGGGAGTGCGTTTAACATTTTACCAGCGGGTAAGGCCTTTGTACTTTTCACACAAGAGGCGAACACAGGGTTTTTTTCACTGCTCATAAAACTACGTTACTAATAGCACCAAAAGTTGGCAACATGTTGTGCGTTGTCTGCTATCACTGCTGAACATGTAGTGGAGAGAATATTCTTGTTACGTTAGTCCCACAAAACCTATTTTATCTTCAGTGCTGGATGGGGCATTATTTCTAATGCTGTCTGCTTCAGGGGATCTGTTCAGCAACTCAAGAGGAAAGAGAAATTTGTCAAATCTCACTGGAAATCTATCAGAGGTGTCAAACGAAATGCTATAACATTCCGGTTTTGTCAAAAGGATAAATGTATACACAGCTGTGTATATGATATTATTTGTAGTAATTGTTGCCTCAGTGAATTTGTCTGTGTAAAGTAACACTGTGTAGTATTAACGGGTACGTTTGTTCTGGTCCCTGAGGCCAGTTTGGCCTTATGTAAAGATGCTTGTTATTTGCCCGCATCTGATGGGCAGCCCTGGGTTTTTATAACAGTTATGAGTTGGAATACGGCTTCGTCGTAACCAAAGAAAGGATTCCCACCGGCCACCTGAGCGCTGGTTGTTTGCTGGCAAATTTTCCTCAGGTTATAACTGAGTCATTGAAGAGTAAATTTAACATAAGGTCTCCATCTAAAATGAGAGAAGGGTTTTTTTCCATTCGTATGAGGAAAAAGCTGTATGCTGGCAGGACATATATGGTGATCATTAGCAGTTAATGGATTGTTTCCACTTCATTTTTTACAGCTCCGTATGTATATAAACATTTCTAATCTAGCTGTGCCCATACTTGAAATCAGGATGACTATGCTTAATAGGTTGTTACACACGTTTAATATATTTGAGCACAAAAGTAAGTTCTGCCAGGTTTCGAGACATCAATAAAGAAACCTTTCAAGTGTTTCCCTCTGGGAATTCTGAATCCTGAGCAAACCAGGAAAACACCTGAAGGTTGCTCCAACTCTTTGTCTAAAGATTACACCAAATACGTTTCATTTCCAAACTACAATTTGACTGGTGATTCAATCTTTTCTCCTTGATTGTGAACGGAAAGATTATCACATTTATAAGATCATTTGAAGGCTTTTGACTTTTAACATTTCAGTTAAAATCCCAGTGACTTTTACCAATCACTGACTTTTTCTGAATCGTAGAATCATTTAGGTTGGAAAAGATCCTTGAAGAGCATCAAGTCCAGTCATTAACCTGAGGCTGCCTAGTCCAACACTAAACCATGTCCCTGAGCACCATGTCAAGGTAGTTTCCATTCCATATGTTTTTCAGAGTTTATAATGATGTATTCACGAAAGACTTGCACTCACTGAAAATACAGAATTCCATCAATTTCTTCCAACTTCTTTACTGTTGCTGAGCTGATTTTCTCCTGGTGAAAAAAAACAAGCTTAAGATAAGACTCTTCTCTGCTACGACACTGCTAATCTGCCTTCACAGTTCCTGCCAAAACAAGCCAGAATAAATCTCACTGTTTAATTGTTTAAGAAGATTTTGGGTGTGTTTCATCCTTCCAGTAACATATTCCTGTTTTTCTAGTTACATATTATTCAGGAAGACCCAAGACTAAGAAGTTTCATTGTAGAAGGTTTAATTTCCTTCTGTCTTTTATTATCTCATTTTTGGAATTTATGCCGTGAAAGATATCAGTGCCGTGTGAAACAAAAACATATTTAACCTTTTGTGCTAGGAGAGAAAAAAAAAGTGTTTTTCTTCTGCTTTACTTGTTAGGAAAAAAGTGAAGGAATATTACATTTCCTGTAAGGCTGGAAACACTGAATCAGTGTTTTGTTTTGTTGTTAATCTGCAAGTCTGTTCTCTGAAGGAAAAACAATACTTGGGCATTTTCATATGGAGTGTTAGAATACAGAACGATGGTTTTGTGACTTGCCCGTATCTAGAGTGAGAGCGGCATCCAGGTGGTTTTGCTGGATTAAATGATGTTGACAGCAACACCTTCACAGAGTCTCTGAGCAACTGGGGCTGCACATCTGGGAGAGCAGCATCTGGCCCGAGAATTGCTTCAGAAGCCATGTGAGAATATGGTATCGGGAAGGACCGAGCGTTGTCACCTGCAAAGAACACCTGGGGAATGGTGGGTCCAAGGCAGAAGTGGTCAGAATTTGAATGCCACTTTGAAGGCTGAGCGTTCAATGACAAGCTCCTGTAGCACTTTTCTGCAATGCAGAAAAATGCAAACTCATTGCAATTGCATCGTTAGAATATGATAACAGTATATAAATCCAAAGCTATTTGGGCAGAGTGGTATTATAAATATTGGATGCAAACCTATTAGATAGCTAATGCCATTAGCACAGACCTAGGCACAGCCTCTGCGCAAAGGGACTGGATGAGTAAAGGATAATTTGAACATTCAGCTACTGTGGGGAAAGAACATGAGAAAAGGCAGAGGGTGGTTTGTTCCTGTTATCTTGGTCCTCACGGGACATCCTGAGTCCTCTCTACCTTCAGTCTGACCCATTTGTCTGACTTAACTCACTTGTCTTATTTGATATCTCCTTTCCTCTTCCTCTCTGATTGTGGTTACCATCCCATATAGGGTAGTTCCACCAGGTGAGTGAAGTTAACTAACCAACTTCTCTCTGTACAGCATGATTTGGAACCGAGGGTGTCTGTCACCTCCAGTTTGTGACTGATCCGAAGGAAAATGAAGCAACACATCAAGCACAGCAAATAAAACTCACGAGTGAAGGCAGAGACAGGCCATTGTGCTTAAGCAAAGTTTCTGGACCTCACTGACAAAGTCATATTTTCATCTGAGAGATTCTTCCACTTCTTTTCCATTCTCTTGTGGGGGACGCTTAACATCCACAGCTGGGGGAGCAGGACAGGTTGTTGTGCCGTGTCTTGGACAACGTGGTCCAACATTCGTCCTCTGGCCCTGCAGGTAGAGCCGCTGTAAAGAGCTCCAAGCATCGGTGTGTTGTGCAATGCCATGTCCTGGCGTTCCGTGCCACCCTCCACGTGGGTACAGCGGGTCACTTCCCACCTTCCTCCCCTCATGCAGAGAGAACGTGGCTTGATGTGTAACTTCTGCTTTCCATCACTGATAATGAGGAAAAGCCAGTTTTGTCACGTTGCAGAGCAGTAAGCTCTTATAACGCTGCAATCACATTCTTAGATGTTTCGAGCTTTCAAGTCGCTTCAGGGAGCATACTAGAATGAGGAGGTTTCCCACCCGTGTCTAACTAGGACCAGTACTAATAAAGCCCTTTTCATCTAGGAAATACCGTCATTGAGAGCAACCAAGGGGCATGGCCACACACAGAGTTACTCCAAAAGCTTTTCTAGCAATCCAGGAATTATTAATTATTATTCTCTCTCAGGATAGGTCCTGTAAACACTTCCTCCCACACGAACTTACTACGAGCAATTTCAGTGTGAGTATAAGGAGAAAGTACAGTGTTGTGGTTACTGTAGTTCATCAGCGCTCTCCCACGGTGCTTGCCCACTTCTCGCCGAGTCCTCTCTTCCGTGAGCTTCTCTATCTTGTGCTCCCTCACCAAGGCACCTCGTGGATCACCAGCAGCAGAATGCCTGTCCCTGCCTTCACCCCGTGGTGCTGGGCAGGAAAATGTCCTTATGGAACCCTCCCATATGGGCACGTGTGGGCTCAGACCGTCCCAGAGCTCCGGTCCTCTCAACAGCTCCCAAGAGGAGATGCCAGAGGTGGCTCACGGGACACAACTTCACCCTCTGCCACCCATAGCCGTGCTGATGCCAGCCTAGGGCAACCTTCTAGGAATGCTAATAACAAAAGAAATGGATGCATTTGCTATTTTAAAAAGGTTTTTAAAATTCTACATGTGCTTCCTTTAAAAAAAAAAAAAATCCTTTAATCTTTCAGATGTTTGCAGTGCCCTGGAAAATAATCTGAGTTCTTTTCTCAGTGGATGAGTGTATTGCTCGTCTAGGATGTGAAACACTGGCTTGGGTAGCCTGTGACAAAATAGGATTTTGAATTCAGATTCAACTTGCTTTGTCTTGCTTCTGTTTCTAATCCAGTAATTCTAATTACTGCCATAGAAGATAGAAGTGCCTTATCAGCAAGGAAGGAAACCTGTGAACACAGCACATAATTCTTAAAAGATCTGAAACCAGAGTGGAGGAAAGCAGGAGTTAAACTGGCTCCTGCATAACAGTTGTTTTGCTTTACGCTTGACATTCCATCCCTGTGCATAATTCCTCAGTCTCATCTTCCATGGTAACTTCGTTAGCAATGAGATGCTAATTAAATTTCATATTTACGATTAGAAAATAAAATCATTGGACCTTTTTTAAATAGATTTTTATGAGTTTTGGCTCCGTTAGCTGAGTCAGCAGTATAGAGCCTGCAAGGCTGAACTTACCCGCTTTGGAGATAAAAAAAGATAAATAGAGCAAACAAAGATGGAAGGAGAGTCTAATCTAAAACCTCATATAGTTTCTACACTGAAATAAGTAGTCACGTAGAAACAACCCTTCTTTAATTATGTCTCGGAGGGTTCAAAGCTCAAAATTTCATCTCATTCTTAAAATCTCGATTGTAGATGGAGACAATATGCTGAAGAGATCGATGCATCAGCAGTGTTTACTATCACCTGTTAGTGAAGTATTTATTTCATGGATTCGGAAGGGTTAGAATGAACACGGGTAAGCACTGCCACACCACTGCCCTCCTCCCTGTGCAATGTGTACTACTGGAGGATCACAACTATTTAAATCCTGCTGCCAGACGGATTTATAGGTGCTATATAGAGCAGTTTCCTATTCGTATAAAAATTAGCACCTCACAAAGCTTTAAAGGCCCATTTTTCAAATACTCAGCATTTGAAGAATGCTCCAGTTGAGAAAAGGTTTTGAAAGCGCTCAGCTTCCGTTTAAGTTTGTAAGAAAGACCTGATTTTTAAAAGTGCTTAACGCTCAGCAGCTCTGTGATTCATAGCGCTATCTTATCCACACTCTGAGGCAAGTCTTGCAAAAATCTGCCCATTTATTTTGATGCCTGAACACCACCTACGCTCTTTGAAAATCTGACCCTAATTACGAGTTGTGCCCTTGAGTATCAGGAATGAGAAACAGGGAAAATCAATCCTCACGTGTGGGGTGCTCATATTGCATGTAACTTTACTTCCTGCACAAATACAACACTGCATTTAAAACAAATGCTTTTCTGCACATTCTGCAAATGCTTTTGTTGTTAGCTGGTGATACTTTGTGCTCTGAGGTACAGTTAATGCAGATAGCACATAAGGAGTTGTTATGCTTCAAGGCACAAGTTAGGAGAATAAAACAACATTTCCACTGACTTTTAGTTGGTTGCGATGTCTTCCCACCCTTGGTTGCCTCTTCTCCTAAAGATCAGCATTTGAGTGCATATAATCCTGCAAATCTTGCTTTTGTGATGGTGTTTGTAGATGCTGTTTTAGCAGCAGCTGCCTGTGCTCAAAGACCAGGATGCTCAAATAAGGAGAGTAGTTCTGGCATCACTTTACAGTTGCTATTTTCACAAATACTTATTTCCACAGCCAGCAGAGGATTCAGTAAAATTCCCACACTTCTCCTTATGTTGACTCATGCTCAAGAACCACACTCAGGTGAAGACGCATTTTCAGATTTCTTGCTATTCTAGTACTTTGCTTCTTTGGTCTTTTCAAAAAAATACGTGTTAATCATGAACTGAACCGGCCGGAGTTTCCCGATGAGAACCTTGTTTAGTCTCTTCCAGTGGTTGGTTAATTCTTCTGGGATAAGTTTTCCACATGAAAGCTTCACAGCAATCTTTTCTATATCAGCAGAGCAATGGACTTAGTTATGGAGAAAGCAACGGAAGATACTTAATTCCTCCTTGCAGTGCTTTGAAGGTAGGAAATATATAATTGCCAAGTATTTGGTATTATCTCTTCCCCAAGACAGCAAAACAAGGTCACAAAGAGTTTCCCAGCGACAGAAATAAAGCGCAGTCCCATTAAGTAAATAATCAGAGAATTTTTGCTTTAAATTGCTATAGAAGTGACTCAAGCGAGTCCTCCAGCAGCATGAAAAGTGAATTGTGTCTCTTTTTCAGAGGTTGTTTTCCTGCTCTTAATTGCAGGCCTTAAAGTGATGGGGAATTGTGAATGAAGCCCAGCTGCAGTATCTGCAGAAAGGGGGACCTGTTTGAGGTTCTCCTCAGGTCTCTCCTGTTCTGTGGCTCTGAAAACGCTTCCTCTAAGACTTTCCTTTGCAATGGTGTCACATTTGAAAGTTGCCCACAACCTCCGTTCAGAGGAAAAGGGAAGTAAAGCAACCCCCAGCACCTTTCTGTCTGCTATATATAGGCAGTAAGTTTGAGAGAGGACGGTGGGTGTATGTTTCCGCAGCTACGTGACACAGTCCCACAACAGTGGTAGGAGAGAGAGGACGCAGGGCGAGAAGAGGAAGAGGTGACCAGAAAGCTTAAGTGGGAAAAATCTATTCAGATAACACGTGAAAATAGAATTCTAATTTCCCGTAGTAAAACAGCGAGCTCCTTCTGATTCCTGGGGAGGTTTTGTCTGTCGTAGGCCAGGCTGCTTGTGATCTGCTGTAGACCAAATGGCATCCAGGCGTCTTCTGAGTGTTTGGTGCTCTGCTGGCTGAGACGTTCGTGCGGCTTCAAGCAAACGTACAAGGATAGAGGATGTTGTCAATGAGCAGAACATCCAGGACTAGGCAGCCTGCAACTAGGAATGAAGTTTACTTTTTCCAATGACTTTGAGGGGCAAAGATAACAGGTACTTGCTATATAAGGCACATATGTCATGCTTCAAGCCACGGACAAACTAGCATGTGCAAGGCAGCAGTCTGGTCTTTAAAATTAGGGTCTGTTTTAAAGTAATGGTTACAAAGAGGTCACAGGTGGAGTAAGGTGTAGATATCTGTTCTCTCTAAGTGACATTGTGCATTTACATAAAATGTACAAAATGTGTACTTGAATCATAGCAGTCGTCACGCTTAGGAGACTGGACAGTCTGATTCAACACAATATATAGTTAGCAATTAAGATAAGACTTGCATGGATAAGACTTCACAGAACTACTTGGGGAGCCATTACACCTTTGAACGGTGCATTTAAGGTATTTAACTGAATTGTATTCTCATCACAATCAATGCATGCTGCTGTTATAATGCAGTAAACAGTTGCATGTGAGCTATTTTTTATGTGTTTGGAGTAGTATTGTTTGTTATGATTAATCTTCATATGAGGATTCTAAGACTTGCCTTCCTATTTGTTCATTCTTTGTATTTTGTGTATTTTGACCAAGTGTAGGATTCCTAATATAGGGTTCTGTCTTACTTTCCCGTCATGTTATAAAGCCTGCTACATGGAATGTTGTTTTCAAACTTTCTTGGGCCAGGGTGAATTACAGTGAGATTATCCAACAGGGTTCAAGATTAGAGTATAACTTTTTTTTTTTTTTTTTGTAAGGATGGCCTATGCATTTACTGTCAGTTGTTGCTGAATCTAGCGTACGACCCTTCCATCTATATGTTCTACATAAGGGTGTTTTTACCTGTTTGGGGATGAGAGTATCACCTCCAAGGAGTCATTAACCCACTGCATGGAAGATGTTCTTCTCTGGGTGGCTTTTTTGAAACACTCATGTAACATAAGAGTTTGTGGAAGGTGTAAATTTTTAAAATAAACAAACTAAGTAGCAGTTTCACATGGCAGAGCTACACTTCTCCCTCTTCTCCTGTTTTAATTTACTCTTTGTATCAATAGAAGTGTTAATAACACTAATGAGAATCAGGCTATCTGTGCAAGGGTTATGAGAGTTTCATGTTTGTATCAGCTAATTAATCTTTGTGTTACCAGGTTTTACATAGCTCAGTCTATGCAAATCTCTGTACCAAAGACTATGCTGTGTTTGTAACAGGAGCACACATTCACTGGGACCTCACCTACGATCATCAAATCCATTTGCATGTTTGGGCAACTTGAATTTTTAATTCAAGACTCCTCTTAATCACACAGTACTATGCACTTGCCCCTCGCCATGCCTCCTCCTCCTCCGGGGAGAATTTCACTATCAGTTGTAAGAAGGGAGTGAGTCAGCCTCAAGAAAAAATTAACCTGAGACCCAGTAATGCGTTCTGAAGCATTTGTTGGACCAGTGTTCTCATGAGCCCTCGGCAGCCTGAAGGACGACAGCTTCTTCTTTAGATCTTGGCTTTTAGCACACAGTAGTTGAAAGGAAATGCGGGTGTCAGTAGCTAATGCTGCACTCAAGAAACAAAGGGCAGATACACAAACATGTTTGTACTGTGTTAGCACAGGGATTTGTCTTGTCCTCCTCATCATCACGTGTAACAGGATGGAGGATATGGAGATGAAAGCATTTATTAAATCTCAGGCTTTCAGCTCGCCACTGCTTCTTTGCACTAAGTTCCTGTGGTAAATTATTTATTTAAATTATTGTGCCATTATCTTGATTTGCATACTCAGAACTAACACTAATTTGTAATGTGTCAGGATCTGTGGCCAGGCCTTCCTTATTAATCCCTTCATTTGCTTTACACCCCACATTTCTTCCCTTTGCCTTCGCTAAGGCCTTTCCTGTTCTCATTTCTATTTCACTTCTGTTCCTCACTTTCATTCTGTTGAGTTCCCCTTTCTTTAACTTTCTTTTTCTTTTCCTGTTCCCTTTTTATATTTCCTTTTTCCCTTGACCTCACCCTTTTTGATCCCTAAGTCTCATCTTCCTCTCTCCTCTTCAGTTTTTTCCACCTTGTCTCATTGCTCACCTCTCTCATTTTGTATTTACTTTCACATATATTATAATTTAATAATGGCAGTACTAGTGGTTTCTCAATTCTAGGTATCAGATTCTTAAATAACATGGGAAAACAGAATAATATCCATCTACTCACTGGTGTAGACGTTGCCATCTAAAGGGACAAGTCTCTCTCCTAAGAGAGAACCTAAGGAAGTAGTTGTGACTACAAATCTGTCTTTAGAGGGCATTCCAAGGTAGAGGTATGAAAAGGTGGAATGAAGTCTTGAACAGGCCATTTTCCATTCATTAGAGAGGAACTAGATTTATAAGTTAAACTAGATGTCTAATTCAAATTCGTGGAATGAATCCACCCTCTAAATTTGCCTTTCAACAGTGCTTAGATGGTAGGTTACTGAGGGGCATAGAAACATCTTCACTGAATGTAGAAAACAGTGACATACAGAAAAATGACAGAGTTGCCAAAACATCATTTAAGCTCTTTGTAGAGGAGGATTTTTCCATTTTCTTTGTTTGTTATTGGTGAAATATGTTCTACAACCAAATCGGATTGGCTGTCGCCTGTTTGAGGTGGCACAATCTGCCGTCCGTTTGCTGTTGAGGCAAAATTAGTCATTTCCTTCCTGTGTGATAAGATGATAAGAACTCTGAAGTTCTGAAGCTGGCAGATTTGAGGAAGATGTAGACTTTAGATACTCTCACCAGAGGGAGTGCAAAATAGGAAAGCTTAGATCTTGGCCTTTTATGAAACAGAGATCACTACAGGATCCTAATACGTATTACTGCACTGATTAAGGCCTTTTCCAACACTTTTTCATTGGGCGAAACAACATTCTTAATGTGTAAATAGTTTTTTTCCTCCAGAAATGATAGGTATAGAATTTCATATGCAAATTCTAAAGTACACAAAAGGTACATATAATAAGTGTGGAATTCAGTTGTTCAACTCATAGCATTATTATCCTGCTGCACTGAAAAAATTGTGTATCTTTGCACACAGTGTTTTTGGTTTAGGTGATACTGAGCGAAACATTGGGTGTACTAACAATACTACTAATTGATCCACGCTTTGTGTATGCGTTACCTTTTCTTTTTTTCTGACATGGAGTTTCATATGGTTCTGTTCTTAGAAGAGTAAATAAAGGCAAAGGAAGAGATAATTGAAGAGAGTTCCTATAGTATTAATTCTCCTGGTCCTCTTCTGTTTGGACAGGAATAGTGATTAGGGACAAGCCCCTGATTTATTCTCTTGCTTTCTTTGTCATAGAGCAGAGATACTCAAGAAGAGTAACGTGATAGAATTCTTCATTTCTTTTTCTCTCGCTCGGTTGTTGTTGAGCTGATAGTTATGAAAATGAGGAGAATTTTCCTTCACTCTTATGCTTGCAGAGCATGATGAAGATGCCTCCAGAGCCCTTTGAACCAGTTAGGGACCTGGTTTTGGTTCTCTCTCTCTTCTCTTCAGAAAATGGGAGTAGTTTTAATGACTGTGGCTGTCATCTGGCCCCACTGAAGATGCAGCTTTACCCCACTGAAGTCTTGCAAGCCCGAAAATGTTTTGGGGTTATTTTTTGTAGGTTGTGTGTAACTCAACAGAATCAGTTGACTCAATGGAATTGAACAGAATACGTTTGTCTGAAAATAATCCTATTTTCTGTGTAAAGCCTCCTGCTTTTCTTTTACTTTAGTATCTCTTCTTCTATATTTTTCTTTTGTATTTTCTTGAAACTGTGGCATTCAGTAAGCTGGTTAAATCTTTTATATAAGGAGGGGGTTCTGATCTATACAAAATGGTTCTTCCCATATACAGCCACTGTGACCTAAAGCAGAAACACAGCCCAGTCCATTCAACAACGCTTCTGACTTTGGAAAGTATTTTAAGGCCTGCAAAATCCAAAATAATAAAGCTGCACTAATAATGAATTGGTTTTTAGGGCTTTCCCATGTTGGTGATTCTAAGTGCTATGCAGTCACTAATTAATGAATCCTACCTTGTCATAAAAATATAAGACTTCTCGGCAGCCTTGTTTTCAAGTGGGAACACTGAGGTAGAAAGAATTAATATAAAATGCAAATTCTTAAAGGCAGATGAAGACATTTTCTGCTCTCCTTTGGGCGTCCAGATTTGGGCACATGTATGGAAAAAATGTGCAAGTATAGGTAAGCAAATTTATTCTTCTCAATCAATGTTGAAGCCTTTAAAAGTGGTTTTCAGTACCATGGAACATCCAGCAGTGCAGCTAAAGTGCTGGTATTCCCCATCTCAGAAGCCAGGAATGCAAATAGGTCTCTCCTGTCCTTAAGCGAAGGAATATCATTTCCTTATCGCACTTTAAACTGTGACTTTCCTCTAAAATTAAAAATAGCTCTAAATCCCTTTGTGGTTTTGTGGTTCTCTGATATTGCAAATCTGCACGTATCCATACAAGCAGCTTTTGAGAAAATCGCCCTGTTGTATTTCATCATGTGAAGTGCTGTACAAATTTGAGGGAGAAAAGGTGTTGCCCCATGAAATCTAGAGATATGCATAGAAAGAGGATGTAACACAATACACTGAAAATATTGAGGGTAATTATATACCCGGCTCAAAAATGCTATTTGCATCTTTATTTTTGCTTTAATGTGTGATTTATTTTTGCTTTGAAGTGTGATAATTTATAGGTAATCCTTTCCTGGTTTATACGCACATAGTATTTAACACAAACTTCTGTTCTTATTAACTTGTAATTCACACAAACATTTGGTGTGTTGTGGCTCCTTTCTAAATACTCCCAACCTGTGAACACCTGCGACAAATGCAGAGGCCAAAACATTAAAATAGGTCACGTCCTCCAAAATAAACTTAGTCCTGACTGAAGGGTTGAGTTCTGCACCATCATGAAATGAGCCACAAAATAAGGAAGCTTTAGGTGTGACCTGGAGCACTGTATAGAACCCCTGGTTCTGAAGCCTGTGGGTTTTATTCCCTTGATCAATGGAGAGTGTCACCGACACACCAAAGTGTGGAGTCTGAGTGACAACAGTTTGAACTGCAAGGTGATTTGTTCGCTTGAACAACATTACAAAATATAGCGAACACCTAGAAAGATTCATTTGTGTGTAACAGCCAAGAGATGGATAGACCCTGAGAGAGAAAAGGAGATGAGGGGCCTAGGGTGTTTCTTTTAATGTAAAAAGACATCCTCTGTTTTATTTGTCTGCATCTACAGAGACCTTTGAAATAGATGGGACTAGCTGAGATTAGAACTGGATTAAGATCTCCTGCAGCTAAAAGCTGTGTTGTGTACTGACTGCTGAAAGGAGCCGCAGGAGAGCGACGCTGTGACTGCTGTGGCCATTCTTCTCTCTCTTTGGTTCATGTCTGTTGAAGTCAGTCCCAGTCTGTGACTTCGCCCCTGTGATTTGTAATGGATGCCACAGTCTTTCGATGGCACATCACAACTTCTGAATGTGTTAGGTTACAACTCAAGGGCTGCTGGAATCAGAGACCGGATAATGGTAATAAAGATCAGGTTAAATAAGTGATTACACATTTGAAAACATTTTAAATCTGTCATTTTTAATTTTACAAGTGAAAGCAATTTTTTTCTGCAATATCCTCATAGGAAGGAAGGTCAGAAACAGGGAATAGGGTCTTTTAAACCCTAGAAAACGCATTAAACCCAGTCTCAAGAAAAAGGCAAAAGGAAGATTCTGAAATTGTCACGTGGCAGTGAAGGACCACTACACTAAATGTTGTTTCCAAAGACTTGTTCCTGATAACAGACTGTGTTTAACAGGAGTTTGCTACCAAAAATCTCCATTTAAAATTCTTAGCCACTCATGCTATCTACCTCCTACTTTCCCATTAAACATTATGTCCCCCAAATAACGGTATGGATGTATTATGCCCATACACGAGGGACTGTTTGATGAAGGTATTTTTAATGTCAGGTAAAAAAAAATGTATCCGTGTTGAGAATTATGCTGATGAGTGAACTTTGCTTTGAATCATTTAATGGAGAAATCCCTTACTAATGTCCTGAGGGAACTGCTGACAGTGTGTAATAATTTCTGGATCAGTGCAGCAGATTATAAGATATCTTGCATTTTATCAAATTCAGGCAAGTGCTTCTTTTGCCCTCTGAGGTCCATCTGTGAGCTTCCTGATCCTCTTCCCAAATTAAAGGGCCTGCAACACACCTTTTTTTAGATGCAATAGATCTGTGGCTGGGAGATAACTAAGCTATTGTGTGACCTTCTGCTTCACTGCCTTCTGCTCCCAAGTGTTGAGCTTCTCCAATTATGTGCTGTTTGTTACATTCACCTTTGAAGTGAAATACAGTTATTTCCAGGGTAAGTGGTGGAGAGTAAGGTTCATAAGCATGTTTGTATACTTCAGATGAAGCTATTTCACCTTTAGCATTCCTCCGGCTGCTACCTACTTTATGTAGCCCTTTCTATTGTTTTGCCTTTATACTGTTCGTTGCTGCAGTGTAATCTTTACCATGGGTAAATACTGGTGTTCGGTAAGAATTTCATCCAGCTTGTGAGGAGTTCATGAGACCAGAGAGCTTTTCCCATAACTACAGCCTGTTTGGGTAGTTCTGGGCCTGTTGGGTAGTTCTGGGCTTCCTTGTCCTCTGAGGACTCTTGTCTCTCCAGGTGCTTAATAGCAGTCACTGGAGAACTAAAATCTATATGCAATCAGCAAAGCAAATGCTAAATATCTGTTTCCTAGGATGTGAAATGACAAAGAAAATAACTCTGGGAGAGCTACTGGAGTGCAGGAGAACAACCAAACCTGTGGCAATAATCATCTAACCTGTCTATTGTATGAGGAACCCATCCAATTTTTTCTAATAGAGATATTGAACCCCAGCCTAGGATTTTGGACAATTTGGGAAGGCCTTTGAAAGCATCAAGCAAATAACATGCATTTTTCTAGGACTATTCTATATTTCTTGATGATAAATTTCATTATGATAGAACACTGACAAACACGTTATTTAGCGGATTAGCACTTGTGTTTTTGGTTTTCTAAATGAGGAGTTTATAGCCCCTGGCTATACAGACTAATAGCTGATCTTGCTCAGTGATGTGCAGCGTGACACAGGCTGCTTTGCAGTTCCTAAGTTGGAAGCCGAGGAAACTTTAACACAATAGAGAGATCTCGCCTGCTTCAGGAAAAACAACAGGTTTCTTTGGAGGTCTTTAGTTACTGATTACCAGCAAAGTCTCATAAAGTACAACTCTCGTCTCATATGACCTAAGAAATGCACATTCTTCTTATACCATGGTCTCTGGTGGGGTAAAATAACTCTTGAAATACAAACTTACCTTCCTTGCACCGCCTTGATCACTAGATCTTGAAAAAGCAGAATGCAAAGATAAGGAAAGACTTCTACAAAGTTTCTTTACTCTTAACTTCAGTACAATTTTTCTCACCTCATTGTTTCCTGCCTTGTAACCTTCTCTAATGAGGTGGTTACAAATTAGGAGTCGGAAGGAAATTGCTTAGCAGGCACTCAAACCGTGTGATGATATTTGCATGAGTCAAGAACATTTTCAGACTTCAGTGCTAGGATGCTCATACTTACCCCTCCCGTGGAGAAAGGCCAGGTCTGCACTCACAGGTACCTGCATTCGTGCCCACGCACCAGTCAGTCCATACACAGCTGCAGAAAGCGGACAGACGTAACTGCTCGCTTCTGAGTTAACTATTCTTGTGCTGCAATCATTTACATATGTTCACTCATCACATATATACAGGAAAAAATGCAGGTTCAAATCAGTAGAGCTGAGAGGAACAAAGGAGGCGAGAATTAAAGACTTGGTTGCATGCAGCAAGTACTTTGAGCTGAGCTCTGCACGCTCAGGCCCTTGCTTGCGTTGCACCGTGCCCTCTACCATTGCTTCAGACATGAAGAGGGATTCTCCGACTTGTAGACCTTCATGGAGTTAGCGGAGCTACAGATTCATCACTAGAGAGCAATATGCAATAGTTCATAGACTCCAGACAGCACTTCTCTGAGCTGTCACTTTCCAGATGAGCTGTGGACAGGCTGCACTTCAGTTCCAACAGTTTCAATCTAGGGGAAATTCAGCAGGAGTGATTCTAAGCACAAAAAAAGCAACAGGATAGAAACTGCTCTGTTTCATGTTTATTTGCGGGTTGTTTCCCTTGTTAAGGAGGAGAGCCTGAGATGGATGACTGCCTGGAGACGCTGAAAGATGAGGAGGAAGCTTTGTGGGAGAACGTAGAATGCAACCGGCACATGCTGAGCCGGTACATCAATCCGGCCAAACTGACCCCCTACTTACGGCAGTGCAAAGTGATCGATGAGCAAGACGAGGATGAGGTGCTTAACTCACTCACACTGCCCTCCAAAATTAACCGAGCAGGTAATTATTTTGTGAATGGCTACGTCTGTATCCCTATCTGAACAGTGTTATTCTGCTAAGTCTGGAGGGAACCCTTATCAAATTACATATTATCGAATGGAAACCCTGTGTCTCATTTACAGGAGATTTAATGTAAAGAGGGGAATCTGCTGCTATTTTGATAACAATTATTCTTTCCTGTACTATGCGGACTGGAGCCCATGGTGTTCATATTCCTGTCCAAGCCTTGGCAAATGTTTTAGTTGACACAAGCAGCAGCCAGTGCTATTCCAAGAGTAGGTTTTCAGCTGTCCTGTCGTGCTTCATGATTTGTCACCGAAGGGTCTGCCGTCCTGGCGTTTCAGTCCTGCCTGCCGAAGGCTGCGCTGAATAACGTGGCTTTTGAAATTTCTGTTCCAGAGACCAATTTGCCCACACTCCTTCAGAATAACGATCAGCACAACCATAAAGAATACACGGCGTTGCTTTGTGAGTTCAGCTCAAATCAATGAATCAGCCACGTTTTCCACAGCGCTTGGCTATGGCAGAGACAAACCTCCGGCAGATTTGACTTCAGGGATATAGTTCTCGCTTATGCTGCTCATAGGGCTGATATGTCACCTCGCTCTGATCATGTCACCTCTCTCTGATCTCTGTACTTAGGCCGACTGCTGGACATCCTCCACACCAAGGGCCAAAGGGGCTACGTAGTTTTCTTGGAGAGCCTGGAGTTTTACTACCCTGAACTCTACAAACTGGTGACAGGAAAAGAACCTACACGGAGATTTTCCACTATTGTTGGTGAGTAGAATCAGTCCCAGAGGAGCCTGTTGAAATAAGGACTATCTTCAGGACTAGGTTTGATTTTTCAGACAAGAAATGGAAAGAAAAGCCAATCTTGTAGTAGCATTCTGCAGTTTTTCAGTCCCCTTCAATGCAAAATGAGCTAGGAACAGGTAATGTGTAAAGAAAAGCAACATCTTGGTTGTCTGAATGAGGCTGAAGAGCTTCAAATTGAATGATGGCCATTACAAGAAATCTCAGGAGAAGAAACAGTGCACTAAATTTGCAACAGGGGAATAAATTTACACCGAAGACCCACATGTGCAGCACATCTGAAGCATTCAGATGAATTGTATAGATTCATTTTACAAAGTTTGTGCTCTTGCCACAGGCCTGTCAGCTCAGCTGGAACAAGACAAATGTAAAGGGTTCATATTCTATCCAGACAAGCTGTATGCATGTATATTGTGATCCTAATGATAATGTGCTGTGTAATGTTTCTACTGTTGCCAGTTAGATACACAAATGTGCATGTATTTGTGCATATTCTGGACCTCTGTACATACTCTGGGACATTTTTTTATTAATCAGTTCTGCTAATCCTGCTTAGTATAAAGTTATTTTATTAGCTGTTGATAAGGTGTTTGAACATTTTCAGTGGAGGAGGGACATGAAGGCCTCACCCATTTCCTAATGAATGAGATCATTAAGCTTCAGCAGCAAGTAAAGGCAAAAGACGTGCAGCGCTGTGAGCTCTTGGCAAAGTCTCGCCAGTTGGAGGATGAGCGAAAGCAGCTAAAACTGAACAAGATAGAGCTGCTGACCTTCCAGGAGAGATACAACAAGATGAAGGAGGAGAGGAACAACTACAATGATGAGCTAGTCAAGGTGAAAGATGAAAACTACAATCTGGCCATGAGATATGCCCAGCTGAGTGACGAGAAGAGCATGGCTGTGATAAGAAGCCGAGACCTCCAGTTAGAGGTGAGATAAATGCTCTGGGCTGCTTTAATCAGGAGCAGCAATGGAGGATGCCAGTGGCAACTGGCAAAGCGAGACCTTCTCTGACAGTAAAAAGGTGTAGAGCTCTCATTTGTATTGCTTATCCAGACGATTAAAGGCATCCCTGTATATAGAAGTATCAACTGCAGTGATGTGTGTTAATGGCAGATAATTTACGTGCTTGTTATGGATTAACAGAACACAACATAGTTAAAAACAAAATTTTAAAAACATAATCGTTTGCTAAAAGCATAATTTTTAACTTTCCAGGCTCAATAATATTTTGGGGCAGTTATCCAGGTTTGCACTATGGCTGCTGGTGGCTTATTCAAAAAGTCTCACACCGAGCATTGGAGCAGCTTGAGGCCATTTAGGAAATACAGAGAAATGTTTCGAGTGCCGTAAAATCCATACATGTGTGTGTGTCACAGATGAGCCAGAGTAAACCACTACCCATAGTGGATCTGGACACTGGGGTTTGGTTTTGAATGGACGATACCAGATGTTTTACCCCCCTGTTTTTCCCCACAGTGGTTTACTCGCTGCCCTATCTCAGCGCTGCGTTCTCTTGGGCTCAGCATCGCTTCCCACGGGTAGATCGCTGCTGGGCCGGGATGGGTGGGCAGAAAGTTGTGTTGGTTTGTGCTTTGCAGCTGCTTACGGTCTCCAGGAGTTACTGGCCAAGGTCCCAGGGCATGTACTGGCCTTCAGCCCTGGGCATCTCTCTGCTCTTCAGGATATTCCCCCACTTTCAAGTCTTTCCAGACAGGATCATCTTCCCAGGCCGCCTTCTGTCTGAAACCACTTTGTTTCTTTTTTTGCAAACCCCTCTTTCCTATCTAGAACTCAAAGCCTCCATTTTTCCCAATCCAAATAGTCTATGTGCAAAAGCACAATGTGTTGTCAGCCTCCCAAGTCCTGTTTCTATCTCTTTATTTATTAGAGGACTGAGGACGTCCCACTTTTTCTTTAGCCCAGATGTTACCAAAATTTACAACCATCCCATGCAAACTGTAGCCAGCAAATAGCAGGCTTCGACTTGAGAGTTCAACAGTTCACTTGTGGACATTCAGTGCACACACACATACACCCAATTATCTGCTGCTTGTTAGCATTCACAATTTAAGCTATTTTTTCCACCTATGACAGTGTGTTTTCACCTGGAAGTGAGAGTGTTTTCAAAGCAGTAAATATCAAAGCTAGGAATGATATATTTCCTTTCCTGTTTCTCCTTTTCGTTGCGCAGATTGACCAGCTGAAGCATCGCTTGAACAAGGTGGAAGAGGAATGCAAGCTGGAGAGGAACCAGTCTTTGAAGCTGAAAAATGACATTGAAAACCGACCCAAAAAGGAACAGGTTCTGGAACTGGAGCGGGAAAATGAGATGATGAAGACTAAAATCCAGGAGCTACAGTCCATCATTCAGGTATAAAAGCAGATTGCTACATTTAAAAATCCAGCCACTTCAGTTTACCCCTCCTGCTTACCCAGAGGTGGATTCGTGGGCTTTGAGCTCTCCTTGCACCCCCACACTTTCCTCCCATACTGTTTCACATACCCCACATCTCCTCACAACCCAGGAATTGGGTGAAACCTCTACCTGCGTAACTACAATAAGCGTAAGTGCAAAGTTTGGAAGAACAGCAGGTTGGTTATATAGCTCCCAGCTGCCTGTAGTACTCCTTGTACCAACACGTGCACGAGGGGTAGATACACCAAAAAAAACCCCAACATTGTCATCTAATAATTCAAGCTGTACATGAGAGATTGGCGCTTTCATCGTGCAGAATGCAGCTGTTTAATTGCTGAGCATTCAGCCCCGTGTTTCAGCCCCGCTGTGGTTCTTTGTACCAGTCTGTCACCGCAAAGCTGTGTTAAATGGCCAGCCCAGAAATTTCTGACAGGGGCTCTGTGTGCCCTGTTCTAGGCTATTGGCATTTCTGTGCTGAAAAGGCTTGATGAAGCAGAGGGTGATAAAGGTTTCTGTACTTGGGTGGTCACTAGTTACCAGGGCGCCCTGTAGAACACTTAACTAACCTTTGTTGGGGTAGTGGGGAAAGAGGCTGATACGCAGCAAATTTAGCACCGTGTTACCCTGTGAAGAGCTTAGCCGAATACAAGGATATATATGAGAGTGCTTAGCACTTTGCTTGCGACATTTTAAAATGACACTTAAAAAACGATCAATAGAATGCATTTCAGAACTGGCTGTGGCCTCTAGCAGGGACCAACGGTTCTTGGTTCTAACACAAATCCAATTCGAAGGTTGAAGAAGGGTGTAGTATAGAAGGTTCTGGGAGTTCTGATCCATGTAGAATCTCCTATCTTAATTGAAATGGTCTCACAGCACCTAAAGAAACAGAAATAATCATGAAACAGCTAAAAATAGAACTGAAATTCTCCTAAGCGAAAGTGTAAATAAATAAAAGGCAGTTTGGTTTAGAAATACTTATGTATACTTAGAAATATTGGGTAACCAAAATGCCACTGAAATCTCCAACTTAGTCTAGGTATTTTTAAAATAAATATGCATATTACATGCTTGCATTTTATGCCTTTTTCATCTTCCATTTATGGTTAATTTTGGATAGCAATTCATTTGGTTGGAACCTGCTCTGATAATCTTGTTAATTTTAAATCTGAAAGAAAACATTGCTGGACACTATAGAAAATGAGGCAGTGGTACAAACTACTCCAGGCATGTTTAATATTGTCTGAGTGCAGGCCTGCAATGCCTATGCACGTTTTAAACATTCCCCTGAATGTTTTTTTAGGCCCCACTCCTTGGCAAAGGGTGATTTTTGTGCTCAGTGAGAGCTGATTAATAGAGTTTTGAACGCAGGGCTTAGAGTAAAGAATTGTGACTGCACCCAAAATGGATCAAATTATAGCCAGTACAATAAAACAGTGCAACAGTTCCTTCATCAGACTGTTCTGACAGCAAGAAGCCCTTTCTTCATCTTTTCTGACATGATTTTAAAATATGAATGAATGTCCATCTCTTCTCCTGCTTTCCCATTGTGAGATGTTGTTCATTGTCTATTCCTCTTGCTTGTTACTGTCTGTGTTTTCTCCCTGCAAGACTATTTTTACCTTCTCTGTTTCCCTGGCCGGCCTCTTCCTTAGGCTGACAAGCGAAGTTTGCCAGATTCGGACAAAGCCATTTTGGATATTCTGGAACATGACCGTAAGGAGGCACTAGAAGATCGTCACGAGTTGGTCAACAAGATCTTTAATCTCCAAGAGGAGATTCGTCATGTGGAGGACCTGAGAGACAAGGTGAGAAATGGCAGGATAGAAAGATGGAATATCTCAAGCTAGTGCCCAAAAGGCCTTTGAGAGCGATGGTGGTAACGTTGTGTCATCTCCAGTATCTCGAAGAGAAAGAAGATTTGGAGTTAAAGTGTTCAACACTAGGAAAAGACTGTGAGATGTACAAGCACCGTATGAACACTGTGATGATACAGCTGGAAGAGGTGGAAAAGGAGCGAGACCAGGTATCTAGCACTTAAAATGGGGAAAATCAGTAGGGAAAGCCTGAGTCTCATACGTGTCACTTTGGGGAATCGTGGGTAATTGGACCCAAAATACCATTAAGAAAAAAGACAGTTACAAGAAGTTGCTACTTGTTGGAATTTACATTACAGTAATTAAACACAGGATAATATTGGGTTGTTTCCACAGTGTAGCATCTGGCAGGCAGGACCAAGATCTTCACAACAGCTACCGCAGGCTTTAAATTCATGTCAAGTCGTCCGGTTTGCACTCCGGAGCGTTTTGCCACCAGCCAAGAGGGAGCTGGAAATGCACCACCCTCATCAACGTAAATTTTAATGGTGCAAGTGTGGCCCATCCTGGTCCTAACTGCTGTGTTAATTGGTGAATGGTTACCGTTCTGAAGTCCCCGTTCCAAATACCTTACAAGCAAACGCAGCAGGAGAACGTACCTGGTGCCCGGGTGCCAAAGAGGTTTGTTCTCTCCGCTGCAGGCGTTCCGCTCGCGCGATGAGGCTCAGACGCAGTATTCGCATTGTCTCATTGAGAAAGATAAATACAGGAAGCAGATTCGAGAGCTGGAGGAGAGAAATGATGAACTCCGGATTGAGGTGGTCCGGAAGGAAGCTTGTATTGTCAACCTGGAGTGCAAACTCCGGCGGCTCTCTAAGGACAATAATTTTCATGACCAGGTAGGGCTGAGGGATACAGATATTAATTCCTTTTTTAAGACTTGCTCTTAAAAAACATTTTGGTGTGGAAGGGAGAGGGGACTCTTTTAATTCCCTCCATGAATTAACTGAAAAAAAGAACCCACTAAAAGTCAATTTTGTGAGTTCTTCAATACAGTGGGGTTCAAGTTGTCTGTGTCATGCCTGTAGCTGGCATTCCACAACTTGGTTTTAAATGGAAGGGAAGGAAATGCAGAAGGACAATTAATTTCTACAGTGGGGCAGAAACTACAAATACTTTTGAGGAACATGCCCCAGTGAACAGAAATCCCCACAAATGTCAATATAAATTACTGATTTGGGTCTGGAGCCACATTCTGTGTGAGTTTCTGAAGCACTGGAGTCACGGAAAGTTCAATCAGATTGCTCTAAAGGGAGGTTATGAGGACTTGAATCAAACTTGTCTCAGAAATGAAGTATTTCCTTCTGATCTTCAGAGTTTGCCACGGAATCTACCCATTACTATTATCTCCCAGACCTTTGGGACTCCCAGTTCGAAAGCCAATGGGCAGGAAGCAGATGACTCCTCCACTTCTGAAGAGTCTCCAGAAGACAACAAATTCTTCTTGCCTGATCAAGCTCGACTCAAGAGAAGAGTGAATCTGAAGGGAATCCAGGTGCGTCTTAATGTGAGGCTGGAATGATACAGTGCAGGGACTGTTCGAACTAAGAGACATAGTGCATGTTGCGGCCATGCCTCTGCAAGTGCTCTGCTATAAAGAACGGATTTGTATGTGACAGTGGACTGACAGTTTTTGCCCTGTGGTGATTTGCATTTTGAGGAGCAGATGTAATCAAGCTTCATGGACTATTTTCTGCCCCTTCTCTCAGTTTTGTGTGTTCCTGTTGCTTCCACTCATTCACATTCTTGGAGCATTGTCAATAAATGGATTCTTTGCCTCCTTAACAGTAGAGAAAAAAAGTGACATAATGCCTGAAGTCCAGCACACAAGTAACTGAAGGTGGAAAATGAAGCATTGGTGGAAAACCTCACATCAGCTGGAAGGAATAATAGAAAGAAATGGACACAATCTAGAGCAAAATTAACTGCCTAATTTAGAATTAAATTATGGCAATTTCCTCTTACTTGAAAGTAAGGGGTAGCATGAGTTAGGTCCATGATTTCCCCGACTAGCTGCATTTGTACAGCTATTATCTGATGCTGTATTCATAAATTGTACATAATATACAATCTAACATTCAGGGGTTTGAGCTTCTCTTTCCTTTCATCTGCATTTGAATTCTCCCTGCCCTTCATAACCTTTCTGAGCTCTGACTGTCATTATTACTTATGGCAATAGAGCTGCATTTTTCACATTGCACACTCCAAAAGGATGCCTGTTGTATTAACAGCTGCCTGAAACCAGTCCCAAGGCACCCACTTCACCTTTTGTCTCTTTGTTCCCTCAGCAGAATCTGGAAATTGCAATGCATTTGGGCCAGACTTTTGGAAGTAGTTAGGTAACTAACTCTCATTCACTGCAGTGGCATTTAGATACCTAAATGTCTTCTAAATTTGGGGTTCTGTTGTTTAAAGGAGGGCAAATATATTTCAGCGTAACAGTGGAAAAAAAAGGTGAAAATACCTGGCTTACAGTGTGTGGCAAATGTTCTGCATTTGTGTTGATTTTTGTCCTCTTTTTTCAGATAAGTCCAAGAGCTAAATCCCCTGTCAGCATGAACAAAACATCAGAGTTTCAAGGTCAGAAAGAGCACCCGTGTCCTCATGTCCTTATTTCTTTCTGTTGCTTTGTCTCACTCAATCTCTTTAAGTTGTTTTAATGAATATGCCAACTGGGGATATTCTGTAAGTCAAGTCCAAGTCAGTAAAATAGACAGTTTCTCCCATAGTGAACAGTGTCATAATATAATGTGTTCTACCTGAATGTTCTCTCCATCCAAAAATACCTTCACAGACACACAGTATTGCATCCCATAGCTCACCTAAATTTTCTGTTTACTCAGTTTTCATTTTAGTTTACAAAAATTTTCAAGTCATTGGTGTAATACCTGTACTAAAAGTCATTATACTATTCTCTTTTTGCTGTTGGAAAAAAAGCTGAAAAGGCTCTAATCTAGTGATTGTCTAATGAGTTCCTTTGTCCTTCAGCAAAAATGAGTTAATTTTCAATCTCAAGCATTAAAAAGCTTGGGGGGAGGAAGGTTAAGCCACCTATCAGCCAGCTGCCAAGTTACCAAATTTGTTGCTGTATACTCACATTTGAGCTACTCCTAATTCCTCTTATTTATGCAGCACTGTTCTCAAAACAAACACCATCTTAGGCAGCAACTTCCTTTACTTGCTGTGTGTGGCACCATGCTCACCGATGTACAAAATAGGACGGGAAATATGGTTCCTGCTGCAAGATATTGCATGTTAAACAGTATTTTTGGCATCAGGTAATGTGCAACAAATTAGAGGTGCTGAGGAAGGGAGGGGAAGGAGCCCACAGAGACATTCGCACCGTCCTACCTGGGGCTGCGAAGGGATCTCAAGCTGCTTGGTCCCTGTTGTAAATTTTTTGTTGTAAAAAATAGTGTAATTCAATGAGACAACCTCATTGCAGACTACCAGATTCAGGTGGTGAAGCTAAAACATAAATGAATAAAACAATCCTTCTTTAATTTGTCAGAGAGTTTTCATAGATCTGGAAATGACCTACAGGACAGAGTTGAAAGACAAAGTTGGCAGGAGGTTGTCGGGAGTAGCATCATTTCTGTGCTTTGTCGGGAGCGGACGGGGAAGGAACAGGAGCCAAGCGCTCCCTGGGGCCTCTGCCCAGGGCAGGGACACGGGATGAGCCGAAATGGAAAGATAACCTCAGTGTTGTTGCAAATCTGTGAAAGACTCTGTGCTGAACGTGATCTGACCCATTCCCTGTGCTGTCTGTATTGTTTCATCAGTCAGAGCGCAGGATGAAGACGGGGCCGACGCCAGCAATGGCCGCACAGACACGAGCTCCTCGAATTCCGTTTCCATCAGTAACTCCATCAGCAGCTGTGAAGTCAGCAAAATTGTAAGGAGCCTTTAGATGCACGTTGCTTGTCTGTGACCGTCTTCCCCAACGTGGCTCAGAACTTTCATAGCCCAGTTTTGTAGCACTTCCCTGGCATCCCAGCTGTGATCACATTCAAGGCTCTAGTCTGACGCTTCCTTAATCCTTTTATCAGCATTTTGTTAGAACCATGTTATTAGCCTTTTGCAAACTCACAGAATTGGTTTATGTTTATTTAAGTATATTTCAAAGGTATTTATGACCTCTCACTGTCTCCTTATGCCATTTCACATTTACTGCTAGGAGGAAGAGATTTTCTTTAAAAGATGCTATGTAATTTATATAAGAAAATTTTCAGGGTTTTTTTGAGTTCTTAGTGCCTTTCCTGTCTAAAAGTAACAGTGAGTGAGAAAAGGGGTGCAGATCACAGCTGGAAATTTCCGCATACCATAACCAAACCATTTCTTCCCTGCTTGCTGTATCCCCATAATTTCCTAAGGTAGATATTCCATTGTGCGTATGTGAGCACCGACACAGCAGGACAAGCAGACAGAGAGAGTGCTCTTGCAGAGTGTTAATAACAAAGAACAAAACATCTTTCTAGAACACCGTGAAAAATGCTGCCCCCAGGAAATGAAAATTATACCCAAGAATAGCCAGGAAAGAACTCCCTGCCACTTGTAATAAGCTTAGGTGGGTTAGGAGTATTCTGTGGAATATCTGCTGGATATTTAGATGACTTATACTGTCTTCCCTCTAGTACAATTCAGACTTTAGTTTCCAGTGTACTAATTCAACAATTTAATGTAGGGAGATCTGTATTTTATTTCCTCATTCCTACTGTTTCTATATATAAGTATATATACATTCTGCTTTTCATCATCTTCCTCCTATGTGTCAGCTGTGGAACACATACGCCACACATCAAGGGTCAAGTTAAAATTGTTTGGTAAATCAGCCAATTACGTGATCAGAGAAAAAGGCACACAAGCCGTACATATTGCCAAAATCCTAGAATATATGAATATGAATGGTCTTGTATGTAGCATTCTAGACATCTGGAACCAACTTTTGGTACCATTGTGTGTGCTTCACCATGCAGAGTCCCACTGGCAAGCTAGCAGGCTAATGCTCCTGTAAGTTAGAAATAATAACACATTTAAGGCAGATGACCCTTCTGTCACTTTTTTTTAATTATTTTTTAAAGCAGACGCTGAGAAGTCGCAATGACAGTATCATGTCTACCACTCCTGAGCCTCCAGGAAATGATTCAATAGTCCGACGTTGCAAAGAGGACGCCCCTCATTGCAGGTAGGTAACCGTGCTGGTGGAACGTGCCCGGAACCTGTTGTCACAAGGAGGAGGTAAAAAGAGCCATAGATGTCCTTGTGTATGTCTCTAGTCGCAGAGCTTCTCTTAGGAGCAGAACTAACTTGCTAAACTTCTCAAGGCTGCAGTTCATTATCCCTCATTTTGCCCAAAACTCTCAGGAGTCTCTGGTAGTTCAGCTGGGATGGCACCACTGCAGGACCGACTTTTTAAATGTGCATAATAAGAAAAAAAACCTAAAATGACTAAAGCACCAGCACTGTTGGAGAACATGCTCCACCTTTGGAGAGCGATCTGGCTTCACCGTTTGCATCTCAGCTCCGTGCTGCCTGCGTCTGTGTCCCTGTCCTTTCCCTTCTCTCAAAGCCCCTCGTTCTCCTCCGTAAGCTGCCAAAACAGAGCAGAGCTGCTGGAATCTATGTGAGGAATGGGGGGCAGAAGTGGAGGGGGGAAGTGGTTTTTCTCGGGCTCAGGGCTCTGTATCTCAGCGCAGCGACGCGGGGAGGGAGGCGCATTGCCCTCTGCTTCACCTCCCGCTGCCGCTGCCACTTCGAAATCAGAATGGGAAGTTGGTGGCAGGAGGGAGAGAGAACTTGGCTGCCTCGCAGTCCCCTAAATGGCACTGACCCCTTTTGTAAGAGGTTTATAGCAATGCAATACGTGGGCGTGCTGTTCTGGTATCAATAGCGTGTTTGTATTGGAAATATCACAAGAAATAGATGCATTCCCTAAAGGTCCCAAGCAGAAGGAGAAAAGAACAAAGCCCCAGCAAACCAGTTTAGAATGAACCAACATATGAGGAGGGTTTAGATCTTTACTAGATCTATGCTTTAGATCAAATCGTTATTAGAACCTTATTTAGATTTTTAAAGCTCTTCAAAACAAACTCTTCTCTGGCAGACTGCCGCTTTTGCCTCTCTTTGTGTAAAGCTTTGCAAGACAGCTTTCCATTGAGGGCACCCGCAGGTTGTTCTCTCACACGGTTTTCTAGGCTGCTGAGGATTTAGGCAGAGTTTATTCTAATCTCCCCTAGGTTCTGCTATATTGTCCTCCAAGCCCCTTTTTAAAGTGTGTTGCATTAATTCAAGATGGAGAAAAAGGGTTGTTTTGTTAATTATTCGAATGTTTCATATTTCAGGTGCTTAACTTGAAAAGCCTTTGGCATGCCCGAACTTTTAAATATTTGCAGTATATTACAGCGTGCAGTAAAGATTACATGGATATTATTCATCTTGTAGTTTTATTTCACTACAGCCCTGACTATATCCTTTTCCATATGTTAAGGTCTTGGAAGACTGAGCTGTATTGAAATAAAATTTTCCTCAAATTAGATGTTCTTTCCCACTGGCACGTGGAAGGAAAAGGTACCCTTGAGCAAGGCCTGACTGTGACCTTGCTTTGTTGAGCTAATAATCACTAAAGTCAAGTAACTCAAGAGCACGCCCAAAAGTTCACTGTAGTTTATAACTTTTTAATTAGCCTGCTAAGGTTTTTTAACTTGCTTGTGAACATAATCCAAAATAATTGCTATTTGCATGCCAAGTTGCAGGTTTCACAGTTCATCTGATCTTGATTTGTGTGAAAAAAACATGAGATCATGATTTAATATGCAGGAAAAGGTGTATTCTTTTCCTGCTTATACATGGTGTAAAAATAGCTGATTCTCCCCACACTGGCTGCAAAAATTCACCCTTCACCTGGAGCCAAATATGAGGAATATCAGCTCCGCAGGAGACCTACAAATCATTCTGAATGGAAAAACAACAAGCTGTTATTTAAACAGCTTTGCAACCAAAGCACATGCTTTATTGATGTCCTTCTAGTGAAGCAGACAGGTCATCCACTTGTCTGGACATCCCCAATATCCCTGTAAGAGCAAAATTTGAGTGTATTTTAATTGTTTGCGTTTCAGGCCAACCAATCCAGTTGCCCTTAGCAGGAAATGTTGTGAGTGGGAGCTGGGCTGGGACCAGAGCCGTGGTTTAAGAGTTTCTGTGCAAAAGCTTGGTACACCTTGCCATTACCTTGCTGTAGGTATCTGAGTAACCATGCGAGGTACCATTAGGCTATTATAAAATGCTTCAAGGATTTTAAATCAAGCAGGTAAATTACTCCTTTACGGCTGCACCTCAGTCACTTCCCATGCATTCCCTCTGCCCATCAGTGAGCTCCTGGTACTTTTGGTCTGTCGTGGAAAAAAACATGTTGCAGTGTATATACAACACGTATTGTATTATGCAACTTGTTACCTCAGTCCTGAAGCAGGTGTGGTGTAATCAGGCGTGTGAGACCATCACTCAGCAGCTTCCCTTTGTCTTCAGCAAAATCTTCATTCCCTCACTGCTGTTGGCAATTCTTCCTTCTGAATCTCTTGCTGCTTCACATGCCTCCCGTGTTGGCTGACAAGCACTGTCTCCCTGCCATCTTGCTTATTTATTTGCAGCTGCATCATTGCCTAATGCAACACCCCCAACATCTTCCTTTTTCACAAAAAAAAGTTCCTCCTTCCGAATTTAACGAAAGCTGCTGAAAGTTGGAAAGTGAACAGCTTTCTCTTTCTTCCCCATTATCTCATGCTTTGATTTTAATTCCAGCCTGGTTGAAGAGGACAATGACAGCTTTGGATTTGATGCTCTGGAGCTAGATGGTAAGCAAGAGGATGTCATGTATATAGTTTAACTGTGAGATCTGTGTGATTAGCTCACCAACTACATATCCTGTCAAATAATCGACTCATGGTTTATGTGAGACTTGTAGTCTGAGAAAAAATCAAGTCAGTTCATCATAACAAGAAAGCAAAGGGGCAACTAGTGGTGAGAACAGGAAAGCAGTTATTCCTGAACAACTAAACGGGAGAAGGATTAGTCTGAAGGAATAGATGGAGGATGCTTGGATGAGGTTTGCAAGTTGATAAGAATGCTTCCAGCCTTAAAATAAGGAAAGCATCAAACTGAAAGGGGAAGGAGCAAAGAAGACAGAGCCAGATTCTTCTCGGTGCTGCCTAATGAAAGCAGAAGAGAAAACGGGCACAAACTGAGGAACAAGCAATTCCAGTTAAACAGAAAAAAAAAAAAAAAAAAAAAGCTTTTTTACTCTTTTTTACTGTGAGGGTGGTCAGACACTGGAACAGGATTGTCCAGAGAGGTTGACTTGACTCCATCCTTGGAGATATTCAAAACCCAACTGGCCAAGTGCTGAGCAGTCTCCTCTGGCTGACCCTGCTTTGAGCAGGGGGTGACCAGACAGTCTCCAAAGGTCCCTTCCAACTTGCTCTTCTGTGCCAGTGATCAGGTAGGTCCCATAAGTGAGGCTGCCATTCCTTGCCGTGGCCTGTAGACATGGGTCATGACTCGGCATCAGGAATTTCCTCCTTCAGCTTTGCCTGGGATCAACCAAACATTCATTTTTTGCCCTTTTCCATCTTTTTCATTCTGTCTCAGACTCGTTTTCACTCTTGTTGCTCTTTTCAGATGACAGCCATGACAGGCAGTCACATGGAGCTCCTTCGGTGCACTCTTCTTCGTCTTCTCATCAGTCGGAAGGCCTGGATGCCTATGAGCTTGAACATGTCAACTCCATATTCAGAAAGTTCTCTCTGGAAAGGTATTTGAGACACCAGTTTACCTACCTTAGAGACTGAGGGGAAAGGCTGCTATAGTAGAGATCCTCCATTTATTTATTAGTTGCTGAAGATACAATAGCAGGAATATGATGTCACAAGTTGTTATTTGACACAAATATCTCATGATACTGTGCTGTCTTTACTTCTTTATGTCAGCAGCAGTATAACATGTTATTTTGGAGCGCTTTCATGTGCTGTAAACCAATGAAGTTCATCCTAAAATTTCAAAAACTTCAAGGCAGACAAAATGTTCGAGAGGCTTAAATTTATCCTTGTGATC
This sequence comes from Streptopelia decaocto, assembly GCF_964273445.1. Classification (NCBI taxonomy): domain Eukaryota; kingdom Metazoa; phylum Chordata; class Aves; order Columbiformes; family Columbidae; genus Streptopelia; species Streptopelia decaocto. The sequence goes on along the minus strand of NC_138668.1, from coordinate 2,928,683 downwards.
TCGTTATCTTGCTGCCACAGGTTGCTAAGTGAGGTACTGTTACACATCTGAGCGTGTAATACACACTCAGTCATGTCAGAGCACTTGAAGCCCTCCAGATGCTCTTCTCCAGAACTTAGGCAGTGATGAGAAGGATTTCTCTTAGAGTCCTTAGATCCTAGTGCTTGATAACATTAGAAGGTTATTTACATCTCCCATTTATCATGCGTGCGCTTAACTCTGGACTGATAATTAAAATTGAGATAACTGTCTGCCTGTTGCTTCCTTTCATGAACACAGACCTTTTCGTCCCTCTGTCACATCTGTGGGTCGCGTTAGAACCACCTGCCACACTGTCCAGCGCGTGACGCTGAATGGAGACAGTCTCAACTCGGAAATCACTCTGGTTGGGGGTAATGACAAAGGGAGCTTTGTTAGCGCTGTCAAGGCCGGATCACTCGCGGAGAAAGCAGGCCTTCGGGAAGGACACCAGCTCCTACTGGTAAGCATGAAACAATAAACAGTCTTGGATGTCTGTCCACCTACATGCACACACACTCATCACAATACTTCCCTTTGTTCTTTCAACTTGTATTAATGACAAAGCATATGACTCACGCCGAAGAAAATCTGCTGTTGACTATGAAAATATTGGAGAATAACCTTCATGGTCATCCAACACGTGCACACGCTTTCGCACTTTATGGTAGCTCTGAGCAACCGATGCTTTGTTTAGTGCTGTATTGTGTAGTACAGCCCCTTTAAAAACACCAGAATGGGGTTTGCTCTCGACTACCCACTACTTTCCTGCCTGAAAGGATGTTCATGCTACTTAGCTTAGCGTGACGACTCCTCAAGTGTTCTTTAGTGTGGCCTGTTCTGGGACTGGTCATGTTATAATGAGAACGGATACAGCTGCAATGTGAATGGGAAGAAGGGCTGCACACCTGCATAGCTGTCCCCAGCATCACAGAAGCAGGAGTTCAATGGTGCTTCTGCTAAGTTGCTTTTTGCTTAGCTTTCCCTCCATTGCCAATGTTTCCAAACTATTTTCCTATTAAAATGCCTCCAGAGGGGCAAAAAATTCCACAACTGACATTCCTGCACCACTTACTACTGGGAAGCCTGAGATTGTCGAAGAGCTGTAGTTCTGTTGGCTGCTAGCATTCTTCATTGGAGAGAAAAGAAATTAAATAAGTAGAATGTAGAATGAAATCTACCTTGGTAGCAAGGTATCTGCATTGTTTAATCAGAAAAAGATTGTCGCTTTTAAAAAATGATATAATTGACTCAGAGATCGAACCCACACTGGAGACTAATATTTCTTTCATATCTAGTTGGAGGGCTGCATCAAAGGGGAAAATCAGAGTGTTCCCTTGGATACTTGCACAAAGGAAGAAGTTCACTGGACAATTCAGAGGTGCAGTGGTCCAGTAACACTCCAGTATAAATCAAATCACGAAGGTAAGACCAAAAGTATTTCTCATCTCAAATAGTTCCCGGTCTATTATACTAACTAGTCTGGATGAGCATGACAGAACCTGAATATCCTTTGTATTGGTATAAATCTGAAGCACGTCCACTGGTGATAATTATAGGTACGCTGTGTAACTGCTCCAGCTTTTAGGTTTGTGACTGGGAACAAAAAAAGCCCATATGCTCGTCACTATAGGACTCCGAAGAACTTACATGGGGGGCAACAACACCACGCTCACAAAACACAGTGAGCGCATTTTTATGTACAGTTTTCTGTAATACAATGTGGTGAGCTGAATCATCTTTATCCAGCTGAAGTCAATTTAGCATTTACCTGATGCAGTTGCTCTGTTTATTAACTTTGTGGCTTTATCGTATCTTTAACAGCTGGAGCTCCTGTGTGGTGAACAGAATTTGATTTTAGTGTTCATGGCCTGTAATGATAATTTCAGGTTATGGATCAAAAATTACCTTCCAGAATCCATTTTTTACTGGTGTGTATGAATTTGTGGTGGTTTTTTTTGAATGCTGGTTAGAGAATTTCAGCTGCATAGATCACACAGGAAGTGATGTCTTTGATTTTCTTTGATGTTTTCAAAGGTAGGAAAGACTATTGCAATTTTTTTGAGCACCACTTAACTGCAGATAAAGCATGTTATAGATTGTGGGAGTGCCAATTAGAGATAATAATAAAGGGAATAGCTTGTCATTAAAATCAGTGGCAGAACTCAAGCTGTACTTACAGGATAGAGCTACAGCTCTATCTGCATCTTTGTTGAGAAGTTCTCTGTTTCACGGGTCATGTGTGGAGTAGTGAAAATGGAGTTACCTAAAAGTATCATTATAATGAGAATATTCTCACGGATTCTGATTCCAGCAGCGTGACCTTTTGCTGAATCAATGCCTCATTAGCGTCTTTAAGGTGCAGGACCGTAGCCTTGTTGTAAGCAGTGGAACTGCTCTAGAAGTATCAACGCTCTCTCCGAGGAGCCCCAGACATCTGTGCTGTGTGTTTCTCCCAGAGGATGCCCAGGAATGCGGCGACACCGAGCTGGTGACACCTCACCCCTTCCTTCCTTGCTGCAGGTTACCGAAAACTGCTGTCGGAACTGGAGGAAGGGCTGATCACATCGGGGGACTCGTTTTATATCCGCTTGAACCTGAACATCTCCAGCCAGCAGGACTGCTGCACCCTGTCGGTGAAGTGCGATGAGATCGTGCATATTCTGGACACCATGTACCAGGGGAGGTGCGAGTGGTTGTGTGCCAGAGTTGATCCTTTCACCGACAGGGACCTGGAAATGGGGACCATTCCCAGCTACAGCAGGTGAGTGTGGTGCTGAGCGACCACGGCTGAAAGCAGGGGTTTCGTCAACAAATGAATTAATAACTGCTGTCAGGAAAGACGTACGTGTCTTAATTTTTGAGATAAGGCCTGGTGATGTTAAGCTGTAATATGAGCTATAAAGCTTTAGAAAGGAGACTCCAGGTGTTACCTGAAAGAATAACGTGGGTTTCTCAAAAAGTATCATAGGAAAACATGCCATGGAGATTCTTTTCTTTAATCCCTAACTGCATTGCAGTCCTGCTCACTGTTTTGTTCCTGCATTTACTGTGTGGTTCAGTGAGTCCTCACTGCTATTTCTGTTTAATCTTTTCTGTAGGCACAGACCCATTGCAGCCCAGCCTTCTTCTGAGTGATTTCAAAGGTATCTTGATCTATGTGATTCCATCCTTTCTTTCAGAGCCCAGCAACTTCTTTTGGTGAAGCTGCAGCGGCTGATGCACAGAGGGAGCAAAGATGAGACAGAAAGCTCCTATAATACCCTTCGGGCACTCCGAGTAAGTATCTACAAACAAGGTCTTTGTAACACCTGTTACTCCACTGCTACCTGTTATCGTTATGTTAATTTTACAGAAAGTCCTTTTCACACTCTGAACAGGTTTTGGTTCTCCTGCGCAATGGGCACTTTATGTTTGCTTTAAATAATATTGTCCCTGGCAATGGACCTGGCTCCAACGCACTTATTAACCCTTCCAGCTCTGAGGAGTACATTTTAAAAGTCTAATATCTGTTCTGTCTTAGCTAATCCTTTTCATTCTTCTCTGTCTGTAAGCCTCTGATGCATCTTCATATCCACATGAAGAAGCAGCTGTGTCCTTGGAGTTAATAATCAGAATTATTTCTCTCCTACTGTAAACGAGCACCTAATCCACAGAGCTACCATTGCCCCATGTTAGAAAGACCCGTCTCTTCCAACCCACATGCTATGGAGAGGAGTGGGATTACCAGGTCTTCACACACAACAACTCTGCCGACTTCTCCTATTCCCTCAGTGGAAGTAATTTGATTTTTCTTTCTGTAGACCCAAGAATTCCATCTTTACATAATTAAAAACTTACTTCCTGGTGTATCAGTTACCATAAGTTATTTTTAGAGCTTGGGAGACGTACATGCTTCTGACATTTGCAGAGACACGGTAGCCACTGCTTGTACTTGATTTTAGTCAAGGTTAAGTGTCAGACGTTCCTTCTGTTCTCCAGTCTCCACTGATCAAAGGCACAGAGATACTGGCAGAGATGCTAGTTAAAGCAAAAGCTTTGCATGCTCTTTCTTAAGCTGTGAAGAGCAGTCTCTTGTAAAGAAAGGAATGTGGAAACAGGAGCAGTGTTTCTCGGTGTAGGCCATTTTATGTCTACAGTTTGCTTAGAACATTGTATTTGGGATATATATGAATCAGTCACTGTCCCTTTTATTGGAAATATAAAATGTCTGGCTTTGCTTTTTCTCGAATGCGGTGGTTTAAAAACAACACCAACACCACAAAAAAACCAACAATAAACAAAAAAAAAGGGAGGAACTGACAAATTCTTGTGTTATTTTTTCCCAGAATACATTGCAGCCAGAGGAGCCTGCCCCGCAGAACGACCCAAAAACCAGTCCTCGCCTATCCCGAGCAAGCTTTCTTTTGGGCCAAATATTACAGGTAATAAAGTTCAAATCCTCAATGCAATGTCTGAAATAGTGGGTCTGAAGAGCAGATATTCTCAGGCTATCCTAAGGTCCTCAGAAACCCCACCTCAGGTACAGAGGTTGTATCGGGATTTCTTCCTATTGAAAAGAGATTTAATATATGAAAAGGATCAATGGGTTGTGTGTTCTTAACTGCTCTTATGTCGTGGGGTGTTTATTTTTAAGTGCATGCCTTCCATTACTAGTATAGCTTGATTAATCAGACATGTATGTGCTTTGCTTGAACCATGAGCACAAATCCATTGGGCTAAAGACCAAATCCCCAAGTCTCTATGAGATGAGGTTCCATGAGAAAATAGTCCTTTAATTGTAGGTCAGTGACTCCAAGTGTGACAGAGACTGTGTGGGCGAAGGACAAAAAAGTCTTGTGAAGGAAGCTGGTTAGCAAGTATACAGGAGGAGGGATTAATATTTCGATAGAGGAATAATTGGGTGGATGGGGAATGAAAGCATGAAGCCTATTTCTCAGTGTAAAAATGCCCCATTTGGGAGGTTTTAAGTCTCTCTGGTACAGCAAGGAAGAGTCAGAGTTTGGGGTATAACCTGTGATACTGTTGTCCAAACCCTCAGCGTGGGTGTGTTACTGCAGACACATCAGTGCTTGTACTGGCTATAGCAGGGAGCTCTGTGAAGAAAAAGAACATGCTGCTTAAGAGCAGAGAACAAAATAAGAAATCCCAAAGGGGATTAACAAAGGCTCTGAATCAGATCTATGATATTTAAAGAGCCTTAGAATTCAGTCAGCAGATCCATGGAGTCTTGTCTTTGATAGACGTTGGTAATTCACATCTCGTAGATAACAAGTGTGGGCTGATGAATACATGGGAAAATAAAGAATGTAAGAGATGAGGGTCAAATCTCTTTGTTCACCTTTTCAGTTTGTCAGTAGGTCTGAAAACAAATATAAGCGTATGAATAGCAATGAGCGAGTCCGTATCGTCACTGGCTGTCCCTCTGGTCTGGCGCGGACCTCATCTGAACCAAAGAAGACGTTGCCTGATAAGCTGGAAGGTATGGATGTAAAATAGTAAGAGCTTTTACACACACGGTACTGATACAAAGGCCGCCTACACAACAGCATGGCTGTGAAAGATACGTTATAGGTCTTTCCTATTACCAGCTTCTGTGCCCCACCCTGTGCAAAAATTCTACAGCGCTTGTGAACCAAAACGCTGATTTTGCTAAAAGTGCTTGGAGCACTAAACCTTCCTGAGCAAGTTTAGGACACTGAACCTTCCTGTTTGGTTGGCAGTTCTTCATAGGTGCTTTCTTGCTTTTTGTCCAAAAAGACATTTAACTCCAAGTAAGTCAAGCTAATAAGCAGAAAGATTCTTCAAGCAAGTATCGTGTTAAACTATGAAATAATGTCTTGAAAGCAAAAGTCACTTCCATTATTTAGTATTAGGTTGGACATGATACTATTAGATATATAGTAAAGGCAACCCTGGCAAAAGAGAAAGCAAGGACCAGCATGACTAACCATGTCATTTCTGGTTCATGTGTTTGTCCTTTTTCTTCAAATACCGATGGAGAGGAAATCAGAGGATAAATGTCTTGTTCATCACTCAGATTTGGATTCCGCAAGTGAAATCAATAAGAGGCTCAGCCTGATCCCGTATAGCTTGGTGAGGCCAATCCACTGCGAGCGCAGGCGCCCCGTCCTTTTCACTCCCACCATGCTCGCCAAGCCCTTGGTACAGAAGCTTCTCAACTCTGGAGGTGCCCTGGAATTCAACATATGCAAGCCAGGTAATGGGATGACTGTTAACCCTCGCTGCTGGAAATATGAACACGCACATATAGATATATAGATATAGATATAGATATATATATGCACGCACATGTGGGGACATGCACATGTGATAGTTTATTTGAGGTACTTCAAGTCACATCAGAGTGATGTGTAGCTATAAATCCTGCTCCTTGAGAATATCTGCGATATTTGAATGTTTTTGAGACAGGCAGTGCACACGGCTGTGAGGTTCTGTGTCTATGAATATTACCCATTTGTGTGCCGTGTGGTTGCTAGGATGCCCCTCAGAGACTGGAATGCTGCGAGTGCTCTTTGTGTTTGCATACTGTTTGCATACTGCACATCTAGGCAATGTGAAATTTTGATTAATTTGTTTCTAGTATTTGCTATTATGAGGAGTATCTTCCCTAGAGCAACTTTAGGTTTCTGTCTCGTCCAAGGCTGTGAAGATTGTGCATTTGATCTGCTCAAAAGACTGATTTTCTTCTATGCTAAGTATTTACTATTAAAGCAATATGCAATGCCGTGATTGCTGTAGGGCAGGATTGTATACAACACAGCATTAAACACAGCTGACGTTTCATTTTTACACTAGCGTTGAATACCCACCACATAGAATGCAGTCTTACAGTTATCCAGACAGAGAAACTGGAAAGTTAAGTGTTATAATAAATATCCCCTGTCTGGCAACATAAAACAAAAGCTTTGATGTAGAGCTGCAATTCACAGAGGGGCCAGTACCACACATTGCAACCTAAGCCAAATTTTTTGAAACTTTAAACACAAATGTTGGAACACTAAATCCTTGTTTTAGGAGCCTGTACTGAAGCGACCTTCTTTTTTTAGCACTTCTCAGCATCCTCCAGCCCTGAAATGTTTCCATATAACATTAGGTGCTGGAATTGTATTTACTGTTTTAATTTAATGCCCTCATAGTGTTGTAGTAATTGCCCAAGGCCTCACTGGTGCAGGATAGAGCTGAGCTGCTCAGCTGTGATCAGATTAAGCTTTAATTGAATTCAATGGAAGAAATGAGGCAGCTGTTAAGACAATTCATCGCTCGTCCTCTTTCCCTGAACCATCCTTACGTCCTGTGTGAAGTACTATTGGATAGTTTTCCAGGTGTTCTGTTGTTGTAATGTTGATTTTGTCCTCATCCACATCTCTTTCCAGATATTGTAACAAAGGAGGAGTTCTTAAGGAAGCAAAGAACGGAGACCGTCATCTTCAGCAGAGAAAAGAACCTGAACACATGTGAATGTATCGTACCTGCCAATATTGAGGCTGTCACTGCCAAGGTGCTCGGAATTCCCTGTATCCCTTCAACGGGCTGCCTGGGAATCTGTCTGCAGTGTGTGTTTCTTCCCTATCGAGACTAACCCATTTACAGTTGCATGTTCTCTCTCTTGCTTACCTTCAACCTCAGATTTGTATTTATTCTCCCAAGCGGCTTTTATTTGTGCTCTTGCTTTTCCTTTTCTTTTTCATCCTCTGCCACATCCTTTCATATTCTTGCTTATTCCCTGTGATGACCCACATTGATGCAGAAAAATATCTCTTCTCTTTTTTTAATGCTCCATCCCTTATTCAGTTCCTTTTCATATCATAAGTATATATGAATGTGCAAGAGCATAAGAGATACAAGGGCCTAGACAAAAGAAAGGATAGCCTGAAACACAGGCACAAGGGTGTACAGTGCAAAGATAACAATGTCAAAGCCAGAGATCACATATCTAGTAGAGCAGGTTTGATGCGCAGCATGGAAAAAAGAAGAATTAAAGTGTTGTTCTTTTTTCTCACAAGTAGCTGCAGCAGATGTTCTTTCTGAACAAAGAGCAAGTGTGTGTGTTTGTGTATATATGTAAAACTGGTATTTTATCATACTCTTCATCTTGAGATGAATCCATTTCTATTTTAAACCTTTCCAGAAAGCTATTAAGCTCAGCTGTTATTTGACTGACTGATTTTAACCCAGTAGGAGGAGTCTGGACTTTAAATGTATATTTGATTAGAAGGTTTTAAATCAGTGCAATGATAAATGGGGAGCTTTTCGGCTGACCCCATAAGGTGTGGATACCTTTATCTCAAGATTCCACAGCAGTGAACATTCCTTTGTCACACTGTTATGACTTTGTTTCTAGAACAAGCATTGTCTCCTGGAAGCTGGAATAAGCTGCACAAAGGATTTAATCAAAGCCAAGATATATCCTATTGTTCTCTTTATCAGAGTCTCAGAGAAAAACATCAAGAGGTTCAGGTAACGTATCAAAACTTTTGCATATTTGATATTCTGTCTTATTCGGTGAATAATTCTCCATTTCAATAGTGTTCTCACTGAGAGCCTCTTTTCATCTAGCGCTTCTATGTGTACTATTTCCTCACGTGACTCCTTCCTGAAATCTTACAACCAGGGAAAGCAGGAATTCCCCAAATCCAGCACTCTTTGGTGTCACTGATAGCAATGAGCGTTGTGGGAGGACGACACTGAACAATATGTGGTTTTCTCCATGCTCAGCACTCCCACAGCGTTTCTTACGGTAACGCTGGCTGGAAGAGGAGAGCTCGTAAACACTTGCACCCTCCCTGCCTTCAGTCCTCTTAAATAGTTTCCCCATAGCAAATATTTTTCCTCGGGGGCAGCATGGAGGTAAGAGGAGGATAGACCTGAAGTAGCTGTATTCTCCACTGCTTTTATTGCTTGTACACTCAGTGCAAAATAAATCCTTGATGGGACAGCTGGGACCTCAGGATTAACTTAAAAGGTAAGACTTTTATTTTTGGTCTGCTCATTTGATACAGGAAATTATTGCCGAAGCCGGAGACTGAAGATGAGTTTTTACGTATGTGTCGTCTGAAGGAGAAAGAACTGGAAGCGCTGCCGTGTCTTTATGCCTCTGTAGAGGCAGATGCATGGAGCAGTATTGAAGATCTTATCCGAACAATAAAAGACAGGATTGGAGAAGAGCAGCGTAAAGTCATCTGGATAGATGAAGATCAGCTATAAAAAACAGTAAGTCAAATGGAGCTCTTTGGTGACAAAAGGACATACCCAGGTGGAGCAGGGGCTTGCAGATTTCTCTGATTCGGTGCCCAGCGCTCGCTCCTGTTTTCCCCCTTGCTGGCTGGGGACTTGCTGCTGGCAGAATTGGTGCGTGGAATGGAACTGGAGCTGTGCTGAGCAGCCGGCGGCGCGGACGCTGGGGATCCGGGACGTGGGGCACAGCACAGCCACCACCACAGCGTCTGACCACCGGCATCTCTAACGGGACAGCAGCTGCTTAACGTGCGAGAAGGACAGAGATCTTGAGACGGAGCTTGGGGTAATTTATTATGCTGAAAATATGGATCTCATTTGTCTCACTGAAAATTTGTGATGAGACCAGATAAGTGGAATAAAGCCTGGGGACTGGGTTAAAGGATACGGAGTTGAGATATACCTCACACACACCCTGAGGTGGGATCCTGAACATACTCAATTAAGGAAGCTGAAGGCTGGTTGGTAGCAGGAGAAACACTACTGCTGATGGCCATAGCTGCTCTGTAGCCCTGTTTTTCCATAACCATTTTAATCAGAAGATAATAAAATAGCTATTCTTCCTGGCATTAATTAAAATGACTATTTTCCATTTTTATACCCCCGTTCTACGTAACAGTTTTACAGGTTTTCTTTTTAGTCTTGGCACTTACAGGAAAATAGATTCCACTGTTCCAGCGGCACATTAGGTCTTTCCAATCTCTTTCATTTCGTTTATCCTCGCATCTGCATTGTATTCATTTGTACATCTCTCCATTTCAAATGTTTTTTACTTATGGAAAATACCACGGTGCCTTCTCCAGGCAACAGGTTTCTCTGTTTCTCCACTGAAATCCGTATTTTTATACAACATCGTTGCCTGCCAACACGCCTGCTCTCAACAGGAGGGACTGTGCTGAGAGGAAGGAAAGGAGAATTTCATAAGGCAGTAATCACTGCCAGCCACTCAGTCCTTGACCTCTCTGCCATGAGTGACAGCAAGGAGACCACTGAGCGTCACACTGTGCTGTGGCCAAGTAGGAGAACATTTTCAGAAGTGTGTGCGTAACGTAGAAGGCCACATTTTCAAAAGCACTTAACTCCTGAGGGAGTTTGAGCTCCACCGATAACAGGTGGGACTTAGACTCCTAAATCTCTGAAGTCTTTTACTATTTTTCCTCTATACATTAAACACTGTATTGAGACTGCCAAACTGATTGAATAAAACTGACCAGATAATAATGTGATCTGAAATGCAATAAAAATTCACCTACAGATGAAGAGTTGCACATTCCATTATTCTTAGATCCTTCATGCCTTGCCATATCCCTCCCTTTTAAGATGCGTTTAGTAACAAATTTGCCTTTGCTTCTGTGTTCATCCCAAGTCCCCCATCTTGGTGCTTCAGGCTGCTGTGCAGCAGCTGCCAATCAAAAGACAAATGGAATCCAAACAAAACATCTGGCCTGGTAGCCTTCCTAGATTGTCTTTGCAATGAGCTTCTGATGTTGTGGGTGCCTCTCAGGTAGACGGGGTCAGCCCGTGTTAACTTGTGCAATTGTGCTTTTCTGCTCTTTTATGCACGTCATTTTTTAACTAATGGTACCTTCTGGAAGTCATTTGTGTCACTTTACATCTAACTTTCTGTTGTGTTTCTCAAATTATTAATGTTTGAAAGACTCTTGGTAGCTGGCATTCCTCAGCGAATAGCTCTTTACCTGCTCAGTGCCATCTGGACTGTGCAAGCAGGGGGATACTACTGGTTTTCAATCTCTTTACAAAGTACAGGCTGCATACACAATTTGCAGCTCCCTCCAGGGCAGAGAATAACAACCGACTGGGGTATAAATAGAACAAATTGGATGATTCTTCAGAGATCCTCTGTAGCTCAACGAGAAAGTATCAGGTGGAAAAGTTAAGCCTTCCAGGAGAATTTTGCATTCATTCCTGATGTCCTAATAACACAACCTTGTGTAACAGCTGCCTGTGGTTTGTTACTGCCCCTCTTGTGACAGTTCGGAGTCCACAGCTGAGCAACGGGAGGGACGACAAGAGCATTTCTCAGCTGCTTCAGCAAAAAGTTCAGCCAGGTCAGCGTCAGGTCCCTTCAGGAGCCACCAGCTGCCTGCTCACCAGACAGAACCCGTAGGACGTCCCCGTCCCGCTGGCTGTGCCACGGGGATCAGTAACATCTGGTGGAACGGCTCGAACAGACGGCGGAGGGATGAAGTGTCTCTATCTGTCGTGGTTGTTTCTGCCGCGATCTTCTCTCACAACAGCTGTATTTCTGAGCCCTCTTTACACAGAACAGCTGTGGATGTGATTTATCTCACTTAACTTTAGATACAGGAAAGGTATATGGCGAAGTCTAAAGGAGGTTCCTTTTACAAGGAATGGAGATACACCTCCAAAGAGCCATTTGTCTAACTTACCGTAGGTGGCTATCTAAGGATGAGCTTAATTGCCCTCTGAACTGTCTTTTTTTTGTTGTTTTAAATGCACTATAGAAACAAACTAGAGAATTAACCTGACCTTTAGCATTTAGCTTTTTGATCTGTAATTTAGGACAGCTAAACCACCTCATACAAAAAGTGGAACAAGAGATTGAGGCAGAAAACAACAGATCTAATTATTCCTGTGAAACAGCAGAGAACTGAATACACGGACCAGACTTTTCTTCTTGGTATCTGAGCGCATCTCCTGTAAATCCCAGCTCTGCAGATACTATAAGGCGTTGTGGGTGTCTACTCGTGTGATGCAAAGCAGCCAGACCCAAGTTCACCGCCGGAGCTGTGTGCTGTAGCCTGCAGAACCCTCATCTCTCTCGGACTCAGTGGGGAAGGACTGAAGAGTATATTCCCCCTTGACTTCTGGATGTGAACCCAAAGGGCAAATCTATAGCTGGAGCACATTCCAGAACTGCAACAGAGCAGAAGGGGCCGTTATCACTCACACTGGCCGAGGAGGTGCTCCTGATCGCGATCCAAATGCTCTCCATCTAAACTTGAAGAAATTAACCTCTGCATCTTCTGAAATATATTCAAATCTAGAGGCTTGAAAAGAGGCCATGAATTTCCCTAAATGTCAGAGTGTTGGAACCAGTGTGGATTCCAAGCCCTGCACTGGCAGATCTGAAGTGCAAACTTGGAGCTTGGGCTGTAGATCGGTGCAGTATTTTTCATTCTGCTAAGTCTCACTTGTGAGGTGTTGCCTTAAGCTACTAACCACTTCCCTCCTCACGTGTACGCGGAATATATACAAACTGGGCTCCTCATCACATATAGAAATGCCCACCTAGGCACAGGCAGCTTGGGTAGTGGTTGTGTGGTTGAAAAACTGGAGGCCATGATTAAGGAAACAAAATGGAAGTTGGAAATGCTGTAAATGTTTGTTGTAAACTATCACAACCAAAGCAGACTCAGCCTGATCTCATCAGTGGAAGGAAGTGGCAAGTGTTATATTGGAATATTCTTTGGGTGTTTTTGTACTGTTGGCACTTGGTATGATTGGTGATCGGTAACTGGACTTGCAGGAACCACTGAAATTCAGATAAATTCCCTAACTTGGTCTAATAAAGAGAAAAATCCAAGCTGCAGACCCGGGTTTGAGGTGGATGCCGTGCTTGGACACCTGAGATCAGAGCAAGCTGCCCGACAGGCACGTCTGGACACCCGCTGCGTGTGTCTATCTAAGGTAAACAACATTCACATCATTCCATTTTAAAATCAAATCACTTCAGGTTTTTAATTGAAGCCTGGAAACATTTCTCAGCAGTTTGCATGTTAAGTTTTAAAAGGAGTTAACAGAAAGTCTGGGCGATTGCCCTCTATTTGGTATGCTGCTTTTTGTGCAGAAAGGAGAAAAGCGTAGAATAATAACCGCCTTTCAAAATCTGTTATTGGAAAACTACTACTTCTTTCCTTTAAGAGCTCACAAGGGCTTGTTGAAAAATTTTCAGATGTAAATTGTTCTTTGGAAAATGTCATTGAAAAATTGGCCACTAGAAAACGCAATTGGAAAATTTTTCAATGGAATATTGTTCTGTTAGAAAATGTGTTTTCATCCAAATCAACAGTCTATGGAAATGTTTCCGTTCTAACATTTTATTTTTTTTTAAATGCAAAGTATTTCAATAATACTGAAGCATTCCCTTTCAATATTTCACAGTCTGCATTTAAATATTTGATTTGATTGAGACACTTGTTGAAGAAAATTTGATGTTTATGTACTACAAAATAATGGAAGTAATGGTTTATATCTGTCAGATGTGGTATAATGTCTATGATCATGAGGAAAAAAATCAAACCGAATCTGGCTCTGCACTTTGTTTAACTCTGCTGCTAAAATGATGTATTATATAAGTCAGTACCATGCAGTTCGGCACATTGGGGAATTGTCGCAGGTAAAAATTTCATGCAAACTTTATTATACAGAATCTGATATTCCTTTGAATCAGAATTTTGGCTGGAGGCGAAGCTGTCAATCGGTCTGTCTGCAGCACAGACAGCTCTGGCAGCACAATCTGCAAGGGAACGGGAACACACACGCCGCAGACTTTTGCCTATGAACTTTAAGTGGAGATAGTTGCCAAAGCTGGAAAAATGCCTGTAAACCTGTTAGAGGTTTCTATATTCTTTTGTGCCAAGCTATTTTCGTGGCCTGGGGTTTGAAAACTCTGTAGCAAGGATGGAGTCAGAGACACTACTCGGGTAGAGTGAGTTGAGCTCTGAGGGGTCCGGGCTGGGAACCCTGGGGCTGTCACACAGGTTACAACCCTGTGCACGGGCACATGGGCTGAGAGGTGGGAGCAGCAGTTGTCACGCTGTCCCCTGGAGACTGGAAAAGCAAGACACAGTTGGGGGTTGCGACTTCCGGGAGGGCGACAGTGTAGAATCGTGCAATTATTTGAATTAAGTACTGCGAGTTGTTCAGCATTAATCAGCTTATACTGTGAAGCCTATCAAATGTGTTCCCCTTTGGTGCAGTTGCTACCTCCCTTGCTCTCATTCAGTTCTGGGAACTGAATAGGACAGCACTATTTTGTGCTATATGCTATTAAAAGGTACGGAACGTTTCAATCAAGAGATTGTGATTCCTTTCTTGTTAGTTAGTTTTCCACATTTCTCCTGCTTGCTCAGTTTCCAGAGTTTTCGTTTGCTCCCCGCTCCATGTAACACGTGGGCTGATTCGGGGTTTGTACCCCTGAGATCCTTCTTCAGAGCACTATGCAGTGATCTAGTGCACCAAATGCTTTTTAAAAGTGTGTAAATTGAAACTGTAATTCCAAAAAAAACCCTTGTGCTTTACCAGATTTGTCTGTAGAAGAAAAAGGAAGCTCTCCTGTGCATCAACGCAAAGCGCCTTTTGACTTTGGAGACCGAATCGCAGTGTGATCTTTGGTTCGAGCACGCTGAACAGCGTCTCGTTTCCCTGGCAGCGCGGATGGCAGCGCAGCGACTGCCTGGACGCCCCTCCTGGCACAGCAGGTTCACACCGCGGTGCGACCATCCTGCCCACACGGTGCCTGCGGGAACCGGGGTGACCGCTCTGCACCTCCCTGAACAGAAACCCTCACTGAGCCAGCACAATGCTGAACGACCGTGACACCAAACTCCCTCCTGTGTCTTTCCAGTACTTCAGAACCCTGCCGCGCTCCCCGAAATCACACAATATTTCTGCAAAACTACCTCTAGCCCTCAGGGATGATCCTGGACCCAAACACTGAAGAATCGGTGCCATTCTCATGGACTTTCTCCTGATTCTTTCTAATGTAAATTTTGATCTCTGTCTCTGAACCTGCAAAAGCAAACAGAAGGCCTCCCATCCCTGTAGTTTTCACCTTTAGAACTACTTCTTTTTTATCAGAAAGGTGTTAACATCTTTGTGCAGATAGAGCAAGCGGATGGAGAGCAGATGCGGTTTGTCCATGCAGGTCAGTGACACGGCCTGGCTCCCCTCGGTCTGCTCTGCTCTGCTCTCCAGACTCTGAATGAGAGCATAATACAAGTCTGGTGCTGTATCAAGGATTTGAGCGGTCGCTGCCTTAAGCGGTGAGATTTCTAGTTTGATTTGAGAACTCTACCAGTAAGCCAAGTGAGAACAACAGGAAGCTCATCCACCCTCTCTCCCCCGCCTCCTTTTTTCTGTTCCTCTGCTGCAGAAACTTTCTGATGTTCAGATCAGAGGCTCTCCGGGGTTAAATGCACCATTAGTCACTGGAAAAAAGGAGAAAAAGACCCTTTAAAAGCAGATGGTGGATGATAGAGAACCTGTTTGAGAGTAAATATCTACAACAGCATGTCTGCTTCATCAGATATTAGCATCAAAAGCTGTCTGACAATTTAGCAACAAACAGCAATATTGATTTTCTTCCAAACTGCAGATACAGAAAGACAAAGATGGAGAGGTGGCTCTTTCACAGGATCCCCGTCCTGCCTGGGCAAATAACGAGGCAGGGCCGCCAGACAGTAAAGTACCTGCAACACCCAGTTTCATCAGTGCGGTGACAGCAGCTGGTGGGTTAGAGGGTATTAAAGGATGCACGAGATGGTTCAGCTCCAGGCTGTGTGTGCAGAATGGAGCGGTACCGTCCCAGCGATGAAGAACTGGGACTGTTCCCAGGCTGTTCCCACCAGGGAGAATGGGAAGTCGTGTGAAGTGGCAGAGCTGGGCTGGGGTGTGGAGCAGCTCTGGGATGCAGCTTGATTCCCTCGCTGTTGTCAGAAGAGACGTGAATTCATTGCTACAAAACAGTCTGAACAGTAATAGCTACCACTCGATCTGTCCCTCCCCAGATACAGCAGCCATCCTGACTTTTCAGTCCACTGGCAATACAGCCAATTTGCCACCTTGGCAGTCTGGAAAAATTCCGCCTGAGAACTAAGATGTGATAACTTTCTCCTTTATTCTCTGTCCCATTAACTTATTTTTCACAAGTTGGTAGAAAAGCCTTCTTGTGGTCAGCAGTCAAATCTTGGAACCATTTCTTGATGACAAGTGATGGGTATATCCAGTACTTTGGAGAACAGCTTCCTTTTTCTGATTTAAATTCACTGCAACTAGTGGTCTCACATCAATTATGTACACTTCTCCTTGTCTCTCTGTCTGAAATGTCAGTGAATCTGATAATTTTTGCTCGCAGAAGAAGTGGGGAACTAACAAGGATGTCTGGCACAGCCTGCAGTGATTGCATCTACCAAGGCATTAGCAAAACAGCAAGGAAACAGAAACAGGCACTGAAACTCGCTCAAGTTTAATCCCCTGCTCACAAAGCAGTACCCAGAGAGTAACTCCTAACACTGTGCTTAGCAAGGCACCAGGGCACACTGGGGCAGTGCTCGGGAAGGGCTCCACAAGGCCATCTCCAGCTCTGCCCATGGGGACATCCACAATGTTCAGGAAAGAAATAAACATGGTAAGAAATAAAGAGCAACTCATAATTAAACTGATTTATTCCTGGCATAAATGGACACAATTCCATTACCTTTCTGTTCCGTCTGAATATGCACCAGCAGGAACTAAGCTTGTTGACAACTCTGACCTAGTTGGAGTTCTTTATAGTAACGTTACTGTATGTTAAAATACTGTTTTAAGAGCCAATTTTTGGTTGTCACCTTCATTTTTGCACCCTAGAGAAAGCCTGTGGGGTGAAGTTCTATTAAATGAATGTGAAAATTTGATGCCTAGTTCTAAGTGCACATTTATAAATATAACATCAAATCCAGCGGCTTACAACAGCTTCTCTCCCAAACAGCTTTGCCCGATGGTCTTTCTCTGACCAGCCCCCTGGAAGAGCCGAACACTCTTCCAAAAACAACCCGCTGCTGAGATTCAGCTTTGTCATTGTAACATGTCGGCAGCGTTTACTTCGCCATATCCTGGTGCTGAGCTGATTTGCTCATTATCAGATTGCTGTTTATTAATCAAAGCAGTAACAATGGGACAGAGAAGCTGGAATACAGCACAGACAGTGCTTCATTTGTTCCAATTGATTTTCCTATCACATTTTATTACTCCTATTTACTTTGTATGCCTCGGGAAGATTGAACTGCACCGTGCTGTAGGGGTACAGGTTTGAATTTCTCGTCTTTTTAGCTCTTCCTATTTCTATGATGACAGTCGGAACAGCGGGTTCTTCCCGCAACTAAGCCACGACCTTCTCCGCTATTAAACAAGGCAGGGAGATTTTGTGATAATTAGGCTCCACCAGTGTGTGAAGTCCTGCAGGTGGAGTGCCAGGGAAATCCATGAGGATCATGGATACTGTGCGCATCTGAAAATTACATCTCCAAGACGACATCTTACAAATTCTGAGCACTGACAAGAACCATTGCCACAGCTAAAGCAGCTAAAAGGTATTAATACAGTAAAAGAGCGTGCAGCGTAGGCATACACATATGCTTAGGCTGGGATGATCTGGTGGTTTCAAGATGAGGTTTTGTCTTGCAGTAAAATTAATGGGGATGATGGTGATGACACGTGTTTTTTCCTGCTTCTTCCTGGCTCTTTTCTAGTGTCTCAGATCACTGTTCAGAAGCCGGATCTTGCAAACTTCAGCCAGCACATGTAAAACATCAGGGAAAACCAGATGATGACTGTCAGGAGGTATGTGGTGGTTTATGGAAGTTGACGCATGGGTCAACAAAAAGACAAAGGATGGCACAAGCTGTAAGATTGAATTAATCGTCTCCTTTCCATAAACAAGGCTCACCGAGAAACAAAAGCAACTTAAAAACTGCCTGAAAAAAACTATCAAAATCTGTGATGAAGCTCCTGTTTTCATCACAACTAGGATTTCACTCTAGAGATTTATAAGTGAAGCATTTGAACTATATTTATTCTGAGATTGCCCCATTCAATGAGTACAACAGGAAGCCCATGGTTGGCTGCAGCTGTAGGTGTGAGATGCGGTTGCGTGGGGAGGTGATGAGAATATATTTAAAAAGAAAACAAAAAAAAGCTTTGTTTTCTTCATTAATTTTATAATTAGCTTAATTCAAGAGCGAGGAGGCGGCTAGCAGGTGGTAGCATGTGTCATTAATAAAGTTCAAAACAGCATCCACAAGCAGTCAGCTGAGCTGAAAGTTTCCGTGGGCTCTTCAGTGTTACTGGAAACAGGAGAGTCCCGCACACAGGAATTGTTTGCTTTCTTATCACATGTTTTATCTTGCTGAGAGGCTGTTTTGTGACTTTAACAGAATGTGTATGCACGCGCAAACACACAACAGAAAGAGTCTATATAGACATGTGCAACATCATCCTCTTTGGGAAGATGCCACGTGACATTAGGTAGAATTGCTTTTTTGTTGTCTTTACTGCTTATTTTGTTCTACTAGCAGAAGCTTTTGGTTTTTAGAGCAGAAGATGCTGGGTTGGAGCGCCCTGGCCCCCTCTCTGAAGTACGAACAGACACCTGTGAGTTGTCCAACAGTATCTGAGCAGCACGGCTTTGAGCTCCTCGGCTGGTTCCCTGTCCTCCTGCAGCTGATGACCTTCAGCTGCATCAAATAATTATTTTCTCACTGGGTTTTTTTTTCAGCAGCAGTAGCGGTAATTGAATGATTGTAAAATAGGACACTAGGCCACTGAGGGTTAAGTGAAAACTAAAATGATGCCATCTACAGGAAGATTTTTTGGTCACACTCGAGGTCACAGTCAGATAAAGGGTTAGGAAATATCAGCCTGAGACTTTAACATCACAAATGGGTTTCTGCAAGCACAGCTTGTCAGTGATGGGAGGGAGCGAGGAGAACATACAGATAGTGGTGGTGGATTTAACCTGGACCGAGTTCAGATGCCAGGATAAGATTCACTTGAGCGGTATTGATCAGAGTGGAAGTATTAAGTATCTTTGTTAATCTGGCACTGTCTCATTCATGCTGTATTATTATTGTTATTAGAACCTGTGATTTACTGTGTCCAGCCTGGATCAAATTCAGCAGCTGTATTTCTCCAGATAATGTTTTCACCCTTTCGTACCGAGGTGCATTGGTGGCAGCAGCAGTTTCACAGCTTTTTGAAGAATGATGTCTCCCTCCAGTGGTGACGGGATACAGCTTCGGTTTCCAAAATCAATTAGGCCCTGTAAGTCTGAGTAAATGAGTGTGCATGACAATACACTTTGCTGTGAAATAATCTTGTGACACATAGAAGAGACTGACCCTTCATTAGCCTATTTTTATAACGTTTCTCCCAGTAGGACTGCTCTGTCTCTTTGAAAATCCTCTCTTGTGTGGCAAATCTCATTTGAATATTCTTCATTTTAACAAAATAGTTTAATATATGCAAATAGTACTGGATTCCCACTCAATTTGCATGCTTTACTGTTTGAATAGTAATAGTTTCCATCCACTGATTCCGAGGTTGTACAACAAAATACTGGGTTGGGTCCCATCACCCTGTGCCATGAGGTAATAGGGTGCTTTAGACATTTTGTAGAAAAAAGATCTCTTTGGATGAAGCTGTTTTCAGTTCAGAGGAGACATGTTCAAGCCCTGGTCACCTTGTAACAGAAAGCCATATGATACGAGTGCACTGGAGTGAAGAGATATTGATTTACCTTCTGTAAAATAAATGTAAAGTCAAAACCCTGAGCATTTTTCAGCACCTCTCCAGTACCACGTCTGATTTGTGTGACCCTTGCTGCGAGCCCCAAGTCTCAGACCTTCCACTATACATCCCACACTCTTCTAATCATCCCTGGCTTGCAGATTCATGTTATGAGTTGCAAAACTTGTGCGGCCTGTGCCACAAGTGCTCCCTTATTCATCCATTTTGTGCTACTTACGTTTTCTGTTTTTCCCCCATCTCTCCACATTTCCATGTCTGAGATGAACTTCATAAACCACTTTTCTTAACCTCCCTATACTGTAATCCCAGTAGAAACAGGGCAATATTATAATAAAAAGAATATTAAAATAGCAGTGTTACCTCAACATGGCGAACAGCAAGAAACTTGATTCTATTTAAACCAGTATTTGGCGTTAATTATGCTTTTCCTTCCAATAGTGAATAACCACTCAGTGCTGAAACTGGAAGGCTTGCTCAGAAAGGGTTCCATGTGATTATTTGATTAGGATATGTCAGTGGTGCTTGTAGTTCCCATTCTGCTGATTTCGTGCCAAAACAGTGGGTTGTGATGGCTTGAGAACCAGTGAAACAGTTCCCCTTCTTCTGAGTATCATAAATGGATTGCAGAAAACATATCTGGGCATTTTCTTTCTAAGCTCTTCCATCATCTGAACTGTGATATAGAGTAGCTTTCTTCAGTGCTCACTGTATCACAACTGTTTGCTAAAATATGAATATCTTTTAGAAGATAAAATGTTATCTTGTCTCTTCCAGGAGAATGCATTCTCCTTCCGTTTATTTTGGGTTTCTCGCTGTATTTTTTTCCCTGTCACCCACAAATATTCATTGTATGTTTCTCCCTCCTTCTCTTCTAGCCAAGGTTATAAATTAAAATTCAATTTCATTAAAATTGTAAGTAATCATTCTCTGGCTCTCATTAGTAATGATTCGGTGCAGGGGGATCCCGGCTGTTCCCACAACTGTAATTCAATTGGACTCACCAGCTCTTGTTCACAAATCGCTTGAGCTGCACTTTCTTCACAAATTTATGGCATCAGCACTGTCCAGAGGTTGAATTACAGCTGCAGGTTTGATCAGGGACTGCATTATTCTGTATCTAATCCCTGCATTCTGACAGCAGCGGCGGGAGCACTGTTGTTTTACAGGAACCGTGCATTGTTCTTCTGCTTTATGTCAGGGGCTGAATTGCCTTTGGAATCGGGGAACCGTCAGCCCAAAGCTACAAGCAAACAACAAGCTCAGAATGACATGGTGTATAAATAACAAACATGGAGACAGTCAAAAGGCAGCACTCCTTCTTCTGCACTCTCCTAAATTACTGGAACGGTGATTGACCGCAGACTCTGCTCTTGCATCATCAGATGCTATCTGACTGTATTGGTGCTCTCTGAATATATTGTTGAAATGTGACTCCCAGCTTTTACCCAAAATGAGGAATGTTGAAATTCACTGGTGGCAGAAAGTCACTGAAACATTGATTAAATATTTCAGCCAGGAGCCATATTCATGCATTCATTCCCATAGAAGCCTTTCCTCTTGAGCAGTGATCTGCAACCTATGGTATTCTTGGCAGAAGGGGGATGTCAGCAGATCTGGAATGGCACGTGGCTGGACCGGTGCCGTGGTCCACAAAGCTCTGATGTCACCCATCAGCTCACAGCCAGAACTTTGCATCATGTCCCCAAACCCACCTGTACCCACCCTTGGAACCCAGTGGAAAAGAAAAGCCTAAAATATTGTGTTTCTAAACACAATATTGTCATCCAGCTGACTGGAGCGAGGACTTGTGGCTCTTAGTTTGGAATTGATCTTCATTAGGGCTATGGAGGTACAAGCCCCAGACACATTTAACCTCAGCTTGGAACAGGAAAATAAAATAGTGCATTGCCTTTGAAAGTTTCTCCTGCTTTAATGTATCCATATGCATGTGCTCCAACAACACGGAGCAGATCTGTAGCCGACGTGTATTGGTATCTCTTACTCATTCTATTGAGTTTTACTGTTAAATCATTAATGGAAACCACTGAGCACAGGGGCAATAAGGTAGTTTCACCACTGCTCCGCTTCTTGTGGTTTCTGCTAATTTTCTTGTGCAGTTTGGCTTGTTTTAATAGCAAAATCTCTCACATTCTAGTTTTGCACAGACCCTGGGATGCAAATTACAAGAGACGCGGAACAATTCAGGTTGACTTTAATGAGGGTCATGGTTTTTAAAAACTACTTTGAGAGGAAACCTAAGGTCCTTTTGTTTCTTTACGCAACCCTTTTTAATATGCGTTGTTGTTGGAGAGGCTCTGACATGAGACGGGCTGAGGGAAATGTCTGCTTTCATATGACAACTCCGAGCAACAGCGTTTGGCTCCCGGATCGCAGCGTTCGGCTGAGCCGCCCGAGGCACCTGTTGTGCACCGTCCCCTGTGGCTGCAGGATGCTCCGCCACCATTTCCCAGATGTGCTCCAACATCTTTTCAGTATATTTTAGTTCCTTCATATGCTCGTTCTTTATTCCTTTGCTAACTGAAATATATTTTTCCTATCCCTAATTAACTCTCTGCCACCCCGCTTGTGGTGAAACCTGATTTATTTCTCCTTCTCTGCACTGAGAGGACAGGATACTTAATCTCCTCCGGGTGGACGCTGAAACACCGTCTGAATAAAATGCTGATCGCTCATCTGGTTAGTTCCTGCCAGCTCTTCTCTGCATTCCTGCCTCTTGGGTTTTGCATCGTTTGCTGTTGTTTCTTTAAATGACAGAGTCCTTTCCTTCTCCATTTTTTGGAGACTGATAATTCCTAAATCAGCTAGTAGTCACATTTAGGTGTGCATGGGAGTGTTTATTCTTTCCTATTATCTGTAAGACAGGCTATAAAAGGATTGTTTGGATAAATACTTTGAAAGGGTATTAAGCTGATGGCTACAATTTGTCACACTTGCTGTTATTTTGGGGCATTTTTTTGTTGTTGACAGGGACCCACTTTTTGTATTAATGTCCACTTGTTAGCTACAGAGAAATAAAGGAGGCTTGGGATCCCCCCATTCAGGGAGCAATGAATAAACGTATTGTACAAACAAACAAATATAGCAGCCCAATGAATTAGCATTTTGAAAGCCTTTGTGTTTGATACCCATCTGCAAAGCAAAGAATGAATATCGGATATATGTGGCTGCATGCATGCATGTTTGCAGTGGCAAGCTCTTTCAGATGGCAAACACTCACTGTAAGTGCCAATGTTTTTGCACATCTTGAAAATAATTGTGTAAAAATGGAAAGAGAAAAGATTGCCCATCTGCAATGTGTAGCAGCAAATTATGTGGGCAGAATGCACAATATGTGCTAAGTGGAGGGAGACAGGTGACAAAGGGGAAGAATCAAGATTTTTCTTCTTCGTGCCGAAGCCTTGAGAGACCCATTTAGTGACATCTCTAATAGCAGCTTTTTGGATACGCATCCATTCTGCCTCTCCTTTGAAACAAACCTGGGCTGAGAAACTCCGCAATGAATTCAGCCAGAGGGCTGGGGAGCCTGGTCTGCCAGCCCATTAATGGTCTCAGGCAGATACTGTGGACTCTGTTCTATTTATTCATCCTCAAGCGTAGGTGTTGAGAAATATGAAGCTGGTAAGTGGGTGACAGGCATCTGCAAGCGTCACCTCAGCAGTTCAGGTTAGCAGCGCGCCTTGGAGTTGGATTGTAAAAATTGCATCATTTGTAACCTTTCCAGCACCAAAGAAACTGTAACCAACAGCTTTTCCTTGCACATGAAGAGAATAACTAAACAGAACATCTGTTTTCCCTTTAGATGTGGAGCTGCATTAGCAAGCCATGCATAAATTTTATTAAGGCATGCTAATTTCCTATGAGTTTGGGGACCTACATGTTGCCCGTGGAGATATTTGGCTCTACATCACCAGATGAAAAGTCAGATTAAAAGCAACGTAGAAGAAATGGGCAGAGCTTGATAGCAAATGTGTTCAGGTCTGTTCTCAAGGAGCTCCGTTTCCTTTGGATTTGATTTTGCACTTTTGAGATTGGTGCCTTTTCTCCCCGCTCTTAATGTCACTCATCTTGTTTTCTGATGACTTTTTATGACATAGACAACTAAACACGTGCCTGCATTGACGAAACTACTTTCTGCTTGAGTTTTTTGCGCTCAAAATCAGAGGTCCAAACAATTTTAGGACTTAAAGTCTGGTTTAAAATTGTCTCTGAGACATCTTCTCGTATAGACTGAGGACACAGGCTGGAGCCACCACGTGCCTGTTCTGCCCCTTTGTGTTCTAGGATTACGTCTCCAAATTTAGAACCCAAAAGCAAGGGTTGTTGAGACACAGCCCCACCAGATCCCACCGGCCCAAGTTATGTGTCCTCTGGGGAAACACTTTGGAGCAAAACCTCACTTTCTGGTCTTTCTGTACTCTCAGAACCAAGGGACACCAGCCCTGCGTGCAACCACAATAACTTCACGCTAAGAACTTAGAGCCCGCAGGACACTTGGCAGGACATGCCTGGAATTACACAGATCATGTCTCGTTGCATTAAATAAGTAGAAAAGTCACAGGCTGGGTTAAAAATATGCTTGTCTTCTCTCAGTAATTAATTGTTTGGGGATTAATGTGAGGTTTTGTGTTTTGAAAGTAAACTAATCCACTCGTTGGCTGGTGTGTAATGAAGTAGAGCAGGCTACTGTCAAGCAGTCTGAAAACAGTGAAAATTAACTACATGAAGTGTCACGACTCACGTATTTTATGTATATAAGTAAAGTATCCCCTGTGGGACAGAAGATGAAAATATCACATGGAAAAGAAAAAATGGTGGCCACAAATTTAATAAAAGAAGCGGGCATACTTTGCTTTGGCATAATTTGCTGTTTTTACTGCTTAGTGGCAGCTGGAATGGACCATTGCAAGAAAATGCATATTTTTGAACTCACAAACACCACGAAACAAGCGTTCTGCAGCCTCTGTACTCACAGAGCTAGCGAAGGGGCAAGTAAATATTGTTAACAAACAGAATACACTGTAATAAAACCATTATAATTTGGAAGGACTGTTTGGTTATCTATTTCTCTTCCAGTCTCACCATTACAATGCTGCTCATGGTCCTTTAGTTCTTCATCTGGACCTAGTTTTGAACATCTTGCAGTCAATAGTTAGAAGCTCAACAAGTTTAGGTAAATCTGGATTAAAAAAATGGGTGTGTATCCCAAACAACGGTATATTTAAGCAATGTTAAAAGGGACAAGGCAAAAACTGAGATACGAATTCACTAGTAAGTGTATTTTTTCTTGAAAGATGCCTAAATACTTCAGTTTTCTGTGGCTTCGCAGGAGTTAAGACTGCAATCACTTCAAAGAATCGGGATCTCTGAGAAAGAGCGTATTACCATAGTGATCATAAAGTCTTGCAGAAGACATCCAGCCAAGGTCTCAATGCCTATAGCAAAAACCTAATATATTAGTACTGGAAGGTTCCCATATACTTAATGACGTTAACAGAAAATAGTTGATCTATTTGAACTATTCTTGTTTCATTCCTTCACAGAACATTATTCACTTTGTCTCTCTCTGCTTTCTCATTCTGCCATGGGGAGTGTGCAGAGAGGCCATTGAAAAAGCCATATAAAACCTCTGAGAATGCAATAAGCAGAATACGGCACTTTTAACATGACAAAACTACCAGCTTAGGTAAGAGCTTGAAGTGCGTATAAACTCCAGCATCTCCTCGGGCAAAGAGAGTCACAGTCTCAACAACAGAGAAAAAGCAAAAGGAGTTTAGATCATAAATCTTCTTCAGATCTACAAGCTTTGCTATCTGAATGCACAACGAGCAATTCGAGGGCCCCAACATCTTTAAATAAGTCAGGCTAAGCCAGGAGTGCTTCTGCCCTGTGGTAACAACAGTTCGATATTTTGACTCTGCTTGCTCATCTAGCACAGTGGTCAGAAAGGACAAGGTGGATGATTTATCAACTCAGGTGATTCCATTAGCACATACTTTTTCTTGCTGTTAAGATTGCCAGGCTGTTGCCTAAACTCCGAAGTTTAAATTACATTAGCGCTAGCTCTGATATTGCCGCATGGCGCTGTACTGCATGGTAGGCTTATCCTCCTTGTTGTTCATTTGCTTCCCCGTTTCACTGAGTAAAATATTCTTCCTGGCAGTGACAGTGGCTGGTAGCGCTCAGGAAAACAACGGCCAGGTCCCAGGTACGGGCAAACATTCCGTTTTGTAATACTTACGGGGTCCATTAACTGTTTTCTCAGCTGAAGTGGTGGCACCTCCTTCCCCCTGTGCCTCCTCCACTGATGCTGATAATACAATGCCAGAGAACACAGGGTTTAAGCTGCGGGTCACAATGGGCTGGGTAAGGAATGGGCCATCATGCAAGTGGGGACTTGGGAAGACTTTAGGATTAGCCAGCTACAAGCTTCAAGACAGTGACATGGTAGCTCTGCATCCTTCAAGAGCTAAATCTATATATCCTCGCCGTGTTTGACCTGGGTAGAAACTAGTGGGACTTAGTTAGAAAGAACCGAAGTCAAGCATGTCAGCACTCCTCGTTTCACACACTTAGTGCCAGCATTCCTCAGTGAGGCCGTGTCCTCTTCTGGCCTTTCTCTAAGCAGAAAATGGGACTTACTGACTGGAGCTCAACATCAGCGCTTTTCCCACAACTTCATTTACCGGAGCTGCCCAGATGTCACTCCCATCTGCAATAACGTCTTGGTGTACCAGCAGTCCGCTAACTTCTCCAACTACCGTACTCCTGCTGCTGTCTTCTCCGGGGACAGGGCCTCAGAAGTTCATGCTCCAGCCTTTCCCTCAGGGGCTCCACATCTTTCTGCTCATAATTCAGTTGGTTTGTAGCCAACAAGGGAAATGGAAGTGTTGCCCTCATTGCTGCTTGCTTTCTGTCCTCTAGTCCTCCATTTTCACCATCTTTCAGTCTTCTTCTCCTTCTCTATATATTTATGAAGGGAAAGAAATACAAGCAGCTGTACAAGTAGTTCTTCATCTCAGTAGAAAAAGGACATGAGTTATAGGAAGAAACAGAGATGGGAAAAAGGAAAATGGAGTAGAAATAGAAAAAAAAGGTAAAGCTGGAAAACTGAAAAACTGAAAACTGAAAAAGTAAAAGAAGGAATAGAAAAATGAAGTAATTCATATTACTTTATTTTGTATCAAAATAAATTGTTTTAATTTCAGTCTAAGCCCAAAGAAGGGAGATGAACTGGAAATCTTGAAACATGGAACTGGGCAGATAATAAGAAAATGGAGAAAGGGAAGGCATTGAGACTGAGTACAAGCCTCTCTCTTATAAGCTGTTACTGGGGTGTTTACACATATTGCTTACACTCATAACAAAACATCTGCAGAAACATCAATAGGGATCATTACGTGGATTTGTGAGGTTCTGCCCAGTCCCTCAGCAAAGTAACAGAAGGCTTAGCGCTGCAGATTTGCGGTAATAAACACAATTCTGTTTTGTCCTGTTTTTAGAACAGCTTCTGAATGATTAGATGAGGAACAACAGTGCTGCGGGGGAAAGAGGGAGGGGTGGACCTTTTCCTTTTGACAATTAGATGTGAGCTGTTGAAAGCTGCTTTCATGGATGAATGCATAGAGAACTAAGGATGTCTGGCAACTGATTTGTGTGATTAGTTGATTGTATACCATAATTTCACTCTCACAGACGAAGCGGCCCTATTGCAGGAGTTGGGCTTCGTCGTTGTTCGAATTCTCTGCCAAAACCCCTTAGAACCTCAGAAGTCTGAAGAGGACCTCAAGTAGGGCACAGACAGGGCTAGTGAGGCAGGATGACTGAGCTAATCAGAAAATACCAATCTGGGCACTTCACAGTTACATTGGGTCTGATTTGCAGGCAGTTTAGCATCTGTGGATTCCAGCGGGAGTCCTGAGTGCTCAGCTGCTCTGAAAATCAGGCCCACAGAGCATGGAGGGTTCAGGGTTGTTGTTTGTCTTCATCCTACTGGTCTGACTGGCTTCTTATGGGGCAATGATGACATCAGGTGGGGAAACTGCTGAATTACAGCAATATTTATATGAGGAATGAGCTGCTGAATCTTAAATCAAGTAAGATCCTGGAAAAGAAAATAACTTTCTCAAGTAGGGTTCTGTGCTGTAGTGAGTGGTTCATGACCAAGTGTTGTGCTGTTCTCCTCCTGACTTGTGCCGTACCTAAAGGTGTTTGTAAGAATCTCTTCATGCTAAGGAGAAAAAATATTTGCTATCTGGTGACCCGTTGACAACAGCATCTCAGTACAATTAATGCTCACACGGGATTCTCTTCCATGAAAGGTTTTGGTTTTGTCCTAACTCTGGGCCTCCTCGATCCTTAGGGACATCTAACAGTTTCTGAACAACCGTAACTTTCTATGATGTTCATTTTTAGTGGTTTCCCCCAGCTATTTGTGTCACTCACCCTGGTGTTTGGTACAGGCCTGGGATGGGATAAGCTATCTGAAGCTTAAACTGGATTAGATGTTTATGGCATAAATAACTAGAGGCACAGACAAAAGAAGTAATACAGAAAAGACCACATAATCTTGTAGAACTGAGGACATATGTCTTTCATGATTTCATTTTGCAGACAGAAGGTCTGGGATCCCAGCCACTCCTAGGTGATCACATACCAGCTGCTTCCCAAAATGTGTTTGGTTTTGTTCTTTTTTTTTTCCTCCAGTACCTAATCAGGAGACCAAGGGGATTTTCTTTCAGCTGTGTACTTTGATACTTTAATCCCCGCCTCATCATCGGCCCAGCACTAGATTGTTTCAATATGCTTTGCAAGGAATTACACCTGACGTCAATCAAGAAATCAAATCCCATGCAGAAAACCGCTGCACGCAGCAGTGAGCTCCAGCACCGGCCGTGGCCCCTGTCCCCAAACCGCTCGGGAGCGAGTCCCCGGGGCAGCAGAGCCGAGTCTCTAAAGCGGGCTGAAGAACACACAGGGGATGCTGAAGCGCCCTGACTGCAGGTACTCTGATGGCGTCAGCCATGACGCGTTTCTATACGTCACTGCATGACGCCGCTGAATCGCTACAGTGCGAGCTGCGCCCCCGCTGTTCGATTTTCCCCGGCACTAACACCGACCCGCCGGTAGCTCCGGTACCGCGGGTGGCCCCAGCGCCCCCTCCCGCCGGCGGCCCGGGACGCGACCTGACGTCACGCCCTCTACGAGATCGTGTCGCTCAGGGGCCCGCCCTCTCGCCTCTGATTGGTTCGTGCTCCGCCTCCCGCGGGGAAGCTCCGCCCACGTCCCCGCCCCCGCTCTGTCCCTCCCGGCGCAACCCGCCCTGCCTTGCCTTGAGCCCTGTCGTCCGCCTAGCCCGCCCCATATGTCGGCTTCTCCAATTGGGAGAGGGAGGCGTTGACCGGCACTCCTGCCGCCCAATCAGGCTCAGCGCCAGCGGGACGGGGGACTAGGCGGGCACCTCCCTCCGCAGGCGGCGGCGGCGCTCCCTGACTGAAGGGGCCGGGGGCTCCGCCGTCCCCCGCCCCGCCGCGCCTCAGCGGGACCGGAGGCGGCCGCTGGCTGAACCCGAGCCGAGGGGCTTGGGGGCGTCTTTCCGCCGCTCCCCGGTCCTGCGGCGCCCCTCACCGCTCGGAGAGAAGCGGGGCAGCGGTGCCCCCTTCCCCGGGCAGGGCCTGCGGGCCGCGCCCCGCCGCCGCCACCCCTCCCGCCGGCCGGCCTCCCGGGCCGCACCCGCCTCCCCTCCCTCCGCAGCGTCGTCCAGCCGAGCCGGGAGAAGGGGAATGGGCGGTCCCGGCTCTTAGCCCCCGGCTGCGGCTGCTGCTCCTCCTCCCGGGTCCCAGCGTCTCGGTGGCCTCCGCCCGATGCTGGCGGAGCTGGCTGGGGTCTCGGCGGCGTTGTGAGCGCTCCTGCCGTCCCGTAGCCGCCATGTCCGGCGTGGTGCGCACCCTGAGCCGCTGCCTGCTGCCGGCCGAAGCCACGGGCCGCGCAGGGGAGCAGGCGCGGCGGGAGGGCAAGGAGCGGAGCCGCGATGCGGAGCGGGAGGCGCGGCGGCGGAGCCGGGAGATCGACGCGATGCTGGCCCGGGAGAGACGGGCCGTGCGCCGCCTGGTCAAGATCCTGCTGCTGGGCGCCGGCGAGAGCGGCAAGTCCACCTTCCTCAAGCAAATGCGGATCATCCACGGCCGCGAGTTTGACCAGAAGGCGCTGCTGGAGTTCCGGGCCACCATCTACGAGAACATCCTCAAGGTGAGAGGGCCTGGGACGGGGCGGGGGGACGGCGGCTCCAGCCGCCTCCGCCTGGAGCAGTCGGGGGTGAAGGCCGGCGCCGACACAGTTTTGGGAGTTTGGGCCGTGCCCAGCGTTGCTGTCGGAAAAGGACGTGAGCTCGGTCGGGGCGGCGGCTGCTCCCCCCGGGCTCCCCGCCGCGGCTCTGGGATGCGCCCTCTGTGCGGGGAAGGGGGTTTCTGCGGTGCAGGTGTTTGTGAAGGCGTGTACCTTTTGTGCCACTGCCTGGCGGGCTGAGGGAGGCGAGGCTCTGGCTTTCCAGCGTCATCCTCCAGAAGGCCTCGATGAAAAAGGCCCAAAGGAAACTTCCCTGCAAAGGGGATTGAGAAAAGCTTTGTGGAAACGCAGGGGAAAGAGGATATAGGTGTGGCTTGTGCTCTGGAAAAAACATTGTGAGAGCATCTTCTAAGTCAGAATTGGAGAAACTTCCAAATTTGAAGAAATGAGGAGGAATTTCTGTGCCTCTACTAAGTGCCCTGAGTCTGTGTATCCCAAGATGGGACAAGAAATGGGTCCCTGCATAGGTGCTGTGGCTGTGAGTGGTAGTTACTTGGTACATCTTTAGAAACAGAGGAGTCTGGGCCCTTAGAGTTGGATAGGGTGGAATGTTATGAAGCAAAACTTTGTTTTGGTACCTTTGCACAAAAGTTTTTGTTTAATGTATGTGCAGGCTTCGTAGTGTCGGTAGTATATTTCTCTATTGGCTGGAGAATATAGCAGCTACTGAAAAAGTCTATAGGTAGAGCATTTGATCTACAGAGAGTTAAGGAAAATCAGCCTTGACAAATACTGTTCCTTTCTGGGAAACAAGCTTTGATGCTCTGTGCAGGTAGAAGTGATTGCATTTCAGAAAATCCCTGAAGATGCGTAAAAAGCACATGTGAGAATGTATCTCTCTTCACCATCATAATCTCTCTGTAAAAGAACTGCTACTTTCCTGCCTGTGTTTTGCTGTTAGGCTGTCTCCATTCTTATGTGGGCATGGATTTTTGAGGCTCTGTGAGATTTCATAGAAAATAAAAGGAAAAGGGAACTGTGCAAGTTAAAGATAACAAGAGTTACTTCTGAGTTTTCAGATTTGTTTGAAATAGAAGCTTAATATGCACTTAAGTACATGCACGCAATGACTTTTTTTTAAAGAATGCTGCTACTCCATGACTAGTTATGGTAAAATATTGTAATATTTTATATATGCAGAAGGTATAGAGCTTTTAGCAGTAGAATTTAGGATGATTTGGAAAGTGTCTCCATCTTGTAGTAGTGGAGGCTGAGTTATGCACTTGAAACATTAGTCTGCTGGATGGCTTTGGGCAAATTTGCAGAACTTAAGAGTAGAATCCGGATGCCCAAGGTAGCAGTCAGGTGTACTGATTTTGAGAGTGGTAGTTAACAACACTCCTTAGACTGTTGTCAGCTGAACTCCTTTTTAAGCTTCCCAATCATCAAATTAAAATTTGAAAGTATTTTTAAAGTGACCCTTTTGGCCTTGCAGTTTGTGATTTTGGAGTGTAAGGTTAGGCTGCCCTTCTAGGTGCATGGCCAGCATCTGTCAGGCTCTTGCTTCTCTTATTTCTCTGGATGACAGAGATGGCTCTTGCATATAAGAATAGAGTTTACTCTTCATCCGTAGGTTTTTGGGAATGGCCTGGGACTGGTCGCTATGGAAAGAGTATGCAGAAGGAGGGAGAGCAAACAAAAGAAACTAAATGAGTTTTCTGGTGGGAAGGAGGACTGAGGCTGGAGTGTGGGGAGAAAGCCGTAGATGTTCTTTTTGCTCATCTGAAAGAAACCTGATAGCACCTTGATGTTCTACCATAATCGTCAGGAAGAAATCAAATATCAAGACAGAATTACATGGCTTTCAAAACAGAGTAGTGTTGCCGGTGCATTTATTTTAGGGTAATTGTGTTATATTTCCTTGTAGTAAACTTGGTTCTGCAGAAAACTCTGAAGTGTTTCAAGTAAACTTGTTTTGCTGCTTTGACGATGTAAATTGTCAAGTGAACCTGATTGCCCTTCTTTCTATAATAAAGTGTTTAGACTACATGTTGTTCTCACTTTTTCAGGAAGTTCAGGCTAGAATGATCAGCCATGAAGACTAAATGGAGCAGAGATCACCATGTATCTAACTTACAAGAAAGGATACAAGACGAATTTTTGTAATACATGTACATTGCAAAATGAGAATGATCCTATAAAATAGCATATAAATCCGTTTGACGTTATGAAGTACAGCTGCAGCAACCTTAGCCCCTTTTTCCACACTGTTCTTGGCATGGTCAAACAATGGTTCTGTTAAGCTCGTATAGCACTGAGATCTGAGTTAGAAATGCAGTGTAAATCTTTGGGATTAAATGGTCAATTTTCGTTTTCCAACCATGACTAAACTTCTCTCTGAAGGAGGAGTGTTACTAGTCTCTCAATAGTGCTTGATAATTCTAAAGTGCTTATTGCAGTAGTATTTAGGGAGTCTGTACAGCGTACAAAGAATGAAGGAACTGATTCAGCGGGCAGAACCTGAAACCTCTTCGAAAATAACAGTGCTAAGTATGACTTGACATTAGTGTCAGCTTCCACTTTATTTTGAGTTTTCAGCTTCTTGCTTTTCTGATATCTTCTTATTGCTGAGTTCTTTCCTTATCCTGTTCTGTTTCTCATCCCCCACTTTGGGAAACCCTAGTTAGAAACAAAATGCTGAAATGAAATAAATCTATGATACAGAATTTACTTTTCCATTTAGTACAGGTGATGGCTCAGGGCCTTGCTAGCTTTTTCTGGCATTTGTGGGATGGTCTTCAAATACATTAGTTTTGCTTTGGTTTTAGGTAAATAGTCATCGGTTGACTAGGGTTTTGCTTGTTAATCGAGGCTAAGTTTCAAAGTAACTTTCTGGAACTTTTTGATGATTGAAGTGAAAAGCAGCAGTGTTAATGTTCTGGGATGAGTACACAGGCTTCAGGACTTCAGCACACCCACCTGAAAAAGGAAAGCGGAGAGGACAGGGCCAGCTGCTGCAGCCTGAATTTTAAGGCAACTCTTGGATATACAGAGTAATTTGGGAAACTTTTCAGTATCTTAAGTTGCAAATCTAAGAAGTGGCTGATAGTGTTACATGGATGTTTGGTGCCTTCCAACTGCAGCTGGAGTGATCTTTTGATACCTTCCAAAACACATGGGTTGGCCTTGCTACTCTACTCCCTTGCTTTGATAACAGTTAATGAATCATGGCTCTGATGTTCCTTGTGTAAATGTTTGTTTGTTTCTTTCAAGTATGAGAATATCGTGCTGCTTGAAAAAAACCCTTGTTTAGCTGCATGGAAAATAATTAATCTACAAACACTGGAGTGGTACTTGCACCAGCTTGTTTGGGAGATTTCAATCTGAAGAGAGAAAAAAGTTCGACTTTTAAAAGCCTGAAGTATAATCTGTTGAGTTTGTTTTGGTTTTTTTGTAATGTTAGTTTCCGTATTGAAAATGAAAAAGCCAGTTCAAGGTTTCAATACATCCATGAGTGTGGTTTGGTTGTCCGTGGCCTGAATTACGATAATTGACTAAGGAATTGAAAAGCCTGGAATTATGACAGAAGGAACTACTCAGGAAATGATGTGTAACTTCATTTCTGTCTCTGAGTGGGGAGAAAACAACTGAAGATTTTGAGCGTGAAAACACCCTGAGGATATATCTTTAGGACTTCTGAGAGCAGTTGCAGTACAGGTGGGCATACCCGAGAACATTTCTCCTCAACAGCTTGAATATGAGTGACAGTAAAGCATACAGAATGAGTAGCCTGTGCTGAAGTCCATTTTAAGAAGAACTTTGGACTTCTGCAACCAATACTAAACCTAGCCTGCTTCTGCTTTGTTGTTGCATGTACCCTGTATACCTTGAATGGGCTTATGATTTTTTTTATGGTCTCTGATTATAAGGTAGTTGTGTAGTTGTCATTGAAAAACAAAACAAGAACACTCACTTGCAACTTGGAAATTTCAGTCTAGCACAGATACAAACTCTGGGAAATGGGAAGAATATTCCTCAGTTTGGTTGGGAGACACTCTTTAAATGACCAAATTGCTTAGTAATTTATAATGCAAACCTATTTCTTCTAATAGCCTAGAAGGGCAGAGGTAATAAATCATTCTATTGTATGAACTCTAGTTACTCTTTAAATTGACACATTACTTGGGTTTACATGCAAATGAATTTGCTAACCTGTTAGGAGGTGATGATAGTGACAGCCAGGATGTTTTTCCCAAGTTGGGATCTTGCTGTACTTGAGTAGTTTGTTGCAGGCCAGTGTCAGTCTTGTTCCCACTGGGACAGCTTCTTTTGAAAGGAATGATAAGGAGAATACTCTGTAGGTACTGTGGCTAATTAGGAGCGTTTCCATTAAATTTAACACGCGAGTGCTAAAGTTCCACAATAGAACTGATATTTAAATCTGATTATCTTTGCTTTGTGCTTTTACTGTTTAGTGGTTCATTTAAAATGAAAAATAATAGTCACAAAATTATGTGGAAAATTAATAAAAATATAAGTCTTGTTGGTCTTGCTTTTCCAGGTTCATTTAATCAATGAAGATCTTATTAACTACCAGTTGATGTATTTTCTGTCTTAAATATAAATTCTGTCACCTCTAGTGGTCTCTTTGTGTTTGGGGTGTCTCTTGGTTGGGCTGAGAGAGAACAATCTGTCTTCATCAGGGTGGGTAGTGGAAGAGGAGTAGTGGTCAATAGTAAATGATAAATATTCATTTTTGTTCCAAAATAGAGCTTACAATGCTCTTGTGATGCAGTCATTAGTATTGCAGAACATGACTTAGTCCCTGGAGACTGCAGACACATACTTTGATGTTTTCCAGACTAAAGTTTAGTCACTTGAGTGACTAAATTTGGGAGCTTACATTTTACTCAGTTAGTAGAGTATACATATATTTTTATAATTCACTTGGAAACAGTATTGGCAAAGAAATTAGCAAATTGTGCTACTAAGAGTGTTTACAAGAAAACTTTGAAGCGATGGCAAACTAATACACGTTGTTTGAAAAAGTAAGTTCAATAAGAATTACAACAAGAAAAAAATCTAGAAGGAATCGGAGGCTGTAGAGCTTTCAAATGAGTTTCCTTCACTTGCCTGTTTTTTTTTTTTTCACCTTTGTGGGGGTGAGGAACTGGTTTTATCCGAGCATTGAAGGCCCTTCCCTTCAGTCTGGCATGTGTGCTGGGTACCGTGGCAGTATGTTTGAGGGCAGCACTGTGGGGTCTTACAAAAGGTGACTTTTGGGATGCTTTTGGAACTGCAGATGCTGCTTCTGCTCCATTGAAAGCGTGAACTAATTACAAACTACATATTAGTGCGATGGTCTCGGGAAAAGGAGAAACCCAGTTATGTAGTTCTGAAAGCACCAACTGGGAACATTTTTTCAGGTCCTGCGCCGGTCGTCACCTCTGAGGTCATCATCTCTCTGCTTTGTGCCTAGTTGCAAGTAAAGCTTGCGGGGAGAATATTTTTCTTCTGCTGCATTTATCGTCATTTTGCTGGATTCAGTCAAAGACAAGGACTCTTTTCAGAGTTTCCAGACAAGCAGACATGACTGCTGCTCCCAATTCAGAGATTCAGTGGCTAATCCAAATGTTTCTTAATGTTTGTGTTCCTGTGGACTAGGTAAATGACACTTCCGCTTTGTTCCTGGTTTTTATTTGTATGTTGGGCTGGAAGGTAGGTCATCTTTGCTGTTTACCTTGCTCTCACCTGGGTGGCACTGGAGTATGTGAATGGTGAAAATACATGCGGAGCTGTTGAGCTTTTTTGTTGTCTAGCTGGGCTAACTGGTGCTGTTCCCACCCCTACCCTCGTGTCTGTCTCACAGCAAACTAATATAGGCAGTGGAAGCCACTTTCTATATAAATGAGTTGGGTTTTGGTGGTGTTTGCTCACTGGATTGGCTTGTGGGGTCAGACAAATGACAAACCCATCAGACAGGAGAGGGTGGAACTTCACTGCCAGGAAAGATTCCCCTTTTGATGGTAGTCAGTTGTTAGACTGATCGGTCTGTAATATGAAGCTTCATCCTTAATGACATTGGGACCTTGACTGTAACATTCCAAGGACACAGATCAAATAAAAACACTGTTAATGCTTTTACGATAGCATGCTGTGAAAATCTGATTGTCTTGCTCCTACTTTTCTAGTAGTAGGTCACCTTCTTCTGGTATTCCAGACAGCAATTTAAAAGAAGTGCACGTGACTATATTTGCAAACACTGCCAACTTTACTTTTAAAAATTGTATTTGAAAATGTCTTTTTTTAGAAGGTTAAGAGAGATTTTCTAAAAATACACGTAGGTTACATTTTATCATCTTACTTTACTTGCCAATAAGAGCATTGCCACTGAAAAGTCCAGCCCCATCTATGGCTGTGTGATTCAGCTTTCTCTCTCTTGTATTGGCACCAGTGATCATGGAGCTGTTGCAGTTTTTTGGGTACAGTTAGAATTTCTTCTCCAGCTGGACCTGCATTCGTAAACCTGCTTCACTTTGTGCTGTTCCATTGGCACAAGGGTCTATCAGAAATACCTCGCCAAGGTGGGAGCACTCTCTTTGACATTAGCTCAGATTTATATTGGTCTATGTGAAATGTGATCCCCGGACTTTGCCAATCCCTTGTCAACAACAATGAGGAAAAACACACAGTAGGCAACACGTGTGTGTCTCCCTGTTGTGTCCAACGTTCACGTTGGTTTACAGCCAGAGGAGAAGACAGTATTGCCTCTTACCTGTGACTTAGAGTCCCTGATCCAATATTCAGCAGTGATCAGCACTTCTGTCACAATTTTCATGAGTGATGCAGGTGCTGGTGATCTTGGGCTTTGGTATGAGGTTAAGCAGTGTATTAGTGGTAAAAGCTTAGAAAGTAGCTGCTCCAGTATTTCACATATAACAGTGCCTCTGTTCTCTGTGATCTCATACCCAGTAGTAGTTCCTTAAAATTATTTTGATAAAATGCAGTGTAGCAGACTTTTCTGTTTGTATACAAACTCTTAAGTAGTTTTGCAAGTTTTCTCTAGACACTTGACTAGAATAATAATATCTTTTGATTATTTGACTCGTGCTTTGGGCATGGAAGAACCAGCCCCTGCGTATGAGCAAGTGCCCTCCAAACCTGTTGTTTCCATTGTGTTTGATGCTTAACTATGGTGTGTTCGCTCAGCCTCTGTTTTGGTCCATCTGACAAAAAACAGGAGATTTTTAAGGATAAGAAACCCTACAAGTACTTAATAATTTATAACGTGAATGTTGTGAACTATTGTTGTAGATATTCTTAAATCAAGCTCCTCTTTAAATACTGTGACACTTATTCTCGTGTATTGGCAAGCGTCATTGCCTTCAAGTGACATAGCTGGCAATAACCTTTCTAATAATTCCCGCTAAATCATTTAATTAATTATTATTTTAAAATACAAGATGACCTGATTTTTTGCAGAGCTAGAACAATTTCAAAAGTAAAGGAGAAAAAAAATATATTTGAGCCAGTCCTAATGATGAGTGTTTTTGCTCACGAAACCTTCATACTTCTGGTGAGTAGCGAACATTCTGCTTAGTGCCGAACAGCTGTGCTCTGTCAGGCCAAGGATCTGGTGCTTTGTCTCTGACATGAAAAAAAACAGCCAAAAAATGGGTACAGGAACAGGCAATATGATACTTTGGTATACTCTTAGAGTTATTGGCAACCTTTGGTTTCGGAAACTTCTCGAGCCAGGAGTTGCATCTGGAATGTAATCGAATAGTCCTTTTTGGACTTTTCTTCCTTCAGTTTGTCTTGATTACTTTTTTAGCCCGTTTATACTTTTGGCCAGCATCCTGTGTAAATGAGTTTGCCCTGTTGGGGGCTGTACAGGAAAACCCCTTCTTTTAGCTTAACCTTCTGTTCAATAACTGTATCGCTGAACCACTACTGCTTGTCTAGCTAGGGGCAGGGAAAGAATAATCTTTTCCTATTTTGTAAGCAGTTTGTAATTTCTGTCGATTTCTGATATGTATTGTCTTGCTTGTCTTTTTTTTTTTTTTTTCAAAGCTGTGGATTTCTAAATCTGTTTGTGTCCTTCTGTATAGGATACTTTGAATTAGATCATGTGTCACACCATTATTGCACCTTTTCTGGTTCTACCCTATCTCCATGCCAGGGATTTATACAGTGACTTGAACATATTAAAAACCATTAGGGAAGAAATGGAACAGAACATCCCCAACTGATGCTTCCAGTATGCTGCTTTTTTGCCATTTTCTAATACTTGACACTATCCTTATCTGTGAATTTTTGTTCTTTTCACCTGTGCTTATTCTGTGTGCTGCTTTGACTGCAGCACAAAAGCTTTAGATCAGTTGAACTGTGCAGAAGTTTATTTAATATCAAAAGTTATTGCCACAATTTTTTTCCATATTCTAAATTTGAAAACAGAATTGTAGCAGAGAGTATTCAATTGTCTGAATGAAAGAGTGGGTTGACATTTTTCTGTAGTCAAAGAAAATCAGAACTATCAAATGCTCATTGTGACTGAAAATAAATAGTGTTACCAGTAACTCTGAAAGGCGCGAATAGCAATACACGGTATCTAAATTTGGAGATTTTTTTTTTTTTTCCCCCCTGGTTTTCCTCATCTTTCTGACATCTGCTTGTAGCATTTATAGAACTGTTTTGTGGAGATGGAGAAATGTTAAGCTTAAATTCACGTCACTGTGGATCTTGCTGAGTCACAAATACTTTTAACTGCTAAGAACTAAGGGGAAGAAACATTTGCTATTTTACTCATTATGTAAAGCTTTTACTCCTGATGTATTTTAGGTGTATAGCTCAAAGCCAGTGTGTTCTTAAAATTCTGATTTTGACAGGTGCTGTTCCTGTAGATATGCATACGACAGCATTCCTGCTAACCCATTTCCTATTTTTTAGGTTCCTCGTTCAGTGTTTAAAATTGACCTATGTATGCCTATCTATGTCTTTTTTTGTCAGTGCTAATGCTGATGTCTCTACATCTGAATCTGACACTTTGGCCTGGTTGGGGCGCTGTATCTGCTTTGGTGGCAACCATTTCTCTCTCTAAAACAGTCGGAGGAAGGTGCTGATGCTACACGATCCCCATGGGTGACCTCGTGGTAGTTGATGCACTCGCACGGGGTCTGTGAGGTCTCGGTTCTGTCCCCTCTTTTGCCCCAGGAGATTCAAACCTGCATTTCCAAGGAGCAACAGCCAGCACATAAGTGACTATTCTTGGCCTGCAGCAGCCTCTGTGCCCTTGATTGAAACTCTGTTCTGTGGTTTTCTCCAAACAAAGGATGAAACTTTCCTTAGCAACAGTCTCTTGAGATCCTCTGTGTCTCCAGTGGGAGCTGGAAAAGGCAGAGTGACAGCGGGGGAGATGCGCCCAGACCGAGGGCCTGGTGCTGCTTCATCCCACCAGGAATTGTTCCTTTGAGCTGCTCTGAGCACCACAGCAGCTGTGAGATGCGGAAGGGTTAAACCAGCCCCGGAGCTGTGAGATAGAAGAGCCGGAGCTGAGATGGTTGCAGAGCTGGAGCCGAAGCAGGTGAAAGGTCAGAGCTGGCTGTGTGGGCTGGGAGCACAGATTAACCATTTCTTTTCATAAATGCTTCTTCTCACTGAACAAAAACAAGCCTGGCTTTAAATACCTAGAAACAGTAGTGTCCAGTCTCGGTTATGATGCTTTGGAAAAAAAGCAAGTTCTCAGCTAGGAGCAGGGGGAGCTGACACTGGCTTTGAGTCGCAGCTGGGATGTTCTGGGCAAGTGATGGGTTTGCAAGTGTCTGCATAGTGCAGGCATCTGCAATTCAGAGAGAGAACCTTGTGTTCCTTTTTCTCATGCTTACATTTGTTAACACCATTCAAATAAAGCAGATCTAAAGGCTTCTGTTAATAAAAGGGTAAACTCTGTAACCAGGAATGAGAGATGGCTTTTGGTCTGTATGGCAGAGTTACTAATTAGTTTTGTCTGGCATTTAAAGCAGCAGTTTGTAAATATATTCAGTTTTAGGCTTCTCATGGTATTGTGGAGATACAGTCTCTGCATTAGAAAAAGAAAGTAACTAACACTGGAGTCTCATAAATATTTACATTTTTGGGAAACTGCACTTCAGGAACACAGTTGCATAGTGACAACTACAGTGCTTTGCTTTGAGTTCCAATTCTGTGACACTCACACTAAGTTGCTTCTCACTTCCCTCTCCAGTCTTAATTTCCATTGGGAAAGTTACTGTTCTTGTTTTGTGCTGCTGTTAAAGGACTGGAGAGGTGAAAGGTTCAAGTGCTAAGAAAACATACGTGCATTCTTGATAGCTTAATATATTAAAAAAAAATCCATCCAATAATAGGGTGGTTCATGTCAATAACTGTGGCAACAGAACTTTTTTTTTTTTTTAATAAACTGTAAAACCAAAGGATCAACTGAATAAGAAATGTAGTTCAATATAACCCAGAAGTTTTATTTGTGAATTAGATGGTATTTGAGATGCTAAGCCACCATTAAGAGATCTGTCCATTATTAAAATGGTGCCTACTATTGAGAAATACCTCTTGGCTCTCTGAAGCTATTTAGTATAGGTGTTGTTAGGTTCAAGACTGACATTTCAAAGTTACTTAACCTCATGTGTTTGGCTTGTTGCCATGAAAATTAAGTTTCCATAAAAATAGCAAAATGTGAAATTGAGCGATCTCAGTAATCCTGAGTTAAACTTGAGAACAAGACCAATTGCCTTCCCGATAGTTTTTCCAGAATTAGAGTATCAAAACTTACCTGTCATGACTTCTTAGCAGACGTGTGGCAAGTTCAAGAAGTGAGCTGATGCTGATGGAAAACTGCACCTGCTTCACTGAGCCCAGTTCCTTGAAATCTCTGTGATGTCTTCAGTCTCTTGCTGCTGGGCTTTCCTGCTGGAGCTCACCATTTGGACGATTGTCTCAACAGAAAACGCTCGTTTACAGCACATTTTTGAAAAGTCTATAAGGCTGGATAGCTGTGTTTTCTTACACTGTATTGTGTTTTGTAGCATCCAGGTAGATTACATCAAAATTGTGCTTTTTGGGTATTGCTTTACGTGCTTTTTGGGTATTGCTAGTTTGCTATTGCTACTGCTGCTTTTTTACCTATGTTTAACTAGTTAGTGGACGCATACAGCACTGGAAGTTACCAAGTGTCCTCAATTTTGGATGTACAATATACGTTGCTTCACCAGAATATACCAAATATTCTTTCAACAATATTTTTTAATGTTCTTCTGATCCAATGCCTGAGAAAAGTAGTACATCTTTTTTGATATCTAAAACCCAAATTCAAAGAAAAATAATACAGTTTCAGACATAGTGTTACTTTTAAAACTACAGCTATGAGGACCATAGGTTATTTCCCACTTTTCTTACGCATTTGCTGTTTGTTTTTATCTGTTGGTAGTATTGCTTGTTGCAACTAGCTGTTGCTGCTAGTATTTTTTTCCACCTGGAGAAGTATATTGTGGCTAAGTTGCTTACACAAGCAAACTCTATATTATTTGTGTTGGCAATGTTGCAATAAACAATGTTTATGATTCTCTCCTGAGTTCAGTCTCACCAGAAAAAAGAATAGCTTCAAGTACCTCTGAGTTCTTCTTTTACACTTTAATCTTTTTATCACTGACTTTCTTATCTGAATCATTCTTTAGGGCTGCAGGGTTCTGGTTGATGCACGGGACAAACTGGGGATCCCTTGGCAGTACACAGAGAACGAGAAGCATGGAATGTTTTTGATGGCTTTTGAAAACAAAGCTGGGATGCCTGTGGAACCTGCCACCTTCCAGCTGTACGTACCTGCACTGGGCGCGCTGTGGAGAGATTCGGGAATCAAGGAAGCTTTCAGCCGCCGGAGCGAGTATCAGCTGGTGAGTACGTCCATCTGCACGGGGGGAGGAAAGCACTTCCCTGCTGCGTAAATCTCTCAGTTGAAAGATTGCTTGCTATGTGCAAGATTTAACCATCGTATGAGCTGTTTGTAGTAATACTGTAAATCGGAGCACTTCAGCAGCAAAAACAAGTGGTAATTGGAGCCAAACTTGAAAAACTACATGGCAGTAAGAGGGAGTGGAAAAGTGCGCGACTGGATAAACTGGAAGAGCAAGAGGAACCAAAAAAGGCAGGAATTGGTTGAACTAAAAATATTTTAGTAGCTCAGTAGGTCTGTTCATAGTGGGTCTCTGATGAAGGCACACTTAATTTGTAATTTTCCAGTCCTGCCAGCTTGCACTATATTGATACTGGCAAACTGTTCCTGCATGCAGATCTCTTCAAGTGAATGCAACACCCATTCCGGCTGCTGCTATTTGGCTGTTTCTTTTCATCCTGACGTCTGCAAGTGAAACTTGGATAAGAAACTGAAAGATGACAGTGAGCTTAAAAATGTGCTATCTTCGTTGCTTTCTTGTTATTAGGTTTTCATGTTCTTGTGCCAAAATAGCTGCACTTCTGGTATGGAATATGTTTCTGACAGCTGTTCATAATCCACTCCTTTTTCTTGCTATGTACAAGATGGAGATGCTTTTTTCTTTCCTTCTCTTCTTTCTTCAGTGATATGCTGTACTGATCCATGCAACTTAATGCCACTGTTACTAGTTTTTGGAAGATGGTATGGGATGATATCTAATAAAAGTATCTTTAGGACTTTACCATCTTAATGATGCTTTAATCTACAGGTAGAATTCTTTGTTTTGGGTGTTCTGTCCTCAAATTTCACTCAGCTTTTCTTTAAAAAAAAAAGCCAGTTAAATATGAAATTCCTCATGCCTGGAAATGTTATCAATGTTTAATTAGAGGAATTAAGTAGATGTTAGAAACATGGCTTTGTATAGTCTCCCTTAGACTCTTACAATGGAACTCAATATATCTATAGAAAAACTAGAGAAATTCAGCAGTGAAATTCTCATTGTTTGTTTGCTTGTGCTGCTCCTCTGCCTGGGTTCTCTAGTGTCTAATGGTGTAGATAAACTCATGTTGCAGCCCTCAGGTACTCATGCGTCTCCACTAATAAGATGCCTATTTGAGTCTTATATTTTTGAAATTTACCTCTGAAGTATCTTGAGACTGGTAAATGGCTAAAAACTAAATAAAATGACTAGGTTAAATTGTCGCAGGATGATTGTATAATCCTAATTTCCTTAGGCTAAAAATGGAACAATTTCCATGTTACAGCGTTGGGGATGGGGGAGGATGTTTGGGGGAGGGAAGATGATTAATTGTTCCATAATTTGTAGTGTCTGTAGACACAGACTAAGACTTTGCTGTTTTAAGTATTGTTCAAATGTGGAACAAAAAACTGGTTCGTGCCACAGGGAACTTGAATTTAACATGAGACAACTACTAAGAGAATCCAGTATAATAAGCAATAATTGCATCAGCAGCCTGTTCTGATTTTTTTTATTTCTCTGGGAAATGCTTTGATCAAGAATGGGTTTTGTTTTTAGGGGGAGATTCAGGTTGGAATCACGTGGGAGGTTCATTCCTGTACTGATTAGCAATAGAATTGCATCAAACTTGAAAAAAATAAGTCTAGCTTGTTGAATAAATAGCATTCCAAGAGTAGTAGGCCTACCTCTGCATTCTCTGGCTTTGAGAGCAGGATTAAACAGGAAATACCAAAAAATAAAAGAGCCCCACAAAACCCAAGCATACAGGCATGCAAGTGATCACTTAATGTGCTGTCATCTTCAATGTCATAGTATGGTTCTACCATGCATCTTTTTGGATGGCGTTCATATAACCTGTTTAATGTTACTGGGGCAACTGGAACTGCTGCAGGCACCAGAACTGGGATCTTGTCAATAGTGCAATGATATGGTGTGTGATCCTGCTGCCTGCACCTGTGGCACTGCCAGCTTGAAAATCCTGGGTGCCTTTATTTTACTGTGCAGGCTGCAACACCAGGAGGTTATAAAGTGTCTCAATTGTAAATCAAAAGCACTTCCTGCATCACTTTCTTAAAATGTAATAGATTGTTCTTAAGGATACAGATGCTGCTTCTGTATTGATCACCGAATAAATTATTAAGACCTTAATAACTTGAACAAGTTTCCAAGCCTTGCTTCTGGGTTCAGAAATCTGATTCCATGCTCATACAGGGATTAGCAGCAGTACAATTTATTTATTTATATATATATATATATATATATATATTTTTAAACAAACTAACAAAAAAACACCCCCAAACCTGCATAAATTTTCAAAGAAAACAGGTGGTTTAAGGAGGTGCCTTATTTAAACTTGCCTATGGTGTGTATAAACCCATACCTTCGTTTAGTTTAAACCCTTTCTGGATATAGACTCATGTAAATAAATAGAAGCCGGATATAGTGGACTGAGAAAATAAATCTTTTCTGAACCGATTTTAACTAAGGCTAAAGAAAAACTCTGCATCGGCACTCCCTTTCTTATTTAGTGTAAGAGAGCTATTAAATGAAATATATTTGGTTTGAACTGAATTTATTATCTTTATACTAGTGTTAAAATCATCACCAAAACGTGAAGCTTTACATTACTGTGATCTTTCTGAATGGTTCTGGACGATGTTTGAAATTGCAACCTTTCTCAGCACTCTGGTCTTACAGTTAACTGAACATTAGCTTTTTAAAAATTATTTTAGGTTCTAAGCCTCAGGATTCTATTGGTCTGCTTTTGAACTCTGTATTTC
Organism: Streptopelia decaocto; assembly: GCF_964273445.1. NCBI lineage: Eukaryota > Metazoa > Chordata > Aves > Columbiformes > Columbidae > Streptopelia > Streptopelia decaocto. The sequence goes on along the minus strand of NC_138668.1, from coordinate 2,883,835 downwards.
TCCAGGAAGCTGTCTGACTTTGTTTAAAAATAAAAAGTAAAACATGTTAGTTTGCGAACTAGAGCTGAAAATTGCAGAATATACAGGTGGCTTGCTATGGTCCGTAATGCCGAGCTTACCGACTGCCTGGGCAGTAGCAAACTTGTTGAAAGCAAATGGCTCTGACCAGAGCCCTGGACAATCTGAAAGTTGCTTCTCTGGGACCACAGAAGCCGCCTCTGGGCATTTGAGTGTTTTCTGCTTCGTATTCAGTGCCTGGAAGTGCTGGCTGTAGATCCCTGTCTGGGTCTTGGAGCATTTCAGAAGCGAGTGGGCGGATTCTGCAGTGGCAGGGTGCTTTTTTTTCTTCACTGTCTTTCTTAAAGCAGACTAACCAATTGAACTTTCTTTTCACAGACATCAGCCTCTCGCTTTCCCCGCCCCAGCCTGTCCCCACCGACCCAAGTTCCTCTGTTCCTTGTACGCAAGCCAAGTAGTTTGGGGACAAAAGCTTCATTGTATGTTTGGTTACATTGTCATGTCTCTGTCCTCGTTTTATTTAACAACTAGAATAGGAATTCCTTTGTAATCAGGATGTGATTCTTCTCCCTTCTCCTTTGCCCTCATTATCCTACCCCGTTTTCTGTCTGTATGTTAGAAAGGAATACATTTGTCAAATGTCTCAGCGTCCTGTAACGTTTGTTCTTTTGAGGTTGCCTGTGGTAGTTTGGGCACCTGGATGTTAATTCTTCCTTGCCAGCAGGTGGAGACAAATTCTATTTTGGCTTCCTCGGAGGTGGGACCTTGGGACTTCAATTGGGATTTAGCTGCAAGGATGGAAGCTTCTCCAGTTTGAGCCTAGTAACAAGTATTTTGGTATATTTGGGAAGTGAGGTGCACTTATCTGCAAGCCTTTTTGCACCCGTAAATGATGTTTGCTTTTATGTCACAAGCCATTGAGACTGAGGCCAGTGTAGGAATTGCTTTGGTTGGGTGGTTTCTGGTTTGGTGGGGGTTGTTTATGGTGGTTTTTGTTTCTATTTTTTGGTTTGGTTTTGTTTGTGTGTTGTTGTTGTTTTCTCCCAGGTCTTGACTGGGACAATGTTAGAAACAATTCAATTTTGTTTTAATCTGCCCAGAACAAACAAATCTGAAGCAAGGTTAACTACTGCTTTGACTTCTTGCAATTTGGGATGCTTCATGTCGTTGTGGGTAAGAATGGGACAAGTAGGGCCTGTCAGGCAAGAAACTGATACTTTTTGTCGTGGTCAGAACATATAAATATTGTGCGCTAATGACAAGGAGCAGATCTGCAAAGGCCATCACCTGGCTCCATCAATTCTTAAAGCAGAATTGACATTTCTCGTCAGTTTTTTTAAATGCGCACAATTTTTTTTTTAAGTCTTGTTTGAATTATTATACTGCTTCACTTCAAAATACCAAGTCTTTCCAGCCTGTAACTATGTATTTCAAGAGCTCCTGAACTTCTCCTGTGGTACAAGTCGTATTCTCATCTCTCCAGCATTGATGGGGCTGTTTACTCTGAACTCCAAAGCCTATTTGCAGTTAAGGCATCTGTGCTGAGTTATTCACATGCAGCCCGTGGCTTCTGACTTGCGCTTAGAGATACCAGCTCCTCTTCATACAGAAAAGGGCATGACCAGCCAAGGAGGCTGCAAAAGGCATCTGTTTTAATGCAATTATTCTTAATATACAGAATATATTCATGATTCATCATTATTGACGTATTATTATTACTGTTCATGGCACTGTTGGATTTCTAATGTTTTAATAGCTCCTTCAAAAAAAAAAAAGTGTCAGCATTAATGGGAGTAGTGGTTCCTGAGAGGAAAGTAAGTAGCTTGCAAATATAGACAAAAACTTACTACTGTGTCCAGAGTTATTTTTAGATCTGTGCACAGGGAATTGTATGGAACACTTCCAGTAATACTTCAAATACTAAGAGCCTCTGAAACCTTGGATGTGGGAAGACTCTGGAAAATGTTTTAAAGACCCTTTCTTTGATATCGCTTCACTGTTCTGTGAGTGTTTGGGGTATGGAGGTTTTGGAGATATTTGTAATAGGACACGAGTTGCTCCCCTATAAATTAACTATGTGGTGGGCTTTTTTTTTTTTTTTCTTCCAAGCAGACCCTTGAAATAAATTGAAGTGGTTAAATTATGCCTGCCAGCGCAGATAGTGTGCTGGAAATGTTCTGTAGTGTACAGCCTGCTCCTTGCGTTACTATGGTTTTGTTACTGCATTTTCCTTATGCAGCTGTGTGTTTTGGGAAGTGTGGAGGTGAAGCTCTAATCATTGGCATCAATTCTTGACTTAAAGTGGACACACTGTTGCTTAAATGTCTTTATTTTGGTAAATACTAGATATGGCAGTAATGTAGGATGATCAGGAGTTAGACAATACACCAGCTGCTGTTGCATATGGAGCCTATGTGGCAGCATTTGACCGGCACTACATTGTGAATTGTGAATTGAGAGGCTGGGCAGCAGAGTACGGACTTGACGAGAGGAGTGTGTGACTTTTGAAGTGGCGTCTTAGATGAAATCCGCAGCAGTGGGGTCCCTTTCATCAGAATTCTTCAGTACGCTTTAATAGAGATTTCTTGGATTCTTAAGTAAAATGTTTCCACTGATAATTTGTCTTTAAGATGCTTTAAGAGTAGATTTAGCCTTAAGAGCGTTTGAGCATTTTGCTCTTCTCCCAGCATAAATGCCATTGTGCCTGGTATCAGCAGAATGCACTTGCTAACGCGCTTCCTCCTGAGGAAGTACCGAGCGTCACAGCAACTCCAGCTTACACAATTGCCCGTAACACAGAAATGAGCTTTTCTTTTTGCAAACTACTGTTTGAATATGAGCTTACACAGGAGACATTGCGTATTCTGTAAGGAGGATTTTTTTTTTTTTCCCAGAGCCATGAAACTCTCATATTTCATCTGTGAAATCCATTGGGGCTTGACCAATGCTGGTGAGATGTACAAAGGAAATAGCCGCACTGTTCAAAGGGCCAGCATGGGAAATCTTGTCACCATTTAATGCACGTAACTGGGACTAGGTGGCAAGTCTTTGCCAAATGGCTTTTGAGCTTTGCTTGGGTATCCCTGTTTTGCAGAACTCATGTGAAAATAAGTTATTGCTGGGGAAGTTATGTGGATTTTTAAATTATTTTTAATTTTCTAGATCTGGATGGGACAGAGCAGTCTGACACTAGTGCTACAAACCAGAAACTCATGTTTGCTGTTGCTGAGCCTTGATATTTTGTAATTACATAGTGTTAGTGCTGAAAGTCAAGTACATCTGTGTCTAACAATGTTATATGAATTTTTTTTTTACAGTTCATTGTGAAGCTGTGCATGGTAAATAGGCCTGTTTTGAATTAGCTGTTACACTTAAGGAGCGATAGTGCTATATAACCTAGCCTTCCCTTACATTTGCCACTTATTTGTTGTTATAAAAATAACAGTAATAGTCTGTTATAATCAGATTTTTTTAATAATTCCAAAATAGTGGCTTAATCTGACATGTCATATTAACTTAAACGATTGTTAATTTGCAGGCTTTAACTATGCAGCTTGAATAATATCCTGTTCTGGAATCATACAGCAGGGTGACTTGCGGAGATGTTTCTCTTAAGTTAAATATCTAGGCTAGGTTTTATGCCAGTATTGTGGCAATTAAATGCCATAGGTCCAGATTTAAATTCTCAGTTCAAGTTCTGTCCTCTAATTCCAAGACCTCAAAAGTTTATGGTCAAATTATGGAGTTTGGCTCATCTTTGTTCAGCAAAAGGAGTTAATTGCTTGTGTAAGTATAACAGTGCAAAGCATCGTGGCTGGTCCGTAGTAGGAAGGATTAGCAGTTGGAGTCCCTGGCTTCTAATCCTGACTCTCAGACCAAATAGGAAAAATTTCTTCAGATCAAAGTCTCAAGTAAGACCTCTCAAACAAAAGTGGCATTTTGTTGAAGGAGGTGAGAGTTAGTGAGTTATAGTTTGGGTTTTATTAAAAATTGAGAGGTAACATAAAGCAAAAAGCAGCTGGAAACCTTTGCACAAAACTCTGTGGATATTGGCTAGTGCTGTAGAGCTTGTCAGTTTGCATCTGCAGAAGTTAAATGCTCTGTCTCCTATTATATTTGCAGTATTCTAAAAATAAATGCTCAAATGAGATACGTTAATGGGCCTGCTGCCACCAGCAGAGCTCCTTGAGCAGTCTGACGTTTGGCTGTGCCAGCGCGAGGGTGTCTTGGCAGTCACCGAGACGCGAGCTCAGGACTCAGCTGGAGCAGGAGGCAGAGCTGCCGATGCCTTCAGAGCGCGTTGTCTGTCACCTACGCCAAGGAATGCTTCTCTTGATAATCTCAATTTTACTTTAAGTGCCACTGAGACAGAGGTGAGAAGAACTTGGATTTAAAGTAGGCTGGATACGAAACCATTTAGAGAATCAGAGGTCATAAACAATTTTACATCGCAATGACGCACTGCAATTTTACACTGCAAATCATTTTGAATTCTAGCAAAATCCACTTGTGCAATATCTTTTCTCAATGATAGAAGCCGCTCTCTCAAGCAGAAACATCTATAGAATGCTGTGTGATGGGTAAAATAGTTATTAGCTGTTCTTAAATACTTCTTGCTATTGGAAGGAAATAACAAGAACCGGAAAGGTCGTGAATTATGACCTTTTCAAAACACCGCAAATGGAAAAGTGTCAGAGAATAGCAATTTCTTACAGTACCTACCTGAAGTCTCAACCAGGGATTAAAGCCCTCTGTACTAAGTGCTCTGTGGAAAAATAAAAGGATTCCTGCCATGAATTGCTCCTGGCCTTAGGTTATGACTAAATGCAACAGCTGGATGAAATGTAGCCTGCATGGAACTGGGAGGATAAGTTGGAAAGTAATGAGCAGATCATACATAATAAATAAGTGGATAATAAGAAATTGATATGCCTACCATATGGGAACTGAGATGGACGCTGAATCAAAAGAGCTGTGCTACTGGCTCTTCTAGTGCTCTGCTAGTGAATTCCCAGCACTCCACATTTTTTCCTTTTTTTTTTTCTTTTTTCTATGTAAAGATTAAAAACTTATGACAATATCACGTCTAAAGGCTGTAAAATGTGCAGTGTATTAACACGATTGATGCCCTGCTGTCTATGCATACCGAAAGGTTGAAATTCAGACTTTGTGTGGTCCTGCTTTTTAAATTTCAGGCTCTTGGAGGTAGATTAAAAAGCCTAGGATTTTTTATGGTGCTCTGTAAGGCTGCCTGTAGGAGTTTTTGCTTTTGGCCCTTGGATGCCAATAAATCTTGACTATATTCTTGGTGTGGTTAAGGTGAGTGAGAGAAACAACTTCATAGATGCAGCTCCCGTGTTGAAAATTAATTATGGGAATTTGCATATTGCCTTATGATTGCCACTTTTTTTGGTAGAAATGTTTCTTTCCACTCATGTATTTTATTAAGAACAATATTTTTTTGTCTTTACCTCTTAGTCATTGATCCCATTGGATAAATGTCTGGGTGCCCCACAAGATTTACTGAATAAATACTGTACTCATCCTTGCCTCTGTATGCGTGTGGTAGTGGTTAGAGTTTGATGTCTTACCTCCAGCAATAGCACTGAAACACAAAATCGAATGTTCTTAGACTGGAAAAGTCCTTTTGGCTCCCAACTCTTGAGAATAAATGCCACCCTGCTTCTGGAAAGGAGCTTTAATTTTATTATGCATAAAATAATTAGAAAAAATACTCAGTATGCCTGTCTTTACAGAATTGTTGTTCTAAGCCCTAATTAGCACTACTCTAAATCTTGCAGGACTGTATTGAATATAAGGATTTGTTCAGAGCAAGTACAGCTGTAATTAATCTCTCCATTCCCATCAAGAAATGCTGGCACATGCTGTGAGAAACAAGGAAGGAAACTTTCAGTTCAGGCTGTCTGAGCCAGTACCCAACTGCAGCTAAAAACCACTGGAGTGATCTCTTTATCCCTTCCTAGTGTGCAGGAAAGGCCTGGGCAGAGACAAATCCAACCCAGTGAGCAGCCTTTAGCTTTTGATTTTGCTGTTTAATTTCATTTTCGGAAAGTTTCTAATCGATGTCAATATTTCAAGATATTTCAAAATTGGCAACTAGTAGCTCTATAGAGATTCCCAGTAATGAGAATGTATTCCAGAAGTCTGAGCAAGTTAAGTACATTTAAAGATGTAAAGCTCTTTGTGTGACTGAGGGAGACTAAGAACGAGTTCCTACTGAAATTTGGTGGAAGCAGGAGAGAGCTCATTTACTGAGTAATGAGCATACGCATAGGTTAAAAGTGTAGTGGCACGAGGACAATTTTCATTCTAGCTGCAACAAAATACCTGCATTATGCAGAGACATATATGCTAATATTTATCTGTTTACACTGAAGTCTAAAAAGTATCAGAGAAAGTAGTTTCTCTTTGAAGAGCTTCACTTGTCAGGCTGGTTTCAACCCTTTAATCCAAAGATATAGCTGAAATGGAGACATATATTTGTATTCCCATGATACAGGTTCTTGAAGTTTTTGATGTGTTAAAGCTGTGTTCACTTCAAGATCCAACAAGGACTGGTGTAGCTGTGTAAAAGAGAGGGCTTCTGCTGCTTCCTATGCGCTATATTAGCAGCTTTCTGACCCTATGCTGGTGTCAGGAAATTGGGTGGAGAAAAATAAAAAGGCATTGCAGAAGAAGAGGTGAGTGCTTTTGTTAAACCCATCTCCCTGACGTGGCTCATTGTGCTCAGAAGGGCGGTGCTGACAATACACATCAGAAAGTTCCAGTTTTACAGGTCAGCCTTCTGCACCTCATTTGTATGTTCTCTGTAGTAATTCAGCTTTCTTTCGTATTGGTACCAGACCTTGTCCTCTCTGTCTAGAATCGGGACAGCAAGCAAGGGTGACCTCAGTGGCTTTCCAAATTCTCTAAAATGTTTCCTTGAGGAAAAACAGAGTTTACAGCTTGGATTTTTCAAAGAGGCCACTGAATTTAATAGGATAATGGGTGATGAATGCTTTCAAGCCTTCCTGAATATCCTAGTTTATAGGAAGCTATGTAGAATCAAGAACAAGTAATAGGGGCGTATGAGCAAATAAGCAAAACATTAAAAACTAGGTGTGTTTTCACGAGGAAGTCTTACTGGCATATCTCCTGGATTTTTATACTTAGAACAGATATTTGGAATTGTTTTTAACTAGTCGTGCTGACAATAAATTATGTTTAATGAGCCTGTTCTTTAAAAGACAAGACCCGTCAGAAAGCTGAGAAGGAAAATGCAGGTATGATAGGTAGCGATAACTTTCATGGTTGGCAATGTTGCATTCTTGTTAGCCATCCAAATCTTGATGCTTTTGCAGTGGCTTCTTGAAAAGATTTTCTTTAACCTACTTCTGTTATCTTCCCCTGCTCCTGCTGTCTCCCCGACATGCCTGCTCTGCCTTCAAACATGGATTGGTGTGCTCAGTACGTCGTGCAAGGACAGAGCTTAATTCAGGCTGGAGCTCTGATAATCACGGTGAACAATAGGAAATGGTGGTTTAGGGAGTTCTGCTTTGTGCTGTGCTCTTGCTTATGTTGGCACAGCTGTTTTTTGGAAGCTCTGCTGTAAATTGGGAAGCTTATCTGAGGCAGAATGCGCCCCTATGGCTGATTGTACACGCTGTGGGCTTGGTGGAGGAGCAAGCAGCCGCCATTGCAAGTGACCACAAGTCACCGCAACCCACGGTTTGCCAAGGAATGATGGCAGTGTCTTTATTTACTGATCCTTCATCCAAGCAATGGTTCCCGTCCTCGTAAATCTTTCCTGATAATGAAAGAAGATGCCTGTACCTCAAGGATGCTGTTTAGTTTTTCAGATGTTTGTGCTCAGAGTTTTTAGAGTATCTGGAATGTTTGCATACTGTTCAAAATTAAGGCTGTTTCACAGCCATTGACTGTAGAGGAGGAGGTGAACAGAGGGAGGAAAGAAACACAGTATTGGAGGTGTTCATAGATCGGATGATTTAAGGATGGATCTGAACATGATCATGCTCCAGAAAAATCTCCGAAGGTTCCATACTGCCACAAACCAACCAGCTGATAGTTGAACACTAAAGGAAGGAGCAGAGCTCTTGTGTTCTCGAAGGAGAAGACTGAGCTTAGCTCAGTACTCTGTTTCTCCTTTTTCAGAACCTGCATGAACTGGGAGGGCTCTCTGTTACAAAGGCAGAAGGCAGCATGGGCTCCACCTTCTCATTAGTTTGCAGCTACACTTAAAGCAGTTCTGTGGAGTAAACCTATTTTGCTCTACTATTGACTTATTATTTGGGGGAGGGGAGGAAAACTTCTTGGAAACATCATGCAAGATTTTCTGTTTGAGAAAGTGGAAAACATGTTTCTCTGAGAAGTAATTTATTGACACCTTTCAAATGTCTCCTCTGTATACAACACAGATTCCTGCAGTTCAGACTGTGGCAGACTTGTGCTTCACTTGGCTTTACTCCTGAACAAACTGTTGGTGTTTGTCCTTAGAAGGTCCGTTCTCCACCCCACCCCCAAAGCCTCTTAATTTGACTCGCTTTCCTTGAGATTCACTTAATTCTACTTTAGAAAACTCGCTAAAATCTCAAACTGAAAAAATGGTGGTTTATTGATGGTACCCTTTCCCATTTAATTCCATCTCTGAATTCTGTGTATTTAAGACTTTGATCAATCTAGTTGCAGTCTGGTCGGACTACAGTACTGAATCAGTAATGCTGTTGGATGTGGGCAGGAGGCGAAAGAACCATCTTCTCTATCCTTTTTTTGGTTCTCTGTCTCCCAGTCCAGCACATTCATTCGCGCTTACAAGGAGTTCAGATGGCCATCCACGTGGCTGGACTGTTTCCCTCTCTGCTGTTCAGTAGGATGTGACCAGGGCTTTAATTAGGATTATTTTTTTAATAGGCTAGTCTGCTCAACAGCTTGTAGAAGTTTGTTAAACACACTTTAGTTTCCACTGTGACTTGATTAATTTACATGTGTAGATGAGGCCTTAAGGATGGAAGCTTACTCACTTATTTCAAATAGCCTATTTTATCTTTAGATTTGTTTTTAGATGCGTATAGTTCTTAATTTGTATAAATCATATGCACATGAGGGTTGGAAAAAAATAAAGCTTTCCATTTGATACAAGACTGCAAGGTTACTTGTGGGCTTTTCCTGCATGGTGAGTCATTTCTAATAATCCTGAGCTTCAAGTTAGTAGCTTTATAATGATTGATGACTGATGGACTCGGCTGTAGATGCACATGAAAATAGGATGGAGTTGCACATTAATACAGCTGTGGTTCATGCAGTTACCAGCCCCATCTCACCTTGTGAGTCTTCACTCAGGGATGTTTGGTCCTTTAGTGAATCAGTACCTGAACAGCTTTAATTTTCAGCTTGGGTAAATCCATTCCAATTTTGGTTACTTAAGTGTAAGCAATGATGTGAGTTGGATGCACTGAAGTGAAGAATGCAGGAAAAGCAATCCTGAATGTTTTGAAAGAGAATGAATTCTGGAATTAAATAAAAAAGAAGTTTATGTTGCTTGAAATCTTCATACTAAAGTATCAATAGTGCTATGGTTTCAGTGCAAATTTAGAACAACTTCCCTTCTCAGGCCAAAACGACCTTCAGTAGAGGAAAGAATATTTGGGATAATTGATATGTCATGACTGGATAAAAAGTGTTTTGAGTTAATGACTATAAATCAGATCACAGAGAAAAATTGACATGATTGTGAATGGAAACTGAAATTTATTTCAGATTGCCAAGGGTGGTTTGAGGTTCACTATCGCTCATCTGCTGGACTCAACATGCAGCGTCAGCACTGCAGCTGGAGAGCTGAGGTTATAGGGAGGGCAGCGACTTCTCGAGTGAAACCCAAAGTGCAGCTGTGAACTAATGAAATCAATGTTCTCGGCATATGGCGTGAGACAGCTTGATCACTAGTGATATAGGAATCTACAGGTGCGTGCAAAGGTCAGGCTTTGTAGAAGGCAATGCCAATTTGAGTGCAAACGGGAGGTGTTGAGTAGCTGCTCGGAGCAAGCTTGTGTACATGGTGAAATGCGGCTGATCGGAGAGGTCGCTGGGAAAGCAGACACAGTAACAGCTGGCAGAAACGGGGCACTTCACAGTTCAAAGTTGGTCAGTCTCTTAGAATTAACAAGTCGCAAACTGCTATTGAAAAAGGAGAAGTTTTTTTGTTTCCAGGGCAAATATTTTTGTAAGTCAGACATGGAAACTGGCTTGAGGAGTCCCTTACGCTTGCGAGCCTCGTGTTCTGTGTAGCTGAGTGCTGAGGTAATGGGCATGGGGAAAAACTTCAGAGCAATGTAAGCAAGGTGAAAGTTTTGTTTTCTGCTCTCCACTGCCTACACACTTGGTTTTATAGCAATCAAACTGTTAAATGGCACATCTGAGTGCAACCGAGACTTAACTTGCATGTTACCTCGGTCTGCTTTCCACCTGAAGCCTAATTTTCTAATACTCAGCAGCTTTCTGAGTCTTGCCAGACTGTATCTTTTTTTGCATCTAATAAAGTCATGGTTGTATAGAGACAAAATTAGAAAATATATTTTTTTTAATAAATTGTGCGGGATAAATGACTTTTTCCAATACTTACAGTCACCTTAACAGCAGATGTAGACAAATTTCACTAGAACACATCTGAGCTGACATCTCCACAGAAAGTGGTGCATTAGAGCACTCTGCAACAAATGCTTTGGTGTAGAAACAGAGTAGGAAGCATCATTCTTTGAGATACTCAAGGTTTTGCCTGTTATAAATGCGTTTGAGTTGCTTAGCTTTCCAGCTGGCCACCTGCCATGGAAAAGTCCGAGCTCAACATTCTCTCATGGCTGGTGTTAGCTGTTTTTTTCAGCCCACGAGATCTAAGATATTTATTTCCCATCCCTTGATCTGATAAGATTTGAAAGGGAAACTCACTGGTAAACTTGTGATTTAGTCTTGATCAGATAGTCAGCACTGCTGACTAGATTAAATCATAAGGTAATTTTTTGTTGTTGTTAGTGTCTGTTCTAGTTCTGCAGATGTCTTCTGGAAACAAAGCAAGGTTCAGGTTTGCATACTGAGCTGCTGAAAACAAAGCGTCAGACCAGGGTCACATAATAACGTGATTGTGCATCGTTCCTGGTGATTCGTAAAAACATCCAGTTGTTTCTAAATACTGATGTGTTAGTTGGATTTTTTTTCTTTTGCATGGCAGCTGCCCACTGAAAATAAATGGGATAATTTGCTAGTGATTGGCCAGAATCTTCCATTTCCAGCTCAGGACTTTGTTTTAACTGTGGCAAGATTGCTGCTTTCAGCTGCCGCCTCGTGCGTTTTACCCGGCTGTGCTTGGAATGAGAAGTCGAGCTGGCGTGCGTAAGTTCAACTACACGGAGAACCTCCGGTGGTGGAGATGAAAGGCTTCTGGCAGCAATTTCAGACAATGCCGGCGCTCAGACAGTTGGCAGGGAAACAGGAAGGAATCCTTTCATGGGATGCTTTTGACTAGATCTGTCCTCCTCCCGTGCCAGGGTGAGTGTGCGAGCTGGGCACACCGCTGATGTTGGATACAGTGATCAAACTTCTATTGTTTAAACAAAACTGTTTCTTCCACGTTAATTGGGTGTGTATGTCCTTAGATCTGCTCCTTGAATCTTGCTAGCTACTAGTCACTGAAGGCTAGGAAATGCTAAATCGCTGGAACTAACCTGCAAGACTGGTCAAGGATTTCTCTAGAATTAACAAAAAGGCACAGTGCAATACAAAAAGGTTAAGTTACTGCCTCTTTGTGTTTTGTGGGTGGCCATTTTTCTGTTTTCTCTGCTGTTTGCACCTGCTTTTCTGCCAGTCATTGCTGCTGTTCCTGCTTCACAGATTTGCAATGAAGAGACAGTAAGTAGGAGTAAAATCAAAACAATAGGTGTTTGCGTTAATGTTTCTTGAAGCTTATAGTGTAGGATGAGCCTGCCTTAGTTTGTTACAAGAAAATAGTTGAGACAAATGGACAGAATTGTTAACATAGTATCAAGAGTAATTTATGTCGTCTACATCCTGTTGATGTAGAAACACCTAGAATTTCAGGGAAAAATGTGACTTCTTTTCCCTTGCAACACTTTGAGAAAGACTTGCTGTATTTCATTGCTGGGAAAAGCCAACACGTGTAGGAGTTGCCCTTTGCCACAAGAACGCTGCTCCTATTAAGAGAGTTTCTTAGCTGTAGGTTTAGAATTTCACTGGGTCACAGGGATCTGCAGTTCTTATCACTCATGTTGGAGCTCAAATTAGCACAGATTTTTGGGAAAAAAAAAAAGAAATAACACCTACTTTTTAATCCATGAGCTATAAAGCATACAGTTTGGCCAGTGTGTCTTGTATCAGAGCAAGATGAGCTTATAGAAAGTCATCCTGACTTAGCCAAACACATTTTTGCATTGCCTGTTTGTAGTGAGCTGGCAAGTAACTCATTTTTAAAATCTTTTCAAACTTTAACATCTGATATCTACACTGTACGAGTAGGCAGTAGAAAGAAGAGGTAGCTTTTAGAAGCAGCTTGAAACCAAATGGTACTTTTTGTAGTCGGTATGTTTGTAGGGCACAGATAGCAGCAACTTGGATAAGCGCTGGAGCTGCTGGACGGGAGCCAGTAGCTCAGTCTGTTGTTAAGGAGGAAGTTAAATAACAGAGACGTTCAATAGTTAGAATTCTGTGTGGCTTAAATAAGGAGAAGTGGTCAGTCTCTGCCTTGGAACTGGCGATTCAATGAAAAAAATTAATGTTCATCTTGTGACAATAGATTTCAGCACCCAGACGGGATGTAGAATATCTGTAGAGCAGAATTACGATGTAGAATGGGCACGAGGATTTCAGGGCAATTTAGGTTACTTCAGCATCCTTCTGAGTGAATTCGTAACAAGCACAGACTTGCTTATCTCCTTGGAAAATAATACCTAATTCATCAGCTGTCACAGGGGAGAGAACACACTTTGGCTGGAGTTAATGTGTTGTTACCAACGAGGCTGAATAGAAATGCAAATTTAGATGTAACCTGTTGGAAGAGCCTGCAGGTTCAGGGAGAGGGGTTGTTTGTTTATGGTTGTGTAGTTTATAGTTTCTATTTTAACCCTGCATCTTGGGGGTTTGTAAAGCACTGCTGTTTCACTTCCCAAAGTTACATGGATTTTAGTGGCAGGATGTTTTCACCTGCTCGTTGTGTCCTGTGGGTCTCACAAGAGCGTTTTCTGTGTGTCTCTTTGCTGGTGAGGTTTGGGTACTGAGATTAGAACCCAAAAACGTGGTTGACCTAATGTCTCCAACAGTTCCTAATGCTAGTCTCCTGGTTATTTTATCCTCTTACAAGTTAGCACTAGTATTGCCCTGTGTCAGTATGTGTCTTTAACAGCCTTCATGGAATAGTACTGTATGTAAAGGTGAACTTCGGATGGAATTGTGTGTCAATGCTTTAAGTCCATCCCATTCGTGTATTTGGGATGTTGGAGGGTAAAGGTTGTGAGATTTCCTGAACTTATTTCTGGTGTCTCCTGTGTTTTTCAGCGCTACAGCTGAATGTTTTACAGCTCCTGGATGGAGAGTGGGATACAAACACCACTGTTCTTTTCATTCCAATCACTGTTGCTTTCACCTTGCAGATTCAGCTGCAGTCTGTACAGTTACAGTACCCATTTCTGTGTGTTCTGCTGTATTTGTGGGAATCTTGTTAGATCTGTATTATATGCTTCCTTGAAATCTAACGTTTCCTTCCTGTGTGGTTTAATTCGTCATCTGAAACAAGCCAAGACTGACAGGTCTACCTTAAATTGTCCACTCTAAATTTAGCAGCTAGGGACAGAATGATCAGGAAGGGCTAAATTAATATTATGTCAAAAGGGCCTTGGGACAAGGAAAGGAAAAAAGCCAATTTGAAACAGAGGGTCCCCTTTCAAGTCTCTTAGTTCAGAGCAGAATTTAGAGGAACTGCTTTTCAGGAGGAAAAGTTTGAAATAAGCGTGTATTTTAGGGAACGGGACAATAGGATGTTTCATTATAATTTATGATCTAACCAACTATCACTTTGAATAACTGGCTGAGGATTAAAGCAACAAGTTGATAAATTCTAGCCTTGTGGAACATTTCTTCTTATTACCGAGTTTCCCTGGTTATTTTAAAGCAATCTACATATGATCTGTTGTGCGTTTATTTTCATGAAATAAATACTGCTTGGGCACTCTGCCCAAGTGTTTTCTGCTTGCTTTTTGCAATGAGGCTATCGCTGGCAAAGGAAGTGATGCCAGATTAGTTATAATATTTCTTTAGGGAGATTTATGTGCTATGAACTTAGGCTGAAGGGACAGAGATATTAAATTCAGCTAGTTATTTTCATGGTAACTATTTTGGTGCTAACGTTAAGATAACATTCATAGAGCACAAAATACATAGAATAGTATGGAATAAATATCTCTTCTTAATTTTGTGGGGTTTGCCCCTTGAGAATGCTGTGTTCAAAATAACGTAGGATATAAAAGAGCTTCAGAGCACTATTTCAGGAAGAAAGAGTATATGTTTACATTTTACTGCTCCTGCCTTTATCTTCCACCAGTCAGTTTTTAAGCAAATTGTACTATTTTCTCTGACTCCACCAAACTTTATACTGCAAATAGGGCAGTTTTAAAAAAAATATAATAGCAATTTTTAGAAAAATAATCCAATAGCGATGCTGCCTTGTGGAACTTGTGGGCTCGTTTTCGGCCCTCGTGTTTGTGTTTCTTGGTTCCCAGATGTGCAGTGACTCATCCCACTGAACAATGGGAACAGCAGCTCTTATTCCTTCACTTGGTCCCAGTTGGCAAAACTGTTACTCAGAGGATGTGTATTGCAGAGGGAGAAGAGATTAGCAGTGAGAATTGAATCATCCAAGCCTTTGTGGTAACTCTTCTGCAGTGAGCAAGATGTTAAGGAAGACTTATGCTCTATACTATGCTCTCGTGCATTAAAAAGGGGTAACTGAATTCTGTGAAATTCATAACTCGGAGGGTGGTGTTCTCTCCGCCACCATCGTCATGGAGAACACAGGGCATGGACGGAAGACAGCATTGTGACATTTTAATTTAGTATCAATTAGAGGAAAAATAAAATAGCTGGTTTGTACCAACAGCAAAATAGATGATGGTCATCTTGGGCTTTGTTGATGTAACCTTTGAAATGTGAAATATGCTAGTAGACTATCCATTGAAAATAAAACTGAGAAATGTCAGTACGGATGCGCCTCACTGCCACACTTTGGGGTGACTGGGACAGAATGGTGCTTTGTATCCAAGTACTGTGCTGGCTGAGATGAAATCATGTCTTTCAGATTTCAAGAAGCTTATTTATGTATATTGTTAGAATATCTTTTAAAATGAAATAGTGTATTAACAGGGAAATACAAGAAGATTTGGGTCTTTTTTTAAATCTGAAAAGAACAGCTCAGCAATGTTCTATGAATGTGATTGATCTGGGAAAGTGTCCTGAGCTGCCACAGTTTTTCTTGACACACCAACCTGTAAAATATTGACACATTTGACCTGGTCCTTTTTTGTTTGTTTAAGTGAACGCACCATGATGTGATTACCTTTAAGTATTTAAATATAGTGTAATTAGTTTAAATAGCTCTGATGGCTTCCATTTCTATTTTGCTGCTTGCAAGCATAGTTCAAAATGGATTGCAATGTTCAAAAAAGCTATATTTTTTTTTTCACTAGAACCATTAAAGTAGTACAATTGAAGTCATCAATCTGCATAAAAATATTTTTACTTTCTGTTGAATCAATTGCAAATATTTGCTGCCTCTGCTATAGGAAGTCATGCTAGTGAACAAGAAATAACTGGAAAAGGAGAGCGTTTGAAGTGCTAAGCCAGCTTTTGAATGCATTTGACTTTGGAGAAACCCTAAGAATTTGCACTGAAAAAGCCAAACCAGCTTGTTTATGGTCAGTGTCTTCAAGAGAGAATAATAGTTCAACATTAGAGGGGCAGCTGATACTTTTTTATTGTGATACTAATTTGCTTTGATTGGAAAACCTGCCTTGATGAACAATTCATAAACTGTGTGTGTATGTGACGTTTTGTGTATGTATGTATACACACACACACGTGTTTGTGTGTGTATGTATAATACCCGAAGCGTGAAATAGCTTTGCATAAATAATAATTTACCAATAGAATTCAAAATTGCATCTTGATATAAAAAACAAAAGAGCAGCTTGATATAAAACTAAATAAATTTGACTTCTAGATCTAATGAATATTGCTACCTGTTTTCCCTGGATGACAAGGAAAAAAATGAAAAGCTAAATGAATGTTCAGCTAATACAATTATTCTGATGAAAAACACTAATACAAAACAGTCATAACACCTGGAGTTTCCATATTTTCCTAATTTAAATACACGACAAGTTATTCATGCAGTGGTTTGGGGTTCTCTCCAGTTGTTCTGTGCTGGATGAACTGAAATATCCCACGCGCTTCCCAGAAGGAACCAGCTTTTCCGTGAATCAGCCTGAGATGCAGAGCAAGGTCACTGGCCGAGTCTGCGGGGCAGGAACTGAATCCCCAGCTCCATGGGCCAGAGCACAGGACTTAATCAGGGAATTAATCATCTCTGAAGTTGTGGGGTTTGAGAGTGTGTGTGGGAAGGTTGTTGTGGTAGTTTGGCTTTTTGTTTTTTCCTCCCTTCAGGTTTTTGGGCTTTAACGTTTTGAGCTTTTTCTTAACTTCAAACCCTCCAGAGCTTGTGAGAGATTTGTTGTTTTGACTGGAAACAGATATTTTGGTTTAAGTACTGGGTGTCTTTGAATTCCGAGCTAGAAGAGAATATTCAGACATCTTCAGATATGTCAGACCATGCATATGGTGTTCACACCTGTTCCAGCAACCTCACTTGGTTACCCAGCCATCCAAGTGTTTTGCAATTACTGTTTAAAATTTCCCAGGATGAATTATTTGGCTTAATTGCAATGTTAGGAAGAGCTCTATAAGAAACCAGTGAAGCCTAATTTCCTTCAACCACTGCAGAAATGAACATGTTATTTTTTTTCATTAATCAGATTATTTTGTTACCTTACTATAAATGTACACGTTGTAAAATGGATTGATGCGTGGGGCAGGAAATGGGGGAGGCGGAGGCCGTAAATCAGGTGAACTCGCTGCGTGTCCCCGCGGTTGACGTGCAGGCAGCTGTTTCCTGCTCGGCGTGGGAGGGCGCAGAATCAGCGAGGGCTCTTCCAGCAACCCGCTAGAAAATAGGAACAAGTCGTATCGGAGCCGGCCCGTTCCAGCCTTGTCGCACACCGAAAAGCGTTTTGTAGAACAAAGCACAGTGGAGAGAGGAGGTTTCTTTTGTAGCTTCAGTGACCTTTTCTTTTTGTGCTCTCCCAGCTCTTAAACATGACTAACGCTGTACAGGAAGGCCTTTTCTCTTATTCATGCACTCTGTGATATCTCTTCTGGTCCAA
Organism: Streptopelia decaocto; assembly: GCF_964273445.1. NCBI lineage: Eukaryota > Metazoa > Chordata > Aves > Columbiformes > Columbidae > Streptopelia > Streptopelia decaocto. The sequence goes on along the minus strand of NC_138668.1, from coordinate 2,866,307 downwards.
CAGTGCCAAAAAATACAGGAAATTACTTTCACCTTATGAAAATTCATGTTTGTAAGGAAGCTCTTAGAGCAATTGTTCTTTGGAAACTTCCCCCCAACCAAAAAGTCACCTCTTCTGCCAGCGAACCACCGTAAATCTGTTATGATACATGGTAGCTTTTTGCAAAAATGCGTGTTCTCTCTCCTTTATAAAAAGACACTTCCAGTTTTAAAAGTTAAGAAATAAGTTACAGCTGCTTTTTGTCTACACCTTATGCTGAAAGTCTGTGTTTGTACAGTACGTTGAATCCTCCCATCTCCAGTCTGATTCTTCAAAATGAGCTGTTGTGCTGGCTTCTGTTTACAGTGGTACTAAAGGATAATAGTTTTATTCTGCTGTCTCAAACCTCCTATCATATGGAGGAGAATGTATGGTTTAAGAATTCATATTGCGTTTGGAATCCAAGATGATATTTCGAGAATGATTCTCATTTTAAATTACTGACTTGTTGAGAGCACCTGCTGTTTGGTCATTACTGATCTGTGAGAGGTAGGTGGGTAGATAGATATAATGTGTTTTGCTGCCTAAAAATGAAGCAGAATTTTCCATTTTATCGTTCGTATGACATGGCTACAACTGCAAGACACATGTCCTAAACAAAGCAGAATGCTTTCTTGCTGAACAGATCATCTTCAGAAATGAAAGGGCAGCGTTTGAAGGAGAATGAGGCTCTTCCAAAGACAGTTTCACTCCAGAAGTCAAGTCTGCATTTGTATGGAAACAATTTGATTACTTCTAAAAAGCGTGGGCAAGGCTTATTCTATGCACTAATGCAAAGTGGCACTTGATTTGAGTGTGATACATGGGCAACCTTGGTTAAAAAACAAAACTATTACCCGTTTTCACACAACAACAACAGATTTTCTTTGTAAACATTGCTTATATTCTTCTCAGTGTAACTGCTGTTCTTCTCTATGTAACTGCTGAAGGATTTTCCTCAAGTTCAGCAAATGCATTATTAAAACCCTTGAGCCTAAAAGGGAAATTATTTGTAGAAGTTCTTCAGAATGTTCCTTTTTTCTAGCTCAAATTATTACAAATTGTGGCTGGGTTAAATCTTTCACTTTTCTAAAGATACGCCAAACAGTCTAGGATATGCTTTTGTTCACTGTTACGAATTGTAAACAAAATACTTTGGTTTCTAATAAACACATTTCACTTTTACTCCCACCCAGTTAAGCTGAAGGGCTGATTTTAATAACACTTTCTTTTCTTTTTTAAGTTTTACTAGATAGATTTGAGCATTTATTCAGATCTGTACTCAACCTTGATTTTTCTAGAAGTGATTGCTGGAGAATTGCTTCCACACGTGATATTGCTGTGTTAGAACTCGGTGCCTGCTGGGAAGCGAGAACACTATCGCTCGGTTGGATTTGCTGTGCTAGAAACAAGCTGAGCTCCCATCTCTTTCCTTTTCCACAGGGTGAATCGGTGAAATACTTCCTGGATAATCTGGATCGCATCGGTCAGCTGGTAAGAGATACCTTCTCTTTGTAAACCAGAAGAGCTCAAATCGAAACTAGAAGCCTGGATGTGCTATGATAATTGCTTTTGGGTTGGTTGGTTGGTTTTATAATAATGCATTGAATAACTACAAAGTTCTTTAGAAATCGTAAATTCCAGCTTTATGAAACTGAAGCTTAGTGTTTGCTTCATCTTTTTTGACAGACAACAAGTGTTGTTTATGGAAGTTGTCTTTATGCCTCTGTTTTCTTTCAACAGTCCTACTCAGTCTGTGGATCTCACTCACTTATCGTGGTGATCTGATGGCTACTTGAGGTAGCAGAATGAAACCTTACCAAATAAAAAATTGCTAGCACTTGTAGGATTCAAAATCAGCAATGAAAACATCTGTCAAGAAACTTGGAGAAGAAAGGAGATGATTCTCCTAAATAATAACAGTGATAAGCTTCTGACTATCAAATTTTGCTACAGTAGTGGGCTGGGCCACAACCTGTGGTAGAACATCTTACTGTACTCACTGGTCATGGACTGTGAACCTGAAAGGAGTTATTTCCACTAGAGCTTGCAAGATGCCCTTTGTAAGAGTAATGAACTGTGAAAAAATAGATTTAAAAAGTCCTTTCAGTGACAGCTTGGTGATCTGCTTTGCTGGACACATCTGAATGGCAGTAACACTGTGGCTAAGAATTCCATAATGATAAAATAGACTTCAGCCTGAAAATGAGAGGATAGAAATGTGAACGAGTGCATTGGTTCTGTATTTTTATTCTCTCATATCTCAGGATCTTCTGTAGCTATTTACCATTGTGTTGAAATAAATGGTCAAAAGTCCATTATTTTAAAGTTCGGTATTATTCTTTACTCAATAACTAAAAAATCGTGACTCTTGTTTTTTATTCCCATTGCATCAATGTTCTGTCATTAGCCAGCACTTTAAAGGACTTTTTTTGACTCTTTTTCTCCTTTATTTTACAGAATTATTTCCCCAGCAAACAAGATATTTTGCTGGCTAGAAAAGCCACCAAGGGGATAGTAGAGCATGATTTCATCATTAAAAAAATACCTTTCAAGATGGTGGATGTAGGTGGACAGAGATCTCAGCGTCAAAAGTGGTTCCAGTGCTTTGATGGAATAACTTCAATTTTGTTTATGGTCTCCTCCAGTGAATACGATCAGGTTCTCATGGAAGACAGGCGCACAAATAGACTTGTGGAGTCTATGAATATCTTTGAGACAATAGTAAATAACAAGCTTTTCTTTAACGTTTCTATTATCCTATTCCTCAACAAGATGGATCTTCTTGTAGAGAAGGTAAAGACTGTCAGCATTAAGAAGTATTTCTCGGACTTCAAAGGTGACCCTCACAGGCTAGAAGACGTTCAGCGTTACCTGGTGCAGTGCTTTGACAGAAAGAGGAGAAACCGCAGCAAGCCGCTCTTCCATCACTTCACCACCGCCATAGACACTGAAAACATCCGCTTTGTGTTTCATGCCGTGAAGGACACGATCCTTCAAGAGAACCTGAAGGATATTATGTTGCAGTGAAGGAGAGCAGCCCGTGTTCTGTTAAAATTTGCCAGAGGGTTAGATCGAAGTTTTTATCCTTTCTTTATGGCCCTTGCATGTGGTGTGGGACCCATGCTAATTACTCGGCTCAGGAATGCTGTAAACTAGCCAGTCCAAACAGGAGCTATAGGCCGAAGGAGTCAAATGTTGATGTTAGCTACTGAATCATTTGGACTAGAAACACTACTGAAACATGGCTGTTGTAGGTTCTGTACCTAGTTTGGAATGCTGAATAACACAACCACCTTCTGCCTTCTTAGAGAAATCTCTGACAAACCGTGTATGGAAGACATGTTTTAAATGAATATGCTCATTTTTCAGAGACACTAGTCATACAAGCTGCCTTTTTTATAGTTTGGAGGTGCTGAATCGATCAAACTAATCTAAATGTAATGAGAATGGTAGCCGTGTTGGAGAATGTTAATGGAAGTTCCGTTCTTAACCCTTAGGAATATAACCAGATCTCGTGTGCCTGTTCAGCTTTGCCAAGGGTCTGGAATCCACTGACCAAGGTGGACGCACAGCTCTTGTCTGAAGGTTTTGCATGAGTCTCCTGAGGCAAAAGTCTAGAACTGTATAAGGAGTAAATTGGCTGGGAAGCTGAGGCCTCGCTGATACGGAGAAGGGTTTATTTTGCACTATGTGGAAGGGATGTTACATCCTGGGGAAGCTGATTTCCTCGGCGAAGCAGCCTGTGCTAGAGCACCTGGCCGTGGATCTGCACAGCGGGTGCTCGAGTGAGATGTACTTCGTGGAAATTCAGCGCTGTTCTCATACCCGCAGCTGGCAGTAGTTGTGAAGGTTCAGTATCTCACGTGACAGGGCTTGATCCATCTTCCGAAAGTTTGAAAGCTGGTTAAACTCTTAAGCAAAAGTTTTGGTAGTACAGCTGCTTGATTAGTTCCCAAGAGCTGACCGTATAGGAAGACTGAACACCCTAGAGATCCCAGTTTTACAGCTGCACTGATAGATTTGCACAGCAAGACCTTGCTGTAAAATTAGCCTTTAATCTGTGTCTTAATGGGATCTTTAGCCTATAGTAATGCACATGTGATAATTCTGAGTACAGTCAAGTTTGGAGTTGCCCACTTTGGGCAATGTTTTGTGTGAAAAGTTGCAAGAGGCTATGAATAATGTTGATATGAACTGTTAATTTCCTAGCTCTCTCAATCTGTGTAACTAACTATCAGGTGCCTTTTTTTGTGTACAGACATATCGGATCTTTTCTACTACAGTGGGGTACACAGACAAACTGAAGATCTGCCTTTTATATCAACATTGTAGTGCTATCCTTTAGGTAATTTTCAAACATAGTTTACTGTGCAATTTTTGTCATAGTTTTTATCCAAGAATAAAACCTAAAGGGCTCTTTGTACCCGTAAAAATTCAGCAGATTCCCTGGAGTTCTTATCCCTTTTGAGCCTGCAATGGCATGTCAAAACAAGCAATGTTTTACTTCAGCTGGCAATCCCATGGGAAATGTGGTCAAAAAAAGTCCTGTTCCGATGTCCTTTCATGTTAATTTGGATAAAATCTGGAATCTTCCTTCCCCTGTGAAGCCTGCAGATGTTCATATCGGTATTTTTGTGTAGTTTCCTAACGTAGCAGTCTCTTGGCTTTCTTGGCGCAGGCTTCAGAGTGGAAAAGATGTGGCTCTTTCAGTGCTATGTCACGCGTACAATATCGAGGTAAGACGCAAACGAGAAGTTGCAGATGGGAACATCTAACTTAAATTTGAGCAAACTTAAACAGGAATTAGCTTCCTTGTAACAAGTCTTATTTTTGCCAGGACCAACTGTGTCTTTTAAATATTTATTCATTTTTAACCTTGAAGGGGAAAAATGTTATGTGACTCTAATGTTCAGATAGGGGGAAAAAAACCTCTTAAGATTACTACATTTGAAAGGGGAAATGTTTCAACAGAGAGTGACGCAAGCAGGTTTACTCATCATATAAGGGTCGTTTTTCTGAGCTGGCCCATTTGTTTGGCTGCAGGTTAAGACTTTCAGAAGCTTTCAGTTATTCTTGGAGTTCTTGGTGGTGGTTTCCACTTGACACAAGACACTGGGGAAGAGGAGACAGTTGTGGGCTGACCTGACTTCTAGGTTGACTTGACTTTATTTCCTAGTTTGCTGTGAGCTTTACTCTTTCAGTACATTTTCTAGATGGGTTATTATTGATGCTTGTTTTCTCCAATGAGTGAAGCATTCCCTTTCAACTGTATTTTTTTTCTCAAGAATTACCTCAGTTCTGTGTCTGAATCTACTGTAGTTTTACCTGGAAGGCGTAGCATGGAATTTCCTGGTCCGTTTTTCTCTTCATCCTCATCTATGGTTTTGTACCCTTAGTCACCTTATGGATTTAAAACTCTGAACAGAGCTATTAATGCAACATATATTTTAAAGTAAATTAATCTGCACCTGGAAAAGAAACAGCATGAGATATCTCGCTAGCAAGCTTGAGAGCTCAGTATAATTTTTTTGTATGATATGACGTTTTGCACACTAAAACAGAGTTTTAGGGAACCAGTTTGATCACCTCAGGCCTGTCACTGCCTTTCATCTTTCTGTTGTAAAAATGGGCCTTAACACAATGCTGGAGGCTGCGCATGAGAATCAGTAGCTGGGCTCTGTGTTGTGTTCAACTTTGATAGTGATGGTTCGCACCAGGGACCCAGATCAGGAAACTTACTGCAAAAGTCAAGCACTTCTTACGTTTGCAAAGGATCTGGCCCAGGAGGGAAAAGGACTTTTAAGTGGCAGGTATATTTCCTTCTCTGCAAAATACACTCCACTTCTTGCCACGACTGAGGTTTTTTTGGGGGTCGGATTTTTTTCGAGGTAAGTTGTAGTATAATAAAGCTCGAAAATTGCCTTATGGTAAATCAGTTAATTACTAAAGCAGAAATGTAGGTAGCTTAGGTTGTACAAACGTCTCAGAACAGGCTTGGTCAGTTGCATGGTCCTTTCACAAGAAACAAATGAAAAAAACTTGAAGTGACATCCTGTAGAACTTTGCAGGTAAACACAGCTGGAGAGAACATCTTTTTTTGTTAACTTTATAGGCTTATTGTTCATCTGGCTCGTCAGGAAATGGGTCACAGGCAGGATGATAATCACACGGAGACCTTGAACAACTGCTTTTTTAAAAAAAGAAAAGGCAGCCTTTTGCTGTCCCTCCTCGGACACCCACAGGTCAGTGAGCAGCGCCAGGGTGTTGCGCACGGGTTGTCTCTCACAAGGACAAAGAGAGGAAGTGCTTGCAGGAGAGACTTACGTAGTCTTGCAGTTTAAGTAGAAATGCTAACGAAATGGGAGTAATTTATCAAGCGCTACTTTGTATTTGTTGTCCTCAAAACAGGCTTTGAGCTAATACAGTGGGTCCGTCAGTGCCATTCCTTCAGATTGCAGTGCTGTCAGCTCTGAACAATTCGGAGACGGCAGGATGAGGTGACACGGTGGATTGGAATAAAAAAGGAAGAATAGTTTTCTGTAAGTGGCATATTTAATAGGCACTTGTCACTTTGAAGGAATTATTTAGTCCTTAAAGTTAAAAATGAATTAATTTCCATTATGGAATGGAAATTACTAGCTACTCAGCTTTACAACTCAAAGGTGCTTCCAGTTTGATGCAAAGAATTGATCTTATTTAATATGGCAGCAGAGATTGACTTACTAACTTCATAGTATATTCAGTTTTTTAAAACATTGCTGTGTGAAGCCTAGAACACGTTGCAAGTGAAGATGCTCCTGAAGATGACCCTTCCCAGGCTTTCTGAGCCAACTAGAGCCTGAACCTCAGCCAAGCAGAGTAGAGAAAATAACGGCAAAAGAGCTATGGTGAAAAGGAGTAGGAAGGACTCATCTGTATGTGGCACTGCAGATGAAAAACTAGTTCCACTAGGAAAGCTATAGTAGTTCTTGGTATGAAAAACGGGGCATTTACAACGTATGTCCCATCCTGTCTGTGTGTCGTCCCCCCATCCCCTCTGGGTATTCACCAGTCCTGGTTACTGTAATCTGCAAAGAATTCTAGAACTAAAGAAATTAAAATCGACATGGAACCACTGCAGAAGCTAGCAGCTTTCTTTAGCGACAGCTTGCTGCCTTCCACAGAGTATCATTTTTGAAAACAAGCCCTTTGCCTTTAGATGGGTGGTTTTGTGGATATTAACTTCATGTTCTGGAGGTTTTTTCTATGTATGTACCTCTTCAGTTCTCCTGGAATTAAACAAAAAAAGCAGCTGCATGGAACTACAAGATTTCTGTAAAAAGCCCCTCTGATTTTCAAGTAGTGAGTATTGACACCTGACTTAGCTTTGCTTGTGTCGCCATGTTTCCAGGAGTACTTATGGGGTTGATGGACAGTTTGACGTATGCCAGCTGGAGACACAAACCTGACATGCAGTAACACCTCTGTGCAGTGCAGCTTGTCGTGTAAGCCAAACACTCATCTCATGATGAGAACTGTACTGATTCCTGCAAGTTTACTAGTAGCCTCTTTTCTGTATCATTTTCCTAGTATAAAATGGCATGGTGTAGTCAGGGGTTTTAATATAACACAGCCAACTCTTTACCTCAGTGCACTCTTTATTAATTCCTTAACACAAAGTGGTGGGCAGGGTGTTTCAGCAGCACCTGTAAAACATCTGCACCTACTTCTGTAAAGGAGCTTTTAACACATTTCTAAGGAGTATCCGTTATGGGCCAGGAGAATGGCATGGTCTGGGCCAGACTTGGCCTGAGTTAATACTGACTCACATACCTGTAGCTGAGGGCTCTCCAGCCTGGTGAGGAAGTGATGGGCAGGACAATACAAGACCCAGTGCTTTTTAATATTACCTGGCTTGTCATTAGCTGGGGTGAGCTCTGCTTTGTGCTGTGAAGTGGGCACTTCTTCGCTTTAACACTAATCTTTTTTTACGTAGATGGAAATGAGTAAAGCCAGGATATTTGGAACTGAAACTGCCGGTCTGCTAACCAGGTGATGCTGTCTCTTTGCTTGTCTTGGTGGTTGGACAGTTTAGCTCTATTCTTGACGTTTTTATCTTTCTAATGGCATTTGGAAATGAGGTGTTGAAGTTTCTGTGTGTTGATATGCTTGTTTTCTTTTTGGTGGGGAGTATGGAGGTACTAGATTGTCAGTGCTGGTGGTTCTCTGCCTGGTGTGACGAAATGTATCACAGCCTAGCTCTTGATTTATGTCCAAAGGTCATATGTTCTGTCCAACGTGAAAATATTCACAGTTGGAGAGAACAAAAGGGCAGCACTGACTTCCAAGGTGGGTGTGCTGGTAAAAAATAAAAAAGCCAAAGTATGTTGGAGGGAGCAAGAGAGGGGAGCTATTTTCTAAACAGATCCCAAAAGCTGATGATGCTCGAAGACTGTATTGAGGTGAAATGCCATCTGCTTTGACCCCGAAAGCTTTGGGTGACCTTGGAGAGCTGGTGGCTGTGAATTACCAGCAGCCCTGGCCCTGCAGCAGCCGCACAGCCTTCTGTTGTACGTCTCTGTTCATCTGTACTTACCTGGGTGCTAAAACTCAATTCCTACTAGAACGCGGAATGCAGATCTCTGACCGGACAGTGCATCTTGCTGCTTTCGAACAGCTGCTTAAAATTCCTCCAAGATATCAAAGCGTGAGTATTTCAGGGGAATGGCCAGCTCACAGGCTGTTTTCATTATCTCAATCAAACGTGGTACTGACGGAGAGCACAATTTTTGCATAAGTAGGACCCAAGAAAGAGCATCTTATGAGAGAAGCAACAGATTTTGAATAGCACTCCTCTGCTAGTATTCCTGTCAATCTCTTGTGCTGAGCTTATGTGCAGGTGGTCGGGCACAAAAGCCGAGAGAAGACAGCAGGGAGAAGGGGATGTGGAAGAGAAAGGATCTTTTGGTAGCTCACGAGACGTGGGAAGAGTGGTTGATGGACTGAGGTTTGAAAATGTGCTCCAGCTCCCATTTGCATTGAAGCCATTAACTGGCTTTAGGATAATGAGCGTTTTTCCAGTGAACAAGTTTCGTTATCTGGAATGTGTAATGAGCTTGAATTGTTGGTACATGTCAAACAGTATTTCTGGAGACTCCATGTAACAAAATGGCTAGTATTTATTGCTCTTGTGATGAGTTGTCTTGTTTATGGAATCAATATGTATGGAAGCAAACTGCAAAACACAAAGCTATCTCGTTGACACAATCATGTAGCTAGGAAGCCAATTAATGTTATCTTTTATTCTGCAATTTACTTGCTCTCTGGTGCCTATGCATTGTAACACACATACTATGCAATAACATTCTTTTTTTTTAAACCAGTTCACTGCATTGGGCAAGAAAGGCCTGAGTTTAGCCTTAATTTTCTAACAATTCACAGGAAAAGTACTTTAAAAACAGTGACAAACTAAAAGAAGGTGAAAAATGCATAAAGTAGAAGCACAGTTCCAGACTGCTCACATAAGTGTCTTTCTAGCACCAAAACAGCATCCACGATAGAAGCAGCTACTCGCTGTAATAGTTTCAATTTATGAAAACTGTGTACTAGATAAAATTATATTGTGATGTGTAAAAAGTGTATTTTATAGCTTTGGTGACTTAGTTTACTGTTTTGTATATATGAATTTTATAAGTCTATTAAAACTTGACTTGTTATACTGTTCTTTATGGGTTTTATCTTTTGACGAAGTTTAGAGCTACATTCTTTGCTTTATTCAAAACATTTCTGCAAGAGAGCTGCTTTTTGAAGAAATTACAGCATGAACTGCATGAAACTACTGCTGGCATGCAATGAAATCTTATTCTCTAATCTTGACATGTCTCCTACCTCTCCAGTTCTGGTCTGAATCATTCTTGCTGTGCCCGGGAACTGAAGGTGGGTGAAACATTCACCTCTATAAAACTTCCACCCCGTTCATCTGCAGCATTTCGGTAGCCGACTTGGGCTTTAGAACTGATGGGAAGTGACACAGCTGGAGTCTGTGCTCATAGAATCATTTCGGTGGTAAAAGACCCTCAAGATCAAGTCCAACCATTAACCCACCCCGACACTTCCCCATGTCCCCATCTCCATCTGTCCAGCCCTCCAGGGCTGGTGACTCCACCACTGCCCTGGGCAGCCTGTTCCAATGCCCCACAGCCCTTTCTGGGAAGTAATTTTTCCTAAATACGTATTTTAAGCTCAGCAAAAGAAGATAATTAAGCCTGGCATCAATTCTGCCAGAACTTGAGCTCCAGTTCGTAGGAATGTTGTTAACCTTTCCTCACTTGCCCTTGGAAAGGTCACATCTGGCAGATTTTTGTGGCAAGTTGTGGTTGTTTCTTGTGTGAGCTGTTGATGCCTCATCAATTACACTGGCAGGTACACATTTGAAACACTGTGCAGTGTTGTTTGTCCTTTTTACTAGTCACTGAGAATGTTAGGTCCTTGGCTGCATTAAGTTTTTGGGAATAGTTGACGTCTTTTCCCCTGGAGGTGCCGAGCACTTTTGGGTAACAATGTGGACTGACAGTGTTCAGCATCTCTGAAAATGAGGGCAGATGAATTGCAAACTCAACATGTGCTCATAGCAGGTTTCCAGGTGTGATCACATACTTTCTCATCTGAAAAGCCCTCGGCAACAGCAGGAGCTCCAGGTGAGCTCTGTGAAACCAAATTACCCCTTTTTCTGAGCCAAAACATTGCTGTGTATTACAGCCCTACATGATAGTATGTAGAAAAAGTTTAACAGGTTTCTCACTGGAGCAAGAAAAGGCATTTTCTGGCAATATCTGCTGGGCCACCGGCTGCTGTGACAGTGGCCGTGCCAGGATTTTGAGGCACTTGACAGGGAACGGGGTGGTTGTCACTTCTGTCTGCTCCAAAGCTGGGTGGGCTTTGGTTGGTTTGTTTTGATGGCATTTCTCTGATGTCTGAACTGCTCAGTCTCCAAAGCTTTAACCAAAAGAAGAAACACATTGTCACTGGAATGCCTACCTGGGCTCATCCTTCCCCCATCAGAACTTGTGAGCAGGTGCCTAAAAAGCACCGATTTCAGTGGGATTTAAACATTTATTTGGAATACATGATGGGAGGCTTGAATTGGGGTATTAGTGACACCATTTTTCCATACCTGCCAATATTTCTGCACCTCAAACTATCCCACTTCATACAGCAGAGATGTCCCTTCCATAATTCAGCTCCACAGATGCTCCGATGCTCCCCCATAAGGAAAGAGGCTGGCGCAGTCGGTTCTGCAGGTAAGTTTCTCTTCGGTGCCGATAAATGCCGATAGTCCAGGGAGCCTAAAATGAATATGTAAACTTGGAATTCTCTTCCCTGGGCCAGCATGGCTGCCTGTCGCTGGAGTATCTCTCCAGCAATTTCAATAATCCAACGCTCCAAAGACAAAAGGAAGAATGTGCTTTTTTCCTCAGGTAGAGGCTTCTCTAAAATGCAAAGTAGGCAGGGCTTTATAGCTTGTGTTTGTGATAAAGTGTACTAGGTGTAAAGTTTGGGGTGGTTATAGTAATATTTAAGTATTCATTAAGAGAAATGAAATCCCTGTGGTTTCCAGCTCTGGTATCTCATTATCCTGCATAGACCTGGGAGGAAGTTGGTTCAGTTACTAACAAAAAATGACCAAATTTCTCGCCACGCTCCCCAAGACTGACCAGCATCTTGGGAAGCTGCACAGTGTTAAGGGACGAAGAGTTATTAGGAAAAGTGTTTGTGGATCTTTACAAAATGTAGCTTTCCTTTAAAACCTCAATTTTTGCCCAGTAGAAATGGACTTCAGTTAAAAGCACCATCTCTGGGGAGGGAGGTGGTCACATCCACTGTTACAGCAGAAAGCGCCAGATGCTGCGAGTGAAATGTCCGTGGAAGACGCTGATTTCTCCTCTCTGCCTTTGCAAGCTGCTGTAGGCAACTTCACCCGCAGCCAGCAAAGTGTCTGGGGATTTCTTATTTTCCACGGACAGTTGCATTGCATCCCCACTCCTTTCAATTACAGCAAAGTCTTGTTTGAAGAGTAGGAGTGGAATGTTCCGCCTGTTTATTCTTGGGAGAAGATATTTGTCTTTATGAGCTCGTAAAGCTATTAAAAGACTCATTTCTGCTCTGTTTAGGATTGTAGGCTTTAGAAGTTCCTTCAAAGCAAGTAACTTTGAGCTTGGGGCAGAACGGGTACGAACGGATTTACTCTGATGGCGGAGGATGCTGTAGGTAGCCACAGGGTGATGTGGTTTGGGAGATGTTCGGAGCAAGGTGACTCTCTAATGTGAATCCATGTCGTACCATTGCTGTAAGGAATGTTATACAGAATCATAGAATCATGTAGGTTAGAGCCTTCCTGTCCCATGGAAGGCTCACCAGGCTGTCTCTGAAGTGCTGCACAATGAATACCAAGGTTCTCCTGTCTGCTGGCTACTACTCAGTGAAGCTCTGCTCCTGGACCATTTGTAACCAACTCTCATCCTGGCTGCTGAGTTGCAAGTAACCTCTGGGTGTGCATTTATATATAGAGTATCCTAGTACTTCTTGCTGATGGTTGATCCGCAGCTTGACCTTCTAAAAATGACTCCTAAGCATCTCATTTGTATTTCTGTTCCACAGCTTACTCAGCAGATTATTAGCTCCAAGTTGTGCTGCTGTTCCCACACCCTTGCAGGCAGAAGTGTCTCCCTGGAAACCTGCTTTGATAGTGGGACTGCTGCTTAAAATTCAGGAAATCTTATTTAGGGGCTTACCTACAATTTATTTTACTTCTAATTCGCCCATTGGCTGTTTTCTGCCCCTCTACAGCTCTGGTATGTGCAAAGAATAGGAATTGCACCTTTGTGCTTTAGTCCTGGCTATAACCTTGATTTTCTGTATAACCTGGGCCAGTCATTTTATTCCTCTCTGAGCCAGGCTGCCTCCAGTCCTTCCTTGCTCACACTGGCGTAGAGTGTGTAGTGTAAGTGCAAAGTACTCCTTCCAGGCCCTGGGAACAAAATGTTGTGCTGTAACGTACAGCAGCAGCACTGGAAACCTTTGCTGATGTGCGGTAGCCACTTCCACACGAATGTCTTTGCACGAACAAAAACCTGCAGTGTAACATTGCATGGATCTCTCCTCCGGCTGCCTAAGGACTTAAAAGTGTATTCGTCCACTTTCTGCCTCTTGCTGCAAAGTTGGATCCTGCCTGCGGACCCTGCTGAGCTGCCCGTGCAAGCAGACGAAGCTCTGAGTTGCTCACTTATTTTTTACCTGGAGCATTTCTGCACAAACTGAGCTGGTAAATGGTGACTTTTGTCAGTGGCAGTGTCAAAAATACCTGTTACCGGTAAGCAACAACTCTTGAGCAGAACTTCACGCTTTCCCAAGAGTTAACGTGAGCCTATAAGCCAAGTGTCATGTAGGGAGTTTCCCACCTGTGACTTCGGCCAGCAGTTCAGATTTTCTGTGCCACCCCTTTTCTGTGTTGTCTTTGGACTTTGCTATGATAGAAAGCTGCCTCTTTCCTTTAGGCAATATTGTCATCCTGAGTTTATAGCCTATTTCTGGAAACTTTCTGAAGTTCAGCTTAATGATTTAGTACAGGATCGAGTAAGAGCAAACAAGGCTGAACAAAAAGTAATCTCTTGCTTAAAATAGTAAATCGGGTAAGGCAACAACTGAGCGAGCGTGGGGCGGCGCATGGATTTGTAATTCAAGCAGGATTTGTGTGCGAAGTTGCTGCTGCTGGGAAGAACGTCTTGGATGAGGAGCCCATCGCCTTTGGGGCTGCCAGGAGAGGGCGGCAGCATCGCAGCATCGCGCCTGCGCGCGTCCAGGAACAAACCTTTCCAGGAATCGCCGTCATCCGTCCCGAAGCCAGAACTCCCTTCTGCTCCCTGTATGAATCACGCAGATGTGAAGTTGCTTGTGTTTCCGGAATCCAAATGAATTTATTACAAGATCGTCTTTTCTACTCACCTGCACAAGTAAATCTCCAGCTTTTCTCAAATGTCTCCCCCTGATTATCTCCCTTCCCATTCCAAAAATGCATTGCAGGGTTATTGCTTGGTTCGATGCTCTCCAAGTGCACAGGCTGAGTGCCCAGAAAAGACAAAGCTATCAGCTCCTCTGAAGGAAACATCCTCCCTCTCCTCCCAGAACTGGACCCAGTCCTACTTGCTGGTATTTTTAGACAGGAGAAATCTGAAGCGTGAGCGTTATCAGTGCGGAGGTCTGAGAACTGGGATGGAGCGGGTCAGCCTTCCCCCAGGGCGCTGCTGCTACAGGGCTCAAAAACCCCTCATCTCGAGCTCCGTGTATAAATAGCCCAGAGGGCTGGCGAGGGCCGGCTCTGCAGCTCTGGCGCCAGCACAACGCCCGTGCCTGTTCAGTGGGTGACTTACAGAGCGGAGAAGAGGGAAAGGGCCAGGGTTTTAATTTCCCAAGGCAGAAAGAGAGGAATGCATGTGTAGTTCCCCCTTTTAGTTAATAATCAATGAGTGAATGAATGTTTTCAAAGGTTTTCTCTCCTTTGCCAATCTACAGAGGATGTGAGTAGTTAGAGCTCACAGCTCCAAGCCTGGTTTTGTTTGAACTGAAGCAGCTCTGGAGATCCCCTTGAGTGGCTGCCAAAAACCAGTGGCCACACTGCGGCTGTTCTCTATGGACCTTTCTGCTTTGTGTCCATCCTTCTCCATCTCTCCTCTCCTGCTCGTAGCCCATCGGCACTGGCTGTGCCCAGTGCAACCTCCAGCTGACGGAGCAGCAACCGGAGCAGAGATGAACATTTGGTACAAGGGGAAATGGAGAGAGGGAAATATCATCTGTGCTTCAGCCTGAAATGTTAAGCAGAGGAGAGCTCTGGGTATGGGAGAGCTGCCCTGGCTTAATTTGCTTGTTCAGATGGACCAAACTTCTGTGTGAGCACGTTTAGTGTTTATCATAGACCTCTTCCTGGCTGACTTCAGACCAAACGAAATATGGCAAGAAAATACAAGCAACTACATAGGACTTGACATGTGTTTGGAGTGGTGCTGTCGTGTAGACCAGCACAAGAAAAACCCTTAGAGAAGAACTGATCACATCAGAAATATTTTAGCAATCTCAGAAAAAGAAACACCTTTTATTCCCGTGGGGAGTTGCTGTTTCTCTTGGATAGCAACAGCTTGCGGTGAGAAAGGTCAGAAGCAGGGCAGTAACGTAACCGGTGCTGTGGGAGCAAAGCTGGCGCGACCCAAGGCAGACCCAGCCTAGTTTTCCTCCCATCGCCAACGATGAGGGGATGATTCTCCTTTGGACAGTTTTCTGGAACTCAGTTTCCTCCGCAAGGAGGAAAATTTGTCTCCGAGAACTTTCCGTAGGCCGGTGTTGTCCCTAGCAAAGGGTAGGTCCTTCTTCATAGCAGGCAGCTGTCCTGTAAACATCTCCCACTTAGCCAGGGCGTCTACGGTCTTGTCGACTTGAGCCAGTTCCTCCTCGGAGACGTTCCTCTCCAGGGCAGCGATGCACGTCTCCAGCCACAGCTCGTAATCCTTGATGGTATCCGTGGACCTGGTGGGCCCGGCGAGCGGGGGCGGGTTGTGCAGCTCGGCCAGCGAACACGAGCGCTCGTCCTGCTCCAGCTCCTGGCCGATGGACAGCGCCTGGCTGCACGTGTCCGGCGTCAGCGGCTCCGACAAGGAGGTCACGGCCTCCGAGTCGTTCTCGCAGCACATCCCGGAGTCCGCGCTGAACGGGAGGACGTCCTCCGAGGTGGACAGGTCTGCCGACTCCTGCCTCGGCCACGTGGACAACACAGTCTGAGTCCAAGCGTACAGCTTCTGCGGTGAGAGGGGGAAAAGCTTTGTGTTAGAGAACGAGATAAAGCAGGTACGTGTTTCCCAGTGTTTGTCAGGCAAACCTATTCATCGTGAGTGGCTCAGCTTTGGGTGTCGTGGTCCTCTCTGCCAGAGATGGGTTCAGACCCGGGTTACCCTACAAAACTGGGGCTTTCTCTTGCCTCATTTTCTTGAAGTCAGCACCTGTGGCAGAGCTGCCCCAGCCCGGTGTGGACTGTCTTCTCCCAGGCAGTCAGCAATAGGACAAGGGGCCATGGGCTTAAACTCTGCCAGGGGAAATTTAGGCTGGATATTAGAAAGAAATTCTTTACAGAGAGAGTGGTCAGGATTGGAATGGCTGCCCAGGGAGGTGCTGGACTCACCGGCCCTGCAGGTTTTTAAACTGAGATTGGACATGGCACTTAGTGCCATGATTTAGTAAACGGACTAGAGTTGGACCAAGGGTTGGACTCGATGATCTCTGAGGTCTTTTCCAGCCCAGTCGATTCTGTGATTCTGTGTTTCTGCCTTATTATTGAAGAGAGTAGGAGAAAAATGGCACAAATTCACCCCTCGCTGTGTGAATACGACCTCTGCGAGAGCCAAACCAGTGCTTCTCTAGAGGAAGCTGTGTCGGTATAAAAGTTCTGAGACGGTGGTGAAGAATCTTGCTTCATGGTGTCGTTAACTCCTGTGGTAATGTGCATTTTATTCCTAAGAATAGCTCTTCCCCTCTTGAGCTGAAATGCACAAGTGGGAAGGCCAGGCTCAAGGAAAGAATTAATGAAAGGAAAATGTCTGAGACCATTTCCTTTTTAAATACTAAAAGCTACAATGGGGCATATAATGAGTTGCTTCTGGCACATTTATTCCTTATGCTTTGGGAATGAATCGCAGGAGTCCAGCTGTTGCTGGATAAAAGGTGATCTCCTTGTCTGCCTTGTTGGCCCATGTGTGGTTTTTGTGTATTTTTCAGCTTTTTCACACCTTTGTGGCCTCTCCCCTCACCTTTGCAGCTCCCGGGTGATCCCTTTGCAAAGCCCCGCTATTTCTTTGGGAAAAACAGAAGCGATGGAGTGTTAACCTGTGTTAATACTGTGCTGGGTCCGTATGTGCTCAGCTCAGGGTGAGCTGTGCTGGTTGAGAAGCAGGGAGGAGATTTCCAGCCCTGCAGAGCCCCCTTCTCCCCCTTCCCTCCTCTATTGCTCTCTCTTCAGGCGAGTGACAGAAAGGATAAAGAGCTCAAATTGAGGGGGTGGGAGAAATCAGCCCTGTTTCCCATTTCAGTCTGCGCACGAAGCCTCGGGGAAGAATTTAATACAAGAATAAAATGGGTTCTTTCAGCTAAGTTAATGCACCCTGCCCCCTCCCTCTGGGGCAAGAAAAAATGTAAAGGGACAACTTTTCTCCTGCCTCATCCCACCTCCGATAGCCCTTCCCTCCCTCTGGGTTTAAAAAACAAAGAAGGCACCAGAAGCTGCTATAGGAGCCAGAGTAAGAAAGGGAACAGCAAAGCTGCCAAAGCCTTTCAAATGAAAGGTGCAACCATGATTCTATAATGTCTCTTAAAATTCCCAAGAGTAGTGAACCTGGGAAGGAATCCCAACAGTCACCATAACTCCCAAGAGGAGAAGCTGCTGACGTAAAGGTGTTCAAAGAGTGTATCTGGATTATTTAAGGCTAAAGGAGGGGATGATTGACTTGAGATTCCTACCAAAACCCCAAAATCTTTCCTGTCTCTCACCCTCTGGGTGGATTATTGATTCAAGTTTGAGGAAGGGTTTGTAGGGCTGCAGCCCCTTCTTGTGTTCTTATATTTAACCAGGAAGGGACGACCTCTTCCCAGGTCTAGCCAGCCTGCGGGCAGGAGCGTTTGACATGGATGCCCAGCCCAAG
The DNA here is from genome assembly GCF_964273445.1 of Streptopelia decaocto. Taxonomy (NCBI): domain Eukaryota; kingdom Metazoa; phylum Chordata; class Aves; order Columbiformes; family Columbidae; genus Streptopelia; species Streptopelia decaocto. The sequence goes on along the minus strand of NC_138668.1, from coordinate 2,848,572 downwards.
GAAGCCACTAAGAATGAAACCTGTTGGCCGGCACCTCCAGGGGCTCCAGGTTTGATGCTGGTGGCCATGCAGCAGCCCCGTGCCCCAGAGCAGGTATTACCATTGACACCACGGTGAGGGTGCACTAACCCGACCTCGGAGAGCAGCCCGAGCGCTGTTTTCTTCTGCAGCGTGACCATTGCGAACTAACCTCAGCGCTACGTGCGGGACAGCCCGGGGCGCTGCGGCGGCAGCAGGTGGAAGCTTTGGTTGTGGCAGGGAAACACCATGACAATTGATTTGCTTTCGGTTTTTAAGTTGAGTCACGCTAAAGTAAGTAGCTGTGATGGAAAAAATGGAGCGGCCCAGATGAGTCAATTGAGGGGCTCTTCCTCCCGCACAAGGACTGGTTTCCTGACCCACTTGCTCTTCTGCCCGTAACCGTGTCCCAGTCACAGACCTCAGCGTTACCTGCTCCCGCGGGAACAGCTTTGTGTCTGGCATTTCCTGTGTTTATTATGAGCGTCTGGGGCTGTGAAGAGGCAGGTGGGGATGCGTGTGAGTTTTCCGAATGGAAACGTGACTGCAGCCTTGCCCTTGGCCAGCCACGGCCTCTCGAAACACGCTTAGCAAGTCGTTTTGCTTTCTGATCTGATATTGTCTCCAAACGCTTTGCGCTCTCTTCTGTCAGTTTCCTTAACTATTTAATTCACGTCTGGCGTTTGTATCTCCTCTCTCCATGCTATAGCGAAGCCTCTTGCACAGATTATCACACCTCTCTTATGCTTGTACTAGATCTAGCTGAGCTTTTCCTTGTCAAGGAAGCAGATGTGACATTTGGCAAGTGTAGCTTTTCTTTGGGTCTGTGTTTGCTGCCGCCAGGGATGCTGAGACAACTGCCGTATTTACTGCAGGTGTAAAGGAAAACAAGGTTTCTAGAATTGTCTTCTAGAAAGCAATAGCTGAATGCTGATGGGTCAAGTGCTGAATAAACCAGAGTTTATTCCTCTGGGCAATTTAGGAACCTCTCACACTATAGTAGGGACTAGTGATGGGTCCAACACAAGCGCAGACAGAGACAGGCAGCAAAACTGTATGAGCGTGATTTTCCCCCACGTGCTTTGCTGTGCTTCTGTGTGTCCCATTCCAAGCTGAATGAAACCAGAGGCGTCCCCGTTCTCGTTCTGCATGTGTCTTGCTACAAATACAACCCACAGATTTTAAAAGAGTCAGCTGTGGAAAATCCTGTCTCTGAACATGATGTGTGTTAAACAGGAATTATAACCAGGGAGAAGACAGGGTGCTGAGTGAAAATGGTGAAATTATTTATATCCCACCAGCCTTTTAGCTACTGAATCCTGCTTCTTAGACAGCAGAGGTAGAAAACCCTTTCTAGACCTAAGGGTGTCTCAGCACTATTCCCGATGTCTAAATGTGGTATTAGCAGTTCTATGGGTGGGAGAGAAGAGGCAAAAGATGAGTCTGGGACCTTCCACTTATTAGGGAGTAATAATCTGGGATTCTTTCACGTATCTTTAAACAGAGGAACTGCAGCAAAGTATCTGCCTAATATTTTCTCCCTGTTACCAGCAGCCCCAGAGAGGCAGCAAACCACGGTGGCACATAGTAAAGGGATAGAAGTGGGAATCGCTGCACTCTCGCTGCTGCTGGGACTTGAATTCTGCCTGTGCTCCCCACCTCAATTTTGGGGGCAGCCAAATGCAGTTGGACTGCACTGTGCCTTGTTGTGAACATCCGAAAGCCCTAGAGCTCGTGCAAAGCGCTACACCATCACAGACCGTGTGTACAGCCCCAACCTTATCTAAGTGTAAATATTCTCTCGTAGCACTTTGCGCCGAGACCGTCTGCATTGAACACGCTGCTGCGGCACATTTAGCGCCGTGGTTTGCGGGAGCCGCTCTCCCGCCCGCTCTGTCCCCTTTGCCGGTGGGTCCGTCTCTCACCCGGTAGCGTTCCACGAGTTTGAAGCCCACGACGTGCTGCAGCTTCCGCAGGCAGATGGGACACGGCTCCAGGGGCCGCAGCAGCGCCTCGTCCAGGCTCAGCGCGCCCTGCATGATGCACTGCAGCCAGCGGCACGTCCCCAGCCCCATCAGATGGCAGATCTCGTGGCAGGTCACCTTGTGGGAAAGCAAATATCACAAAAGCACACGGTCACTCCTGCTTCTGCTGCCCCTTCCTCCTCTGCTGTTCCATTCTCCCCGACAGTTTAACCAGCTCATAACCTCCTGCCTGGGCTTTTCTGAGATGGGGATGTGGCTCCTTTCTTCCCAGGTGCCCCAACATCCATGTGTGGGTGGTGGAGGACATGGGGACACCCTGCAGAGAGCACGTTCAGAGCCGGAGGGCAGTGCTGCTGTCACTCTCTCCCCCAGGGACAGCTTTATGTGTTAAGGAGAAAACCAGACCCACAGGGATCTGAAAAGAGCAGCACACTCCATGCCAGAAATCTCTAAAGCTATTGGCAGTAACAGATCTGGGTCCTTCCGCTGCAGACGCTCTAAACATTTGTGTCAGAGCAAAAATTAAGCCAGAGTCAGCTGGACCAGCCTTGGGAACCGGCAACCACAGAGGGGCTGAGGATGGAGTTCTCCTCCTCCTCCCATTGCTACCTAACATAATTTGAAATTACTACAGGAAGAGACCTCAAAGTAGACAATCCTGAGCAAATAGCAGGGCGGGCAGACAGAAACGGCTCCGCGTGGGCCGGCTTTGGGAGGAATGCTGGAAGCGGAGCTGGGATGAGGGGAGATGGTGGGATGAGGGATGACAGCACTTGTGAATCAGATGTGTTGGACGTGGGTGGGGTTTAAGGGCATCTGCATATAAATACGTGTGAAAACTCGTCTGAGGTACTTCTTTCATCCACCCATGTGAGTGGGCCTGGCAAGCGGTTCTCTCCCCCTATGGATACCAATCTCTGAGAATGCACAGTCACGCCTTCCCAGCTGCGCTTCAGTGAACACCCAGCTTCACTGGGTATTCTGATCAATCTCTCAATACTACGTCAGCTAATAGATCGTACACCCCATGATTTGCCTGACAAGCAAAACACTGGGATGTCCCAAGCGGGGAGCTGGGCAGGATTTTTGTCTCAGTGTTGCTGCGTGACGTAAGACAAATATGAATTATCGCTATACAGCTGGTATTATAGTTTGCTCCAGTAGTAAGGGGAGAAAAAGGTGTGTACCAAAACATAAGCTCTTTAGGACTATGTGTGTGTGGACTTAGCTGTGACTGCCTGTGTCTTCTGGGAGCACAGATTGCCTGTTTCACTGGGCTGACAGATGGATTCTGTCCAGCCCTGGAATATTTAACCCTCCGGGTCCAGAAATACGGGGTGCAGGAGGTCACTCATCCTACCTTACAGCACTGGACCATTTCTTGGGCGCTGAACGGCAATGTGCGGTCTCTGCTTTCTTTGCTGACTTCGCATAGCGGCTCCTTCTGCGTGACTGGATTCAAGCTGCTGCAGCCAGCCTGGGGGAACTCCCCGGAAAATCTGGCAAAGCTGCAGACTCCCACTTCTGTAAAGAGAAGCGCATACAAGTTAAGCATCCGCTCTCTTATGAGCGTCTCTCAGCTTAGGCAGCATGAGAAGAGAGCTGCTGGAGCACAGTTCAGTTAAGAACACGGGGTGTGATGAGATGCACTTCCCAAAAGGTGTGTAGCACCTCAGTTACTGTTGTCTGGATCAGGAGCCCTGACTCCCCTAATTTTAAATTGGGAAAACCTAGTTCCTCTTATCAGGGAGTGAATAAAATGTTAAGGATGAGATGTGGCTATTCCGGTCTCCTAGGGAAGTCTTTTTGGTGCAGTGCTGTCTTATTCGCACGCTGCGCCAGGAGATCATGGGACACCAACCCCACCTTGTCCTGGCAGGAATTTGCTGAATGTGAAGCTCCAGGTCTCACATGGGTAAAGGTCCAGCAGAGTGAGCCCAAGGACACACAGGGCATCCATGGGCTTGTTGTTCTTCAGGAAATTCAGGATCCCATCTGGACAAATACAAGGGAGATGTTCGTTAAAATGGAGCATCCCTGGAAGGCATGCAAGACACAGAATTTCTGCTGCTCGTGCGTAGGAGGATATAATCCAAGGCACAGACAGGCAGAGCTGCCAGATTCAGCCCCGCGGGTGGAGAACCATCCCCTGAAATTGGAGTACGAGCAGAGCTGACTTTTGAAGTGGTGCTGAGCGCAGAGTTAAAACGAAGCAAAGGGAAGAGTTGCAGGTAAATTCAGTACTAACCCATGGAAATAAGCACCTGGAAGCGGAAGACTTTCCCTACAGGTATTTCAGACCTGAGCTGGAGCAGCCGCGTCGCTGCAGCGCTGGGTCTGTGCTGAGCACGTGCTGCCCGCGGTACCTGCAAACAGCTTGTTCCAGAGGGATGGTTGTGCAGGGCGAGCCCGGCAGGTGACAAACCCCTTTCCCTGTGGAGCTGTGTGACACTTGAACCCAAATTTCCTATTATGAAAGGCCACACCTGCACCACCCAGGCCACTGATTTACTTTGGCTCTGGACAAGAGATGGGACCAAATCTACAGTGCCTTCCCGCAGAGCCGGTCCCATCACTTTGCAGAGCTGGACTTAAACGTAATAGCACCAAAAAAATACAAACAGCAGAGGAAAATACGATGAAAGTCGCTTTGGTTTTCGTTCCTGTTTCCAGCCCCAAAGTTCTGGGTTTTCCATGGGAACAGGATTTCCCTCTTTCACTCCCTTCCTCGTCCCCTCCCTGCTCAGGCAATGAAGGGCTATTTCAGGCGTTTCCCAGGGGAGGGCTCATGCTCGTGTCCCAAACTGATGTCTCTACAGGGTCCCTGCTCCCAGGTCCTCACCTGCGTGAAGCTGCACCCTGTCCGAGTCCCGGCTGTGGCGGTAGCAGCAGTGAATGGAGGAGATGGGGATGGAGGGAAGGCACTTCACACGGAGACCCAGGAAGAAAGACTCGACACAGCTCTGGAGGGAATCCAGCAGCGAGAGCCCGGCAGGCCCTTCGGTTAAGTCTAAGAAGAAAAGCTCTATTATCAGTTCCGTAAAGCCAGGGTGAACCACAGGGTCTGGAGGGGTTTTGTGGGGCTGGCCGCAGTGGCTGGGGAAGAGGAAGGCTGATTCATTCTGAAGTTAATTGCTTACTCTGGGATGTGGCGGACATCTCTAGATGGTCATACAGATACGGAGGAGAAGAGGGGGCTCTTTCTGAGAGGTGGCTCGAGGAATTAGCACACTCTCTCATCAGCGGAAGAGATGTGCTAGGAAGGTTGTCTCCTATTCAAGTTGTGCAGAAAGATTAAAGTGGGAACGGGCGGCTGCTTTTAATGGACCGTGAGGGGTGGAGTTCCAGAGATGCTGTTCTATCCAGCATTGTTTTACGTATGGATACATATGTATGCATACGTATATTCTTAGCAAGTCTCACCCAGGGGCAAACATGGCATTTACAGGGGAGATCTGCTGATGGTTGTCATCATGGCTGGTGGCTCCAGACTGTCAGAGCCTTCAGTATTACAGACTCATTTTTGCTACAGCAATTGCATTTTGCAGGTTAGTCCTTAGAAGAAGACAGTAGTAGTGTTCAGCACCACCCATCTCCCTCCCGCATCTTTCCAGGTGGCTCAGTGAAGATGCCCACATTACCTATAGGTTGCAGGTAAATGTGCTTTCGGTAGAAGTTCTGCTTCCTCCTCAGCATGGCGTGATAGAAGGTCTCAAAGTCCTCGGGGGCATCGGGGTGGCTGAGGAGCCAGTCGAAAGCCGTCCGGATGAGCAGCGTGCAGAAGAGCGTTCTCTGGGGGTTGTAGGCTTCGGAGAGGAACAGCTTCTCCGCCCTGGAGAAAGCCTTGGCATAGAGCTCCTGCAGGGCTGGGTTGGTGGAGATCAGCGCGTCCTTCAGAGCCCGGGGCCCGAAGCTGAATTCCTGAGCGTGTTTGCACTGCAGCATCGCGGAGGAGCCCACCGGCCGTGGCACTGCCTGCGGGAGGGGACACGACCGTCAGCATCGCCAGGGACCGGGAAACCTTCTCACGCGTTGCTCTCAGAGCAGTTTGCCCCAAGATCCCTGCTGTAAGGTTTGACTGGGAGCTTATAAACGCTGTGGCCAGCGCTGGCCAGGTCTCCTATGCATGTACGGGAGAGCAGCTGCTATAGGGTGCTCCACATCTGAGCATATGTCAGTGGTTCACGGACAATGTACCAGTAGATGGTGCTCAAGAATGCATAGCCCTATTATTGCTACTAGATATCTGGATTAAATCGGTTTGATTTTTTGTTTGTCTGTTTGGGTCTTCCATCCCAAAGTCCCAATAACACGGGAAATACGGCTGTGTGTTGTACAACTGCCTGCCTTGGCCCGCCCATGCTGTCAAAGGGTGGTGTTCCCTTTTGCTTGGCCTAAACCCCACTCACAGAATCACAGAATCACAGAATCGACTGGGTTGGAAAAGACCTCAGAGATCATCGAGTCCAACGCTTGGTCCAACTCCAGTCCGTTTACTAGATTATGGCACTAAGTGCCATGTCCAATCTCAGTTTAAAAACCTCCAGGGACGGCGAAAAAACCTCCAGGGACTCCTTGAGCCTCTCAGCTGCATAGGTCCATGGCAGCATAGAAAAGGTAGATCTTTATTTATCCACCAGAAGCCTAAACTTCTGACTTACCAGACACCTGTTCGCTGTTGACAACCTCCTCTAACAGCTTTAAAACCTCGCTTTTAGGTGTTGACCTGCGGCATCCACCGGCTCCCAGCGCTGTTGTCAGGCTGCAAGACGTGGGAAGGTTTGCCCAACCTGATCCACAGGCGGGACGTGCTGTGCGAGACCCGTGTTTGCTGGTGCTGCCTCTCTAGCAAGACACATATGGGCCTGTTGCCATCGCGCCACTTCATGAATAACTTCGTGTCACACCACGTTATCATCAAGAATACTGGGAATGACGTAAAGTCATAAACAAAGAGCAAATAAAAGAAATGAAGTCTGAGCATCTCAGAAATATCCTCCCCAGCGTCCTTCCTAAGGCCACTGTTTTCCAAAGCTGCAGGAGTCGGGCACCTGCTTCCCATTGCAGTTTATGCACCTGTGGAGGTTCCAGTAAAGGTCTTGGCAAAAGGGAAGAAAAAGAGGAAACAAAGTACAACCCCTATGGCTACGCTATGTCTGGATTTTTCCAAAGACCTTCATTTTTTGTAAGGAGAATACACCAAGTAGAACTAGAGTATTTTGGAGCATTACTCTGGGCAAAGCCACCTGCCGCAGGTAAGTTATCCACCTGTATACAACAGAATGAAAAACACACAGGTATATACACACAAAAGCACAGGGCTTCTAGGAAGTAGTATCTTCTATTAGGCAAGTTAATACTAAATTAAAAGAAACCAGGTGTTTTCGGGGGGGATAAGCACATGTACCATCGCCACTACACAGAAAAAAAAGAGGTGTAATATTTTTGGGAGGAAGCAGTTAGGTCTATATTTTAAGTAGGTCTGCAGCCTAGCTCTGTCAGGTAAGTGACATTCAGTGGACCTTGAGGACAGCAAAACACCAAAAAAATTCAATGTTTAAAAAATAATATCAACACGAGCCAAAGTTGTGCAGAGAAGGCTCTGGCAGTTTGCACTGTCAGAAAAAGGTGGCAGCCCATTACAATGAACAAGGAATTTCTTTACATCTAACCCTTGGGAACACATGTGTATGTATAAGCAGTCCTTAAAAAAGACTCGTTTTGTATGATCTTTGTTGGCGCTAAGGGGATATAGCCTGGGAGAGGGAGCGAGTAAGCAGTGTTCTTTTATTTTTGCAAGCTTTGTATTTCGCTGGTATTAAAGGCCGACAGCAGACAGCACGGTGCGATCTGAAGTGGTACAGGGGCCCTAATCCGCTCAAAGTTTAGAAATCAAATCTGCGATGCTTTCTCAGCCACCTCTTCTTATTGCCCAAAAGATGCCCAAATTGCTGCTGCTGGTTTTTATAGGTAGCAACAAGCCTTCGTGTGAGATTGTTCTGTGCTTTGTCACCCAAATATCTGACTTGCTTCCAGATTTGGGAGGACAAAGTGAAAGTCTGACCCCACCAAGGTCATCAGGAGTTTTGTCTTGGGCTAACAAGAACATTTGCCTTTGTCCAGTGCCAATATCTCACTTGTTCTGCCCAGACTTTAAATACGAGCATCATTTTTCCAGTCATATGCAGGACTTACACTTGGACACTATTAGCAATGTTAAAATTGCTGAGGATGTGACCGCTTGTTGCTCCCAGGAACATCAAGGACGGACTTTGCGCTTGGGCCAGGTTGAGAATGCTCTGGTCCAAGAAGGTTTTTGAGAAGCAGGAGCCGCTTTCATTAGTGCTTCCTGGCAATAAACGGAGTGCGGCTCTGCAGGAGGAGGAGCTGGTTACCAAATGAATGGATTTTTCTTTTCCTAATGGGAAGCAGCAAAGAGTGGATGTATGCAACAGCAGATACAATGAGTGCACAGTCTTTCAGCGTGTGTTCCCCCAGGCTCTCTCATGGAATATAGTGTGTACCCCAAGCTACGGGATATACATTGTTTCCCAAGGCTTCGTAAAAGGGGACATTCACCCAGCTCCAGACATTCCCAGCTGTGACCATGGATGTTTTGTGGTGCCCACCATGCCCAAGGATGTCCATAATTATGCTTTAGTGGTTTGAAAGCTCAAGCACAGGAATTCCCTCACAATGCAGAGTCTGGAGCAACGTGTGTCTCCTCCTGGAGACTCTGGTTTTGCTTCCAGCAGAATAGCAGCAACCCATTACGCTCTCCAAATTCAACATAATTGCTTCTCTTTACCAAGCTCTTCTAAAATACTTCACTGGAGAGAATTAAAGCTTCAGAAAATGTTTATGGACAACTTTAGCAGTTTAAAAAACTGAATGTTTTACAACATTGACTATTGTAGATGTCATTTGTGCTTGGTCTAATATATGAATATAGCGTTTCATTAACTGAAGTAGTGCAAAATGGCGTTGCAATTTTTAGTTCTTGTGTCGAGGGTGCCTCCTGTAACTCCTGATGCAGTCCTGGCACTTTAGCTTGGGTATTTTTTTTCCCATCAGTTTTTAAGATGCCAAGGTGGTGATGCAGAAGTGGAAGCACTGATGCATCCAAATGCCATTCAGGTCTATAGGAAGGAGACATCATATCTTTAAAAAGCAGCTAATTTGGCCTCTTGTTTACTGACAAGCCATAGGGCTTGACTAGCAAGTCCCGAGGAGGAGAAAGTAGAACAACTCTATTTAAAAAGCCAGTAACTTATAGTTGCACTCGAGGAAATGCTATAAGCAAAATATTAATTTAAAGCTCTGCTACAAGTGGAGACACTCAGCACATCCCCTGGTGTGCCATTCTCTACTGCCAGTAGAGAAAAGCATCCTATTCCCAACCTGAATTTTGTCATCTTACGGCTATTTGTATTTTTTCCAAAACAAGGAGCACATGTATTGGATCATAGGAAGCAGCGATGCCCATGTGTGCAGGAGGAAACAAGGAGCCTGTGCCCTCCTGGCACCCACAGGGTCCCCCACAGGGCAGGGAAGGAGCCAGCCCGTGCTGGGAACCCCGATCCAGTTTATGGAGACCTCCCCTCTTTTCTCCTATTTATTTACTTCATATTATTCATCAGCACACCCATGCGGGGCCCTGGAGACACACAAAACCCAAAGGTTTTGGCACGTGGCTCCTTGTCTGCTTTTGGGAACAGCCTTTTCCAACGCTGACATCGTAGGAATCTGGTTGTGGTCCTTCTGCTCGTGGGCCATACACCTGGCTTTTGGTAACATATAGAGATCTCAGATTAGATTTGGGAATATTACACAAATCTTTTTACTACAGAATTTGACAGAGTTTTTCACGGTGAGTGTTTTCACAAGAAATGCCCCCAAAATCTAGTGTCAGGACATGACAACCAGTATACTCCTTTCTTACAGTAACCTGTAAACATGCTTTATATGCAATTCAGGTTACTCATAAATTATTCTCTTTGCAAATCAGGCACCTATAAATTATGCTCTGTAATTGAAGATTACCTATGAATTATTCTTTTTGAAAGTCACAGAGATGGCATTTATTCTTTATTATATTGACATTGCTTTCTTGGATGGATATGCCTGGGGCTGAGAGTAGCAGTGTAATTCTCAAAAGCCAAGGCAATATCTCAGGGTGTGAGTTCGTTCAGGATATTCTGACAAGATAGAAATCGTCTTGTGGGCAGAAAATCTGTGTGTACGGGTCTAGAGAAGAGCACGCAGTACATAATAGATTTGTTTGGTGTTTTATGGAACTTGCCCCTAACATTTTACGCATTGCATTTATACATATTTTTGGTTTTGTTTCTAAGCTGGTTATTCTGAGGTTGTGTATTTTATAAATCAGCTTGTAATTTGTAACGCTGACTCCCTCACACATGCTGCAGATGCACAGAAGGAGATTCATTCTGCTTCCTTCCCCTCTCAGCTCTTTTGTAGTATTTAGAGAGAGACTCACTTAACCGGGCTCTTCAGATGTCAGAGGGACATTAGCAGAGTCTCTTAAAACTGATTAATTGCCTAAATTAGGTGCTGTACTGTAAACAAGCAGTGATAGCGCGGAAAATTCATAGCCAGTCAACAGAAATGAAAAGCCCAGAGCAAACATAACAAGCATTAACTAATTATCAACACATGCCCTAGCTGCTTAATAGCTCTTTTCCTGAGATGTGCAGTTGGTGTTTGCTACTGCTGCTCTAGGATCAGCCTGAAAGCCATTTTCTCAATTTATTTGTTGACAGGTATAGAAAGAGACTTTTCTTGGCTGAGAAGCTGGACTGTCAATGGGTAAAAAAGTCCAGCGTGACGGGACAGAGAGAGGACACCGAGGTGTGAGAGCATTTAACTCTGGTCCAAACACAGTTCTCGCTAGTCCAGCTCCTTCCTCGGGGATCTCCACCCAGCCCCCTGCACAGAGCCGGGCTTTGCGAGCTCAATAAGCTCAGCTGCTGGGGTCAGACCCGATCTGTTTTGCCAGGTTCAGGCCTGAAATGGGGCAACTCCCAGGGCTGGGGGGGGAATTTCAAGATGCTCAGCACTTATGAGAATTGATCTTCTCTGCTCATGGATACAATAGCCTCTGTACCTGATGGTCCCCAAACATGTACCCACATGAAACCGCAGCATCTTCTGTTCACTTTGCATTAAATGGCAGCAAAACACTGAGTCAGACCTGTGTGTGTTCCAGATCGTAAAGTCAGATAAAACCTTCTGGCCTAATGCCAGATCCCAATTACATTTATGTGTAATGTCTCTAGAATACATTTGTGACACAGAAAATGATGCTCTGTGTGGTCTTTCTGAAAATGAGTCATTCCTGGTGCTGTGGAAACCTTCAGGGATTCACATGTGCTTTTACTGGGAGGAGAATCTACCTGTCATATTGGATCTGTGATTGATACATTACAGCTGCAAGGCTCAGTCCTGGAAGTTTATCCTCACATGAATCTTCCTCATTAATTTACTTGGACAAGTCAGATGGACAACTCATATGCAGAAAGGTTTGCAGGATTAAAGACTAGATTTATAAATGTCATTAAATACCTAAGATGGAGACAGATGCTTCCATCTGTCCTTATTGAAGTATTCTTGTTTAAGTGTCCTAAATTTTTGAGAACACCTGCAGATCCGCTTTTGCCTTGATTTTGTTTTACGATAAAGCCTGCTTTCTTCAATGCACTTTTCTTCATATGAATATGTATTAAGGACATACATTATCTCTAGTTTCAGTCTTCTGTCCTAAGGATTTTATTTGTTTTATTCTCATGCATATTGACACTGATTTTTTGGTGCCTGTTATTTGAGGCTCTCTAAGTGCCTTCTCATGAGCTTCTCTGTGCAACCCTCCAGAAAGTATGTGGACAGTATATGCCTCTCACCCTGCTCCCCCTCATCACCCATTTATTCATCATTTTCAGTTCTCTGTTCATTCTAGTCTGGTTAAGTGGTTTGTGATGCTTCTCCCATGCACATGTATGAAGAACTGGCTGCGTTCTTCTTCCCATGCTCTAACATGAAACAACCTCTACAATCCACTGCCTGTTTCCTCTGTATCTGCAAACCAAAGACCCAAAAGCAGAGAGCAACACCCATCAGTGCTGTACAACAAACCTAACACTGCGGAGACACCCGAGCTCTAATAATTCACAGCTCCAGACACTTTGCTCTTCATCATACTTGTCTAGACAGACTAAATGGTTTCTGCAAGACAACCCCAGTGTTCGCCAGGAAAGAGGCTGCATTTTCCACACAGATGAACGCCCAAACAGGTATGGCTAGGGGTAGATATTCCCTTGAGCGCAGGCATTGTAAAAGTGGTTCATCATGCAGTATAAATGCACTGTAATGCTGTGCCTCCTCCCAGGAAATCAAGTGCTTTTTAAGTGGTGCCGCTGGGTAAGGGATGTTTATGTGCATTTTACAGCCAAGGAGAAGGAGGGGGCACAATGACAGATCCCGAATCCAAGGTTTCTTAGTGGCCAGCTCTACCCCAACTGCCAGCCCAGAGGTTTGCTGGGTAAGGGACATGTTCTGGAAACGCTGCAGAAGCAGGTCCCACTCCTGGGACATCTGATCCCCCGGCCCTGCTGATTTGGCAACGGGGCAGTTGAGGCTGATCCTTGAGATGGGGATCGCACGGGTGGGTTGGTAGGGAAGGACCAAGTCCCCCAGCACCCTGGGACGATGCCCCGAGCTCAGCTCCCAAGCCCCCGGGAGGATGCACCAAGGACGGTCCCGGCACTCCAGGAGAGTGCCCGGAGCTGGACCCCCAGCGCCCCGAGGGATGATGCCCCAACCCCCGGCGGGGGGCGCCCCAAGCAGGACCCCCCATCACCCCGGCGCGGGAGAGGAGATGCCCCAAGCACAGCCCGCTGCACCCCGGCGGAGGGGATGCCCTTAGCAGGATCCTCCATCACCGGGGAAGGATGCGCCGAGCGCGGCCACCAGCACCCGGGGAGCGATGCCCATCAACCGGGGACATGCCCCGAAACCTGTGAGACCCACCCCCGCACCCCGGGACCAGCCGGACCCCGCTCCCGCCGCGCCGGGCTGTGCCCTCCCCGCCACGATGGCGCCCCCGCGCTCCCCCCGTGCCCACCCGAGCTGCCCGGGAGGGCAGGACTCACCGCCCGCCGGGCCGGGGCTGCAGAGGCCGGGAGGTGCGGTAGGGCCGGGGCACCCGGCTCGGGGCTGGCGAGGCGGAGCGGAGCCCGGCAGCGGCGGCGGCGGCAGGAGGAGCAGGAGGAGGAGAAGGAAGAGAAAAGGGGGAGCAAAGGGGGAGCTCGGCCCCTCCGCCGGGAGCCCGCGGGATTCGCCGAGCCGCCCGGAGCCGCCTCCCGCCGCTGCGCGGGGCAACCGCCGGGGGCGCCCTCGGGGCGGGGCTGCCGGGGGGGCAGGTCCCGGCGCGGGGGGCGGGTTTGCAGCACAAGGCGGGGGACAGCGGCACCTCGCTTGGCCGGGCTCCCCATGCAGAGTGGGGAGGGGGGAGGTTACTGGGGTGCTCTGGGGGCAGAAGGACGAGCCTGGGGTGGGCGCGGGGTGAAGGTGTCCCGGGTGCCCACAGGCTGGTGGCAGCGGCAGGTCCCTCCCGGCTCGCTGGAGCCTGGGAGAGAGGAGCGAGAGCAAAGTCAGAGCTGATTTTGGGAAGCGCGTTCCCAAAAAAGAGCCTGGGGCTGAGCAACATGACAGCGCTACAAGGACTGAAAGCCCTTTAATCTCTGCTCTTAATAAGAAATGAATGAAAGAGTGGGTGTCTGGAGACCAGAGCAGTAGTTATGTGGTTATGCTGGCAACTGATGCCATCTCCTCCATGGGAACTCTGTTTGCATTTATTTGCCTTGATTTGCCTCGCTCAGTATGTCGCTCCCACATGACCTGGATGCATTTCTGCATCCCAGGGTGCCCTTTAATTTGGGAATATTATCTGTTCTTCTTTAACAGGAAGGTTAATTATGTCAGGGGAGTAGATCTCCATTCCCATTTCTTCATGGCTTCATTTATTCTGGCTTTCATGTTTTGATCCCTCCAGTGCTTTGATCCCTCATTTCTGCCATCCCTAGATGGAAGGAAAAAGTAATACCCTGGCTGGGACCCAGGCGTGTCCCTATGTGACATAAGTTGAATTTAGGGGAAAAATAAAAGAAAAATGTTACAGCTGTAGTGGTCCTGGCTGCTCAAATGCCCCATCTGCACACCAAGGGCCAGCAGAAATGCCCCACCAGAGCCAAGGTGGCCACAGAAGTGGACAAATGACCATGTGCCATCCTGAGGGGTTGGCAAGTGCCAGAGCAAGACCAGCACTGTGTGCTGCAGCCTGCTGGCCCTGGGGCTGCATTGCTCTTAAGACACCGACAGCATCACCAGTGAAAAATTGCCCTAATTTGCTGCTATCATAATCAGGCCAAGAAACGAAGCGGCAGCTTCCTCTGGCAGCGACAGCTGCTCGTGAAGCCTCTTTGTGGGAAACCTTCCTGAGATTCAAAGAGCGGGGAGGGAGTCCTGAAGCCTTGCAATAGCATCATCTTCCCCTTTGGCTGCTACCCCAAACACGGGACATGCCCTCTGTGCTGTTTTAACTGGTTGCTGCTCGTAATTAGAGTTTATTTGTATTAATTAACTGAAATCACCTATTTGTGAGTTGCTTGTAGGGCACCATCAACGTATTTAGAACAACACAGGCCGCAAAGAGCCAGGTCCTGCTCCAAGGAAGCCATGAGCTGAACCACACAAAAACAGTCATGATACAGAGTGCTCTGAGAAACCTATTGCCTTGAAACGTAGTAATTAATACTTGGCTTAGCTGTCAGACCGCTGACTGATCAGCACAGGTAAATGGTACTGGTGGTGTTATTGAATGTTTATAAAGATGCATTTATCCTGGGCAGACCCGGGAGGAACCGGGCAGTCTGTGCCCCAGAAAGCTTACAGGGGTGGAGATGGAGAGCAGGAACAGAGCGAATGGTGGGGAAACAGCCACACGTTTACTCTGTGACTTTTTAGGAGGCGAGTGGTTTTATTAAGAGAAGATTGGTACAATGAGAAAGGGAAAAGAGAGGAGGAGGTGGTCAAAAATCAGAGGAGAAGACAGCCGGGAATTAGAGAGGGCAGACGTGCAGTGAATCGGAGGGATGGAGATTTGAGGCTGTAGAGGGAGTGGAAGAGCGCTGGGATGGTTGTGCTCAGCATTAGCTCAGCTGTGATTAAAGCTGGTCACAGCAGAGATGTGATGCTCACCACAAGTGGCCTTTATCTGCAGTGAGCAGCAGCAATCATTATTCTGCTTCTAAACTCAATTGTTTATGCTGAGTTGTGTTTCCTAGAGAGGGCACGATCCGTTGCCTCCACGTAGAAGGATGTAAATAAAGAGGCACGTGCCTTGGGTAGGTAAGTGTAGGAAACTCATGGAGCAGCACATCCTCAGGGGAATACAGAATGAAAAAAGTGCCGAAACCAATGCCTACAACTACAACTTAAGCATCTGTAGTTGCTGAGCTGAAGAAAATTGTATAGGGATACATAAACAGGTGCACAAGGAGAAAAGGCAGGTACCCAAGAGCTGTTAAAGCCAGAGAGAAGAGACATGACCCAAACCCACAGCTGCAAGCTGAAGCCAGACAAATTGAAATGAGAAATTAGGCGTTAATTTTTTAAGAATGAAGTTGATTAGCTGCTGGAACAAATTACTGGGGAAAGTGAAACTCTTTCCATGTGGTAGTGTTTTCCAATCAAGATAAGATGCCCTTCTACAATATGGGCTTCAGCCAAGCACTTGTTCCTGGGTTCAGCAGAGCAACGATGGGATGAAATGTAGTGGCCTCTGGTCTATGTGAAGTGGTGACCTCATGGTCCCACCTGGCTTTTAGGAAGTGAATTGAAGACTCTTGGTGCATATTTCTCAGTCCCTCCTGGAGAGCTGTGATGGTGCTGCACTGGGTTGTCCCCTTCTGAAAAGCAGCTGGGCAAAGGCAGCCGGGAGATCGCTCAGCCCCAGCCTGCCTGGTGGGTTTTTGTGCCCTGTCCTGCCAGCCGAGCTGGGTGTGGGTGCGTACGTGACTGGTGATGCGAACCTTTGTCAGGTCCCTCTGTGTTACCACCCCTGGTTGCCATGAGGCTGCTGGATGCCCAGCTGGAGGTCGGTGACCCCCAGGCAGCATCAGTTGGCTGCCCCAAGTTGATGAAGAGCGAGCTCTGTGGTGGCGGTTGGGACGTTTTTGTTTGTGCCACTGACTTGCAGTGTGACTGGGGCAAATAATTTCCTTTCTGGCTTTGGGTTTCTTTTCCAGCCTTGCTTGCACTTCCAGTGTGACCCAGCGATTCTGCTGGGGCTCTCTCCTGGTGGGATTGCACTCTGAATATCTCTGCAGTTACTTTTCAGAAAGCAAACTGCTTGCTGCAGGTGTGCATTATTCTCTTGTGATTGAGTTCTGGCTATTCAAAAGGCAGAGTGTTAATTCTGCATCTTTCTAATCTTGAGGCAGTTTTGAAGGGGGTGGGATGCCTCTTAATTTCAGTCTGTGCTGCCATCACAAAGTGTAAATACACGTAAGCTTAAAGTTTGGTTACTGATATCATTCTAGAGAAAGCAGTGTGGGTTCAGCTCTTGTTCTCTCTGCTGGTCAACCCCAAAGCTCTGACCTACAATAGGGCAGCACTGCAGAACTATCAGCAACTACTTTGCTGTTGGTCTTAATGCAATTGCAGCCAAAGCTGGGCAAGGAGCAATTTCACCTTTGGACTGTGCTGCTCACAAGGAGGAGAATTAGGGAATACACACACAAAAATAACCTAGTCTCATGTTGCTGTTTCTACAAAAGAATGAGATGGCTGTGAAATTTGCTAGCAGGGAACGGCACAAAAGCCAATATCTGCTACATATTAATGGTGATGGAAAGGAAGAGGAGAAACAGGACCTACTGGTTTGTGGTGGAGACTGAGATTTACCTTCCTGGGAGTTACTGGTAGGATGTGGCATGGACTGCCCTTCCTGGGACAGGTTCACTTCCTTCGCAAACTGAAGATCTGGTCGTGTGTCTGATGGTAGACAGAGGGTCTGAAATGGAATTATTAAAGCAGATGTTCAACTTGAACAGGAGAGTCCGAGGGACCACATCCAACAAGGCCACAGGAGCTTTGTGCTCCCTCACTGAAACCTGTTGGTTTGTCTCTATGTACGCATCAGAGGGTGTGAAAGTGAGATAAAATTTTCCTTATCTCTTCCATTCACCCACGCTACCCTTAAAAATACAGTGAATGGTGCAAAGACCCCACTGCTGCCCTGGGTGTTACCCAAGTGGTCCCCACCTGTGTGCCAGGACATGCTCTGAGATGCCGTCTTGCACCCCATCCATCACCCTTCCCAAAACAGCCCCATGGATGACCCTTGTGGAGGTGTGTGAGTGTGGTACTCGGGTTTTCCTGTGATTCCCTTGAGAAATCCAAGCAAAACAGCTTGGACCAGCAGCAGCGAAGGACAGGTTCCCTGAGCAGGAGGTGGTAGAAGAGAAGAAAGCACCAGGCGCCTTCTGGTAGGTAATGGAGTGATGACATTGGTGTCCCCAAGGCGATGCTTGTCCTCGGTCTGGAAACACACCAGACCAGCAAACTTGTCTCTCTCTGCTGCGTCCTGGCACAGTCCCGGCTCTATTGGCAGCATTAGGGGGGAACATTAATGAGCATGAATTTGTTAAGAAACAAACAAAAAGATCCCAGCTTCTCCTCGATTAGTGGGTGCAATCTGCTGTTACAAGCTGATGCTGGAAGAAAAGAGAGAGAAAAAGAGAGCAGCTATAGAGTGAAGATGAAAACACTGGGCGGAAGTTCTGCGGGGGAGGGAAAGGAAACCATTTATTTGCAAATAAGTTGCTAGATCAAACCTCTAATACTATGGCTTTATTCAGAGTTTAGACTTCTTACTGATGACAAGAGGCTGTCGCCCCACAGATCTAGGCAATAGCTGGTCCAAGATTTATTTTGTCCCAAGTTATGCCTATATGCAGAGTCATCTTCCCTTTTTACCACTGACACTGTGTCTGAAGTTTCCCTGTGGGAAGTCAGTGTGGAAGCTCCATGATTCATTCCCATGAGGAAATGTGATTTCAGGTCCCCATATGGCTGCAGAGGCAGAGGAGGGGGCAGAGAGATGTTTCCACAGCAAGGAGAATGAGCTTCAGTGTACAGATTTGGCCTGGCATAGAAGATCTGGGGATGGTAGAGAGTGATTCTCAATTTTGTTTTTATTTTCCTATTGAAAATTTTAATGGTTTCTACCTCTTGGCCCTTGACTAAGATTTAGGAACGATGAAGGAGGCTGCTGCCTGAACAATCCACCCCAGGCTGTAAACTCAGTCTGGTACCTGGTCTGCACGTTCTCTGGAGTTCAGCAGAGTCCACTTATTGAGGCCAACAGAAATAGCATCTGCTTCCTCGTTTCAGAGGAGGTGTTAAGTAGGACACAGTTAAATTTGGGATTATTAGTAAAGGAAGAAAGTTAAGGCTGGTTTTTTGTGTGTTTTGGGTTTTTTTTTATGCTTTGGTTTGATAATAGAACTTTCTTTGGGCAGAGAACTGCAAAGAGCTGCCCTTTGCAGAGTGCCAGAGGATGAGGCATTTATAGTAAGGAAACTGTCTCTGATACAGTAAATTATTGGGCAGAAGTGAATGTTTGGGAGTGTTTCAAGTTTCTATATGTGCAGCCCTCACTGACACCCAGTCCTGCAGCATTTCAACCCGGGAAGTATCTCACTGATATCAGCAACTGCTAAAGAGCTGGGTCATGTTCTTGGTCTAGAGAAATTCAGGGATCACGGTGTGACAGCTCATGTGGGGGGTTCTTTTTGATGGTGTTTCCATTTTAAGTTTTATCAGAGTTTTCCCTAAGACAGGGACATATAGACATTGAGCTTCACACGGGCAATAACCTAATTGGAGACAGCACCCTCTGTAGAAACACGTGCTCCATACAGAAGAGTGGAAGTCTGGAATGAGAAGCAAAGCCCTGCAATGAGCCGTCTGCTTAACTAAAAAGCTGTGGGGAGATGAAATATGAGATGGACAAGAGAGATATTTGGAGGTGCTGAGAAAAAGAAGCGCTTTCCAGTATTTTACTGCAGAGATGATGGGAGAATTTGCCAGGGGTCTGATTTGCTCCTTGCGCTGCCCTTCGCCAGGTGAATCGCACTGATGGACACCACCACTGACCCAGAAACCTCCAAATGCTGACACAGGTGCGAGCTCTAAACTGAGCTTAGGCATAAAGCAGTCACAGAGCTGCCGAGCTTTAAGCCAGACCTAATGTCTGTGTCTCATTGGGCTGATGTATGGCTGTGATGACTTTTCCTTGTGGGTAGACTACAGCCCACTTTGCTCTGGGCTAGGTGGTGATCCGCTTGTGCCCAGTGATGCTACGAAGGTGGCTAAAAGCCAAGTGCTGTCATTGGAAACCAGCTGCGAATCAATAGGGGGTGTGTGATTAATGTGCTTTTTAAATGCATTCATGTCCTGTCACGCTAGCTGTGGCTCTTGTGTCACATTCGGTGTTCTCAGAACCCTTATTAGCCTCACAGATCCCTTGATTATTGCTTTCTCTTTTATAATTAAGCTATAAAACTCAGCATGGTGCATCTTATGCAGTATTAATTCATGCCTGGCAATTTCTGCCCATGCCCTAGGATAAGGCTAAATGCTGGCAGCTGGATTGTTCTCTGCACAGTTGCTATTCTGATTTTTAATATGATTATAAAAATCACATTCTGTGTGCATACAGGCAACTAGGGGCTCGCCACTGCCACAAGCAGCAGTGACACATGGTCTGAATTCCTTGGGAGCGGGATTTTCCCCCAGCGGTGCTGTGAGATGAGGTTTCCTCCTGCCCCAGGTGCTCTCCAGGTTGGTGCTTTGGTGCTGACACAGCCCAGTGTGCTCTCCACTCCCTGCTCACCCTTCCTGGGACCCGTCCATGAAAAAATGGGTCTTGCATATGAGTTTTTTCACTCCTTTTTGTCCTGGCTTTTCTTCATAAGAGGTTTAAGCTGAATCCTGGGTTTCTTGTGAGGCCGCAGCTCCACTTTCTGTTGGCAGCAGCAGCAATGGCTGTTTGAATGGCTTTTCTCCCAGTTGGTCGCTCCTGCCCCCGGTACGACAGTTCAGCAGTTTGTGTGGCCATGCGGTGAGCTGAGCAGGGAACAAAAAGATCACAAACCACCTCTGTTTTGCTTTATTTTCGCTCTCCTGGGAATCAGTTGTAGGAGTCACTGTTCTGAATGAACTGGAGCTCAGCGGTACTGGAAGGGAATGACCCAGCATCAGTGTCCCAGCCAGGTGACGGTTTGAAAGCAGGATTAATGAAGTCTTTGCTGGGCTGGGTGTTGGGTCACTTGCTGTCTGTGTCGGGTAAGTCCAAGCAGCTCCACAGCTGCATCCTCTGAGGCTGGAGCTGCAGCACAGATTGGGTGGTGATGGGCTCCAGCAGCTCTGCCTACGTGGCTCCCGTCTCTAGATCTGGGGACAAAGTGCTGGGGTGCCAGCTACTGAAGAACAAGTGTGGCAGTGCCCATCATCTACTCTGGACAGGATGGAAACAGCTTGGAAGTCATAGGAGCCAGGGCATGGGATGTCTCTGTGTCCAGCTTCATGGACTGCAGATGCTGTAATGCAACCTCAGCTCTGCTCAGCGGTGTGCGCGTTATCTATACGCATGCCGCTCAGGTTATTGATTATTACTAATCAAGCTATTTCTGTGGAGACCTGAATGCTGATCGTCTCAAAGCTTCTGTTTCAGAAAACAGTGCCAAACCCTACGTGCGAGATGTAAAGCCGTAGCGCAGAAACTCTTTGAGCTCAGACGTTTCCATGGAGATGAGTCTTTGATCTCGTCGTAATACATTAAGGGCGGAGAAGATGCTCCCAAACTAGGGAGATGGCAAGGCTGATCCCTACGGGGCAGAAGTCCTCAACAGGAATTAGGGAGACGGGAGGCCTCTCTTTTTCCTCCGTGCTGCCGTGTCTGCAGCGGCGGAGGCCGAGCCGTCTGCTGCCAGCGCTGCGTACGCGCAGGACGTGCCTTTTGCCTTTCACCCGGCCGGCCGGCGCGCTGCACCTTTGAGCTGCCTAATTTAATGCTACTGAAAAGTCAGACCTTTGTCTGCACAGCGATATTCACCCTGCGCTGCGGGGTTTAGAGAGCAGAGACACAGGGTTTTAACACCAGCATGATGCACGCTCGTTTTCTTGATTGTGGTGAAGCAATCTGAGGAATAAGAACAAATAGGAAAACGACTGCATTTAGGGATAAAATATAGAGGAAAAAAACCCAAAACATATTTTACTCCGGCACAATGTGCAAAATAGAAGCGTTCAATATGCTGACGTAGAGATAGTGACCAAAGGCAACAGTCAAGTTGGCTTTATCCACGTGGATGAGCTTTGGCTGCACCGGTGACTCATGTGTTGTTAGAGCTGTCGGCAGGATCAGGGCTGTTGCTCCTGGCACTGGAAATTGAGGCTTCTGTGGATGGAGCCAGAAGAGAATTCGCTAGGAGAGGGGATAACTGGCTCCAGTGTTTGCTGAGAACTGCTGCTTGGAGTCAGTGGTCACACGCGCTCTGGTAGGATGTTTCACACCAAGACGCGCGGCACCGGGAGCTGAAGATGATCCCTCGTGTCCCAGTGCCTTGCAGCTCATGTGTTTGTGTCCCGCCCGGCGTGCTGAGCTGTGCACGCCTGCTTGTGCGTTTCTCGCTCCGTTTAGCAGCCGGGTGGTGGCTTTTCCTGGTCACTTCTGATCTGCTCACAGGACGTTGACAGATCCTCTGTCTGAGCTGCCAGCGTTGCTTCAGACAGGTTTTTCTGCAGTCTATAAGAGTACGTAGGGTAGAGCAAGCTGTTGTACACAGCCTTGTGCAACACTGTATTTTTTCTCCTTTTTAAAAAATGCATCTTCCTTTAATGCATTGAGCTTCCAGTTGTGCTAAATAGGGTCTCTACTTTAGGGATTTACAACACTCCATGCTGGCAAAATGGTGCTTAAGTACCTATTGCAGCTTCTTCCCACCCCTGTTGCACTGGAGCAAGTGACCCCTTCATACCCTGCTGAACCCCAGATTCCTTAACAACTCAACCATCACTTTATGTAATTTTTAAAGTTTCAGTTTAGATACTTTATTCATAAGGACATACGTTGTTTTCAGCTCTGGAAAAGCTGCCATCTTTTCCAGATACTGCAGAAACCATCAGAGTTGAACAGAGCCCACAGGTTTCCTTCAGAAGCTGACAGGTGGGTGTTGAGTCGTTTGTTGTTTTTTCAAATGACCCTCATTGAAAATACTGTCATGTAGCTCTCTGTTTTTCAGAAATGGACCATTTAGCCAAGAAAGCTGTGGTGGTGTCTTGTGTACAAGCTCACTGGAAAAAAAAATGTTGAAAAAGCATGCAATATTAGAGGTATTTTGAATGAAACTCACTTCCACTGTTTTCAGTGTAGGCTTCAGCCTGTTTTTCATGGGGCTCTTTGTCAAAACCTAAAGCATAAAAGATTCTGACAGGTCAAAGTTAAGGTTACTAGACGGTAATGGAAACAGCACTTTTATCCTCAATTACATGCACAAGATGGGATCGCTGTGCAGCCACAGCTGTTTGTCTCACGGCTGTGACAAGCCTGTATGGATGCTGTCACTTAGCAACCGGGGCCATTTGTGTTTTAACTGCAGCTTTTTGTTGTTGGCATGTAATGAGAGTTGTAGTGGTGAGACCAGTCCCATGGAGGGTGTTTGTTTTTGTGAGCAATGAGCTCCAGGGTTCACCTGTGCCCCTGCCCAGCCTATATAAGGCCTAAATCAGAGGAATTGCATGTGTGATGGATAACACAACTTAATAAGGGTTTATTTTCGAGCTGGCTTGGCTGGGCCCAGTTGCATTTCAAGATGTACAGCCTGGGTTTGCCATCTGCTAGAGCAGGCTGTGCAGCTCCTTCGTGCTGGTTAGAGGCCAAAGCTCC